>NC_047528.1:87401882-87712643 GCF_012275295.1 Melopsittacus undulatus | reverse complement strand
TACCACAGCCCACTCTCAATTCTTCATCATTAAAGTAACATACAGTATTAACAAAAAATCATGCAGTTTTGAGGAAGAAAACCATACTGTATAAAACTGTACAATCCATCTGGTAAAAGTGAATTAAACCATTAGCATATATTCCTATAGAACACCTCATTACATCCAAAAAGTATGTCATGGAAGAAAGACATTTAGGCTGAAAAAACCCTCTCCAAGTTCTAACCCACACATACACAGAATGCCTTTACTTTAATCCCCACAGATTTTTACTAGCATTATAGTATTTTTTTTTGCAAGTAGATGTGGAGATTTTTAGTTTTTTTTTTTTGATTGCTAGATACTAATTTTCAAAGATAATACAGAAACAAAATACAGGTAATGATTACATCATGACAACAGCATTATGTCAGAAATAACTATGACATTCAAATTCCCATGAAATGTGCACATTCCTCCTACATGAAAAACAAAGTCACAACATCTCACATTAAAGAAGCAATAACAAAAAGACGTACAAGTATTCCTTTTTAAAGAAGCTTTCCTGCAAAGACAGGCAGCTGAGTAGTATGTAACTGCCCTTTTTATCATTTCTTTTAGACTGAAATTAGCTAATTTAATACAGATTTTTGATAATAAAAAGTAACAGTCAGGTTTAACCTATTGTGTGTTTTATTTGCACTTAGGTCATTAGCTTTAGGAAACAGAAAAAAGTGTGTCTACAAATGAGAGACTTCAAACAGTGGTGATGTGTTTAACAAGCCTCCTTAGCATACTCCATAAGCAAACTGAAATTGTATACCTGAGTGGAGTTAGATAGTTGGTTTTTCCACGGCTCCTCTGCGCTGCTGGTCAGGTTTGTGCGGTTATGAGGTAGAGAGAGTGCGTTTCGCTGCAGGTAAGGCACGTTTCCATTACTTCCACTTTCTGTTATGTGATTATTGCCTATCAAAATAGTGTCTGTACTACCCAGCGTTCTTGCTGTGCTGCAGGGAATGGGGCCTGCTGGAAAGGGTCCATTAGCCATAGGCTGCCCGGGGCAGGCGGGACGGATTCCACGCTGAGCGACATTAGGCACTCTGGTTAGAGCAACCTGTGGCTGCTGACCAGAGACAGAGTTTGTAGGCAGTGATGAATCAGCTGTTGGCCCATTAGGAATTCCAGTAGATCGTACCTGTGCAACTCCTGTTTGTCTCATCTAACAGAAGACGAACAAAGCACAAGAATATTAGCTGTGGAATTTAAGAAGTAAAGATCATACAGCACCTGTGTACTTTACTGCACTGATCAATTTCAATTTTATACTGATTTTAAGATCTTTAGAGCAGCTTTTGAGAAATAAGATGACTGTCATGCTCACAAATGCGCTGAGCAGATTTTAAGGTAAAGCTATTGTCACACTTTTCTTCTAGGCCCTTAAGTTTGACTATTAATGTTTTACTGCTAAAGTTGGACACTAAGAGAGAGAAAAGCGAACAATGAGAGGAGGATATTCTGTAATGTATCTTATTACAATTATGCATCTTTCGAGTAAGACCACTTTTAAATGTGTGTCTGCCCACTTCAGTTTGACAGTGTGGTTTGAAAACTTTTACATTATCTGGTAGCCCTATAATAAAACACAGCCAAACCCATTAAATTTCAACCAGTAAACCACAACTAAAGATGAGTTAACATATAGTAAAGGGCATGAGAACTCTGTACAAGAGATATTCTTCAGAACTCAGAAAACACAACAGACACACCATTATGGACTAAAGTTTTGTAGAATAGAAAAATATTTTTGTTCTCACCTGCTGGTGTTGCTGCATCAAGACAAACTGACTCTCCAGCTGTTCCAGCATAAGTTTCTGTGCTGGATTTAGATTATTTCGGTTTGCACGCAGCTGTTCCAAGTGCTGAAAAAACAGTAGTACAGTTCAGAATCATTAAAATTGCATGTGCCTTTTAATAACTTGCTTGCATACAACACTGAAAATCATCCATGAAGACAAGGCTTGTAAAGCTCAAAACATGACTAAGCTTTCTGTTACAGACTCAAACATCTTTCCATTCTGAAGTCCCTCTGCAGGGGAATGCAATGAATAAGGACTGATTTTATATATATGTATCTATATGATGGTGTGATGAAAACAGGGTCTCCACAGAGTGCATGTACCAGGTACACAGAAGCCCAAACCAGTGCTCTTCAGTTGTTACTCTGCTTTTTAAAAAATGTCTAATTAAGGTAACAGGAATCTGGAAGGCAGACCTAGCATGAGCATCAGCAGAAGCAAGTCTGCGTTTCTCTCCAGTGCTATGGCTGCAGAGCTTTGCAGGCAGCACTGCTCTCGCTGCCCACCAATTCTGTGAAACCAACACCCATCCCTCCTCTACAGGCATTTTGGAGCCTCAGTGGTTACTGTGCAGCCATAGCTCCTTTCCCTTCTACTTTTGTTAGCTGAGCCATCTGGTGCGTGTTATGTCCCATATCCTTCCAGCCTCTGAGCTGTGACTTTTAAAAGGTGGACTTAGAAGAGGCAGTAAAGGGTTTACTTGCTCTCCTCTTGCATCATCTCTTTTTGTCTCTCCTATTCATATATGCTGGAACTTTGTCATGCAATTGCCAGCAATTCCAGTATACCATACTTAGTCACAGAAGCCTAGTTAGATACTGCTTAAGAAGAGAAACTGAATCTGAAAAAAAGTGAAACTAAAAAGGGGGAAAAGCGGTAGGATATAAAATTAACAAAGAAAAAGAAAGAGACTGCCTGGAGAAAGAGATACAGAAGAGTGATTAGGGAGGACAAAAGGGGTGTGCGAAGTAGCAGAGGACAGGGAGGGATAGGAGGGAAAAAATATGCAGCATAATAAAGTCAGTATTGTTCAGACAGAGAAACAGCTGAAGAACTATACTGGAGTTGAGGGAAACATTGCTCAGTCAATCAGAATGCCTTCTGTCTCCATACTGTGTTCCTTTCTATTTTTCCTTGCATCCATAGCAGTATCTGTGTAAGAGTTTCCAGCCAGACCTAATTTTCAGATTATGGAATTCTTGCTGAAGCCCACTGCAAGCCCTAACGAACTGTAGACACAACAAAGCACCATAACAAAAAATACCTGTAACAAGATTTAAGAAATTAAATCTAGCATTTCACTTACACAAACCACACAGAAGCAGTACCAGATTTCATTTGAAGAATTGCATTTTGAAGAATGTGCATGTTTGTTTACGCAATGCGATAGAAGAAGCTACCTCAGGGGAAAAAAGGGATATTACAACACTTCTGCACCTCCTTCAATATCCCTCACACTAACAGCAAGCAGCAAGACTCACTTGGCACACAAGTGTGGCAATTTGCATATCTATCTTTAAAACATCATAAGAAAAAAGAACTACTGTATGTTCTCACTTTATAAATTATAGAATTCATACAATGTAAGTGTTCAGTTTCTGCTAGAGATCGTTTATTTTACTACAGAAATAATAATATTTATGGCTTCTCTTCTCACACAGGGAAGCCATAAATAGTAGCACAACTTGAACTACACCGTGGGAATTATTTGGGATATATTTCACACTGAATTTCAGAGACATGGAATAGAAAAATGCTCCAGATTTATTTTCTTAAAACGAAGAAACAAAAAAAATACATCAAAGCTACTGAAGATCTTCAACATACCTGTAATTTCTGTGGTGTCAAGCACCAAGAATGAATTTGTTGCTGTACAGGAGGATGTGACACTGTATGGCCACTGCTCCAAACATCTGAAGTATTCTGAGAGAAAACATTACATTAAGATGTGTGACTATCAAAGGGTAAACATAACTTCTTTAACTATCTAGATTTTATCTCACTTAAGAAAGAACTAGATATTTTTTCAAGAGTAACAATATAAATGAAGAACATACTAAAACATGCCAAGTCTCATTCTACCACTCCCATACAGTATCAGAGTAGTCAGAAGAAACAGTTAAATAATATCAAATGTCTTAACTAAAAACAATCAACTCAAATTATGCTATTAATTTGAAATGTACACTACTTTTAAAACTGAATACTTTATCTACTGTAACACTATTACATGATGATGAAACACTTAATTCTAAATATAAGCAAAGGCAATAAACAGGATGACATGAGCATCTCCCTATCATGAGACAACACTTTTTCACTTATACAACTAGGATTGCAGTATAGTGCCACTGATCTGTATTGCCCTTATGCACTTCTTGTCTGAACTGTAACCTGATAAAACACATCACTGAAAAATGCTTTTTAAAATTCCTAAAAACATTCCCCACCTTGATGCCAAAGGATTAAAATTTAAAGCACAAATTCTGTGCATGCTGCTTTATTTTAATGCATAATTCCATGTAATTTTGGTAGGGGGCTCTTGAGTTCATCAGAGTATATACCTTTGTTGGACTAGATGTTCTTTTCCTCTTGGCAGGACTGGTCAGGTCATCTACTTGGCTAGAAGGAATCATGTGTAGTGGCAAGGACTGCTGTGAAATTGGTGTTTGAGTGAGGCCTAGTACAGGTTCAGTATTTGGATGATGAGGTTTACAAGCCTAAGAATCACAGAAGGAAGACAAAAATATGGTTCTATATATTCTTAATTCTTTCCTTTAAATTATATCTTTTAACAGCCCACATATATTAAAAGGGCTGAGTAGGTATTCTGAAGGTGATCTCAGTAACTGAAAAATCAGTTTCCATATGGTCATCAATGGAGGAATGTGTACCTTTGATGGGATTATCAAACCACTGCAGCATTTCTATTTAAGATGATATATTTTGAAATCATGAAAATCCACAAAGGTTCTAAATTGGTACCCCCATATCTCTCCCACATTACAGGGAGCTTCTTGATCTCGTATCCCTTTGCAAATAAATCAAGGGCTTTTTATTAATAAAAGCCAGTCCTGTGCTCAAGAAAATAAGCTTGACCACTACCGATTGTAAAGAACCCTTAAAGCTGGGCACCTGCAGAACATAACCCAACTTCTCACCTGCTGTGCTGTGTTCATGGCACCCTGCCTGGAGGTAAGCTCTGCGGGGATTGGTAGGCTCCATGCCTCCTCAATACTAGGAAGTAATTTAGTTTTATTCTGTAGACTACCTTGTGGAAGGTTACACAACTGAGCCTAGGAAAAATTATGTAAAAAGCAAATTTAACACAAGCCTACTTTAGTAAGAGCAAGTCCATGAAATCTTCCTAAATGCTGTAGCTAATTATGTCTTAAAAGAGAGGACAGATTTAAAATTTCGGATTTCAGAAAGGTGCTAAGTATAAAGAGGGTAACCAGAATATAAACCTTTGTGAGAATCAGAACAAAGATGAGCTCTGGATTCAGAGGTCTCACAATTCCTTTTTTCTGAAATTGCAAACAAGAGTGAAAGATAGTGCATGTGCATTCTCTCTCTATGTTATGAGAACTTAAAAATGTAGACAATACAAAGAAAAAAGCAAAGTGATGCAGAACAGTATGCTTTGATTAAATGTGCAAAATAGGGTTTATAAGGAATTAAGTTCCACTTAAAAATGGTAGAAATAAAATATTACAGGCTATGATATGCTTACAATAAACATGAAAACAGGTTATACACACCACAAACAACTGCAAATTAAACTTGTGTGTCACTTCTCCCCTCCCCTCTGCTGTGTATTTGGAAGAGTACTGCCCACTTTTGAAAACATTGGTTTTACCTGTAAATACTTTATCCGTGCTGCAAGTGCAGAGGTATTACTACAATTTTTGCTCCTAGTTGCATTTAAGTAGCATTTAATGGCATCCTGAGGCTGGTTGCAGGACTCATAGAGTGTGCCTAGGTCCATCCAGGCTGCAGCATGGCCATGGTCCAATTGTACAGCACAGATATAGGCCTGTAAAGCATCCATAGGCTGATTTTGCTGTTGATACAGCACACTGAATAGAAAGATTAGTGAAGTTGAGAATTAATAACAGTGTCAAAATACAAGCAAGTCAAATAAACACACCCCCCTCAAAACCCTTAATAAACTTTGCCATTATATAAACCATGGTTATAAGCATAAATAACACATAAAATCTTAATATGTATTATTTTAAAAAAATTGAGAAAGCAAATATAAATCAATTATTTAAACTTCAAATCAATCTGACAACATGATGGTATCAGTAAAAAAGCTTTACAGTCCCCTTGAGACCACAAAAGAGTTGAAGAGCTGATACTCTTTATTTATATAAATTAACAGGGAATTATGTAATTTTATTACCCTGTATCATTCTTACCCTATAGAACACCATGTATCTGCACTTGCTTCTGATTTATCAATAGATTGCCTGTAAGATATAAAGGCATCCTGAACTTTCCCAATACTTGAATAGCACCTGGGAGAAGAAAAAAAGAACTTTGGTAATATTTATACAAGGTAATCATTGAGGATGACTTACCAAGACGGATCTGATAAATGTTAAGTCATGCAAATACAGATTCATCTAGATGAACCCAAAACATATGCTGTTTATGAACGCCAGGCATAAGCAGACTCAAACATCTTACTCTACATGTATTACTAATTATTTCTTTGAGAAGTGTACAAAACTGCTTAAACCCTAGATTCCTGCATTTGTAAGGAAAACAGAGTCATATCATAATTAAAAAACTTAAATTTCTCTCGTTTGTGGTAACTTACCGATCAATATGAACACTATTTATCTACAGATAGCAGCACAGAGAAACAATTAAGTTACCTACTTCATCTAACAAAAGGTTAGAAAACTTCATGTTCTACAAGTGTTTCAGACTTATTAACAGATACTGACCAACTGAGCCAGGAATGGTTCCTGACTGCCTGGGAAGCTTTTTATGTGCATTTCTCATATTCCAATGTGAACAGCAAACCGGTTACTTTTACTGTATATACAGAGCACAACATTTTGTAAAGAATCTTGCTGTTTCCTATTTTTTCATAATTTCTTGATTATTTTTCACACATAGAATCAAAGGTATTCTGTTATTATCAGCAGAAATATCAGAACTCTAAAGAGAACTACAATTATACCACACGGAATAATACTTACCTTTTTAAAATTGAAAGCTTAAAATAAATACAACATTAAATATATCTATATATATTTACTAGTTTAAGCTACAATAGCTCTGCTTCTTACATGGTTTGTTTTCCTCTTGGGAAAAGAAATGATAAATTTCAACACACATAAATAACAATAGAAAAAATTTATTCTACAGAAAATAAATCCCAACAGAATAGAAGAGGCAAAGGTTTGTCAAGCATGCTACCCTCTTTCATGTATTCTTGAGGTACACTAGGAAAGGAACACAACGAAATCTGGCAGTATTTCACCTAAAAGCATCCATTAAGTCTGGACACAATGTTTCAGAAGACCATTTTAATCACAATCCAATGTGCATTCCAATATACCTTTTTCAATCTGTCTTATCAGATACATGAAGACTCCAATTAGGACAGCACTATCATTATGTACCCAACAAAACAAGTTGATGGGTTTTTTTTAGTGGGAGAGAGGGATGACGGTGGCATATTTTTAAGAAAAGTAGCTTTAGACCAACTTGCCACCCAGTTTGGACAACCAGCAGAGAGAGGAAGGAACGCAAGGGATACATGGGGAGAGAACAGTAAATGCACAACCCTGTTCCTTTCCTCTTCTGCCAGAATGTGGCCTGGACGAATGGGGCACAGAAACACTTTTGCTCTAGTCCTCCCTGTAAACTATAAGAGATGCTTCCACTAGATTTCCACCCCCATTTCCTGTCTTCCTCCCCCTTGTTTCTATGGTCCTTAGTTTCACTCTAACCACATGAAAGCTGTGGCACAGTAGGAGCAGGAGCATGGCAGCTGCACGCATACTTCATAAGAGTCTTGGCTTGATCCTGCTGCTATGTAAGAACTCAACCAACCCAAGGCCCATGGGACGGGACCACTGGCAAAAAAGCAGGATTTCAGCCCAGTGGATAGTAAGATGAGCCTCCTGATGCCTGGCTCATTTTCCCTTTTCCCTCCACACCTGCTACAGATAGCTCTCTGCCCTTCACACTCAATCCTCCCTTAGCATGAAAGGCAGCTGGTGGAAGAGCCCCATCTTGCAGAAACAGCTGGAGGAATGTAACTAGGATGACAAAAACCTCCAAGAAAGTCAACTGGAAGATACTGAGGTTAGGATATTAATTTTATTTTTGCACAACTAATTTCTAATGTATTTCTCGGCAGAACCAACTTGTTCACATATGGACTTGAATTGCCCTCAAAGATCTCTCCAGAACCTGAGTATTTCAAGAGTTACTGTTGGCTTGTGTAAATTAGTCTATTTTCTTAAAAAGGAAACCCAGAAAAGCCATCACATTTATATGGTTTACATCTTGCAATAAGTTAATTTTTAAGTAAAAATACTGTCTGACAGTACAAAATTAACACAGCACTTAAATAGGTAATAGAATGGATCTATCAGAACTGATATTTAGTAGCAATATACACTGTTTAAAAATGCATGTGTATCTGGGAAAATATTTGTATTTTAGTGTAAAAAAATACTAAGATAGAAGGGATATTCTGAGAAAATAAAGAGATAAAGAATTGTGGAAAAGCATCCACATTTACAAATCACTGACCAAAAAAGAGAGAGAACAAGAAATGTGGTAGGAGAAGGAACAGGTAAAACCAGCAGAGCCGATTCAGATTACTGTAAACATGTAGACTAAATAGTAACTATGAAGAAAGCAGGACCACTTGGGTAACATATTCATCCCAAATATGTTAGCACCTTGTCTTTTTAGACACCTTCCAGAAAACTAGACTTCAGTAGACACATACATCCTTTCCCTTCTTTTTATCTCTGAAAAGTATTAACAAGAAAACCAACATAAGATACTTACAACAATAAGTATCCTCAAAAAAAAATATATATATAGTTACACCATCTATAAAGTCATAGCTCACCTTCCAAGGAAATACCAGGATTGACCAGAATTTGGATCTGCTTCTAGAGATTTCTGGAGATACTGTATAGCATAGCTTTCCTTGGTTGCCTTGTCTCCAAGCTGATCCACGGTGTGATGCATCCAGCCTATACAAAGAATCCATAAACGGCAGAAGTGAAATTCCTGAAGATCATTTAACATTCTGGCACAGCAGGATGTTCACAGCATTAGTTCCTCTTTCAAAACAGGAATATCAATCAACAATATCATTTACATTTAAAGGAAGGGAAACTTTTAAAAGTTTTAAAGTTCTATACTAAAAGTACAGGACCGAAGGATCCTAAGCTAAAATTACCTTCAGGTACTTTTAAAGTGCATTTTGTTGTTTAAATAATTTTTCAATGAGGTTAGGAGCACAATTATGAACTGCTCAGTCTTCTACTATGAAAATTTGGAAATGTTAACTCTTTCCTCCTGTGAACAGTTACCTTCCCTGTCATTGCAAAAAATGCCACCATTCTTCCTGTCATGCACACCAATTATCTGTACATTATGTTCAGTTTACTCCTTTTCTTCTAAGTCCTCATATTTATCCCATTTCTATGTTCAGACAATTCCCCATCAGAACAGTCATAAGAATTTTCATTATCTCCACTTAAATGTTTCTTAACCATTCAATCTTCATTGTTATATCCTTTCCATTCACCTTGAAAAAGTTACCTCTCATCTACTTAATAAATTCTGCTGAAAAGATAATTTTATTTCCTGATCTAACCACACATTATTTTCTTTCACATGCGGCTTTTCCTTTGTCTCATTACATAAGACAATTTATTCATCTTCACTTTAAAGGTCTCCCACAGTCCATGCTCCCCCATGATCTTTTACATCTCTACCACTGATTGGTTTCCATTTCAAATGAAACACCTTCATGCTCTTAAGGTGCTCCTCACCTTCCTCTAAGCTTAGATGGAATTACTTTAAGCAGCCAGAAAATCATCTCACTGCCATTTATGAGTACAGAGGAAATCATTCATAGCAGACAGCTGTCTTGTACTCCAAGTGAGGTCTCACAAGAGCAGAGTAGAGGGGCAGGATCACCTCCTTCACCCTGCTGGTCACACTCCTCTTGATGCAGCCCAGGATACAGTTGGCTTTCTGGGCTGTAAGCGCACACTGAAGCCAGCTCATGATCAGTTTCTCATCAACCAACACCCCCGAGTCCTTCCCCACAGGGCTGCCCTGAATCTCTTCTCCACCCAGCCTGCAGCTGTGCCTGGGATTGCTCTGACCCAGGTGTAGGACCTTGTATTTGTCTTGGTTAAACTTCATAAGGTTGGCATCAGCCCACCTCTCAAGTGTGTCAAGGTCCCTCTGGATGGCATTCCTTCCCTCCAACTTATCAACTGATCCACACAGCTTGGTGTCATTGGCAAACTTGCTAAGGGCACACTCAATCCCACTGTCCACATCGCTGACAGTGAACAAGATTGGTCCCAACACTGATCCCTGAGGGACACCACTCATTCCTGTTTTCAAACTGGACATTGAACTGTTGACCGCAACTCTTTGTGTGCGACCATCTAGCCAGTTCTTTATTCACCGAGTGATCCATCCATCAAATTGATGTCTCTCCAATTTAGAGACAAGGATGTTGTGTGGGACAGTGTGGGACAACGCTTTGCACAAGTCCAGGTAGATGACACCAACTGCTCTACCCCTGTCCATCAGTTCTGCAGCCCCATCATAGAAGGCCACGAAATTGGTCAGGCAGGATTTCCCCTCAGTGAAGCCATGCTGGCTGTCACCAACCAACTCATTGTTTTTTTACATGCCTTAGTATGCTTTCCAGGAAAATCTGCTCCAAGATTTTGCCAAGCACAGAGGTGAGACTGACTGGTCTGTAGTTCTCTGGGTCATCCATTTTCCCCTTCTTGAAAATGGGGATTTATTTCCCTTTTTCCAGTCGTCGGGAACTTCATCATTTAAAACCTCCATTCAGCTAAACTTCAGCACCCTACGCATGCCCTTTATGATATAGTCTAACCACATGAACACACAATACCACTCAAATATCCAGATCAGATTCAGATCTCATCTGAAATGCTAGACAAAGTAGGCAAGGCTGAAAATGGAACTGATTAGGATTTGCAGCCTTACCTCACTCTCCATAATTAGACTGTATCTTAAATACTTCATTCTACCTGTTCTATATGGCTTATTCTTTATTCCACGGGCTTATAGTTTGTTAACAGTCACAGTGACACTTGTGCAAATGGAGGACAAACTTCCAAACTTTAACAAAAGAAATCTCAAAGAAAATCTTATCTACTGAACAACATTTGCCCAAGGTGTTTTAAGACGCATTGCTTGGATACTGTGGTCAGAAGCAGAAGGTTGAGTATTTAATGAACTGAAAGAAATGTCAGGTTAGGAGCCAAGTGGTTACAATACTGGAAAAAAAAAGTGCACTTTATCTCGTCTGAAGATGGATCAAGTCAAAACCATACCCATTAGAAAAGAAACAAAAAAGGAAAGGAAAAAAACCCGCAGTAATTCTTGCAGAGACACGTAACATACACTACTTTCACTTGTGGACTTCCTAAGCTATGTTTTTAATTCAAATTCCAAACCATTGAGGTTCTTAAGCATATGAAAATGAAAATACTCATGCCTTAAGAAAAAAAGGCTTATGTGAGGGTGGTTGTTAGAATGCACCTGTGTACATCAAGAACAAGCATATCAGGTGCACTGCCAGGCAAAGCCTGAGATAAAGGTAATAGTTCAGGGATTATAAACAAGGGTAAAAAAAGACATTAAACAATTTCCTGTATCTCTGGAAATGCTGTGCCGTGATGCCTACTTTCTGTTTCATCAAAACCTTGCTGGATTGAAAAGTAACAAGTTGTACCTTCAGGAGATCTTTACTGAGGTTTACTGATAAAGAATCTATTTTTAAGAGAAAGAACTGAGAACTAGCAATCCTTATCTAGTTTCACTGCTGAAACAAGGGCTGCTTCCTGATTTTATCTTCCTATGCACAGAGGTGAAAGAGGCAAAAGCAACAGAAAGTGTGGGGGAGAACAAAGAAAGGTTTTCTACTAGAATAACACAGTAAAGGAAACTGGATCCCTCTTCTCCTCATGCATAAAATTAAGAATGTACAGGAGGATGATGATGGAAAAACCCTGGTAAACTGTAGAGTTTCCTATTTGCAAGACCTAACTCAAACTCTCAGCTAGCACATTGACTACTCTTCCCATCCTGGGGACATTTTTAGCATAACAAAAGCTCTTTTCCAGGTCTTTACAATCTAATTTGTAACAAATCCCTGTGTGCTTCACTAAGAGGATGTGCTAGCCTAGCTGATGCTGCAGGGTGTTTTTATGCTTATCAGTCACCCTCATGCTGAACTTGTGACAACTGGCTCTTTTTCCCCAGTAAGCATCATCATCTTCGTCTCTGAAGAGATGAGCCTCTTCCCTATTTTAACATCTTATGGTGTTAATGGTGGTTATGTGGACATCACCTAGGAACGCCTCTACCGAAGATCACTGGAGAGTGCTTTGGGAACATCTAAGCAGATGCCTACACTGTTCTTACACTCTTCCCTCAGCAAATACTGAATACAACTGGAAAAACAATACCAGGACAGATTTGATCTTCAGTCTCACTAATTTAATGTAATTTTAGGCAAAACAGTGAACAAAATTGTTGTCTGGAAAACAAAAGCAATGGTGCAAAAGAAGAAAAAAACTGCTCTTATCCAACTGTACAGATCTTACTGTTGTATCTATTTGAACTAGTCAGCATGCATCAGTTCAAATGGATGTGTATTTATCTGAGAATCAGAGGGCTCTCTTCCACCCTCATCTGCTTTGGAAAACAGCAACAAGAGCAAAGATTTTAATAAATATCTCACAAGACATCTGAACTTGCCTAAATTTCAACTCTGACTCAATCAGCATTATCTAACTAAGGAAAATAAACACAGGGTATTTTCATGCCAAAACAATTTTTCTGTTGGAGTTAAAAAAGCCCACCAAAAAATCACAAGAGGAAAAACACCCCTCGCATAACAAAACAAAAAAAAAGGACAGGTCAACCTAGAAATACAAATATATTTTGACTGCATTTTGCCAGTAGCATTCTAGCAGATGACAGGCATTATCTATTATTTTTTCTAAGTTGCAGTCCCCCCCCAGACCATGCCTCCTGAGGAGGTGTTTTTATTAGCAGCTGCTAGAGACTAAACCTGTGATAAATATCATAGAATCACAGAATCATAGAATAGTAAGGACTGCAAAGGACCTCAAGATCATCTAGTTCCAACCCCCCTGCCATGGGCAGGGACACCTCACACTAAACCGTATCACCAAAGGCTTCATCCAACCTGGTCTTGAACACTGCCACGGATGGAGCATTCACAACCTCCCTGAGCAACCCATTCCAGTACCTCAGCACCCTAACAGGAAAGAATTTCTTCCTTATATCCAGTCTAAACCTCTGCTGTTTAAGTTTCAACCCATTACCCCTTGTCCTATCACTACAGTCCCTAATGAATAGTCCCTCACCAGCATCCCTTACGCCCCCTTCAGATACTGGAAGGCTGCTATGAGGTCTCCACGCAGCCTTCTCTTCTCCAGGCTGAACAGCCCCAACCTTTTCAGCCTGTCTTCATACGGGAGGTGCTCCAGTCCCCTGATCATCCTCATGGCCCTCCTCTGGACTCATTCTAACAGTTCCATGTCCTTTCTATGTTGATATCATACTCTGATAAACACCACTGTTAACAGTGAAGAGCAAAAGAAATGGTATTGTTCCTTAAATGTCCTGGTTAAGACCACTCTATTTTTTTATCCATGTAGAAGTTACGCACACTACAAAACTAGGTGACCTATGCCAATTGAGTAAAGGGATTTAATCCAGTTTTTAGACAACAGACAGTTCTCAAAGTCACTGCCATTATTGCTAGCACAGAGACTGAGGCCTGTGGTAGGATTTTATGAATAGAACCATGCACCTTCGCTTCTACTCTGGCAAAACACATCAAATGGAGTTGAAAAAGCACTGGTCAGCTACTTTGGGAAGCCTGTATTCCACAGATGATATGCATAGCCTTTCTGGCTGAAACTGCTGACTATATATACTAGCTGTATAATACCAAGTTAAAAACAAATAAATGGAATACTGAAATATTAGCAACACTGTTGTGTGACAACAAAAAGATCAGCACACCTAGAGTGCTGCAGCGAACTCCTGTAGTGTTTCATTTGTGACACCACACAGAAGACTCAAAAGCTAAACAAATCATTCCACTCCAAATCCATACAGAGCTTGTATTACAAACAAAAGAAAGCATTGTGGCCATAGCTTAGTGCCAGCTACTAATTTGAATTAAATGACCATTTTGTGAAGTGGGTAAAAAAAAAAAATGGGCATAAGCAGGCTAAATTAATATTTAGAATAAGAAACTGGATGGAAGAACATGGAAAAAGTGAATGAAGAAGATTCACACTGGTTTGAATAATTTTAACAAAATGTTCTGAAATATTTTCATAAGGCAAATAGGACAAAAGTCATTTATTCTACCTACCCATTACAAATTTTGGTCTAAAAATGATTTAACAGCTTTCTAAATATAAAAAATTACAATTTTAAAAAAAATATTTTTTTTCTCTTGTGTTTTCTTTTATAGAATCTGACAGTCAACTTTTTAGTTACAGAAAAGGTTTTCATTACAAACTCTAGTTAAAGAGAAAGCAAATGTAAATTTTTCATTTGCCACGTTCATCTACTCTACAACAGAGCATTTTGGTTTACTGCATGCAGCCTGGCTATGCAAGGGCTGTTCTCAAAAGAGAACAGATAATAACAGAATCCTAACTGCTGTACTCCTTCTGTGACAGACCACCCCCTCATTGCCCAAAACCTGTAATGTACATACTGTAGCAAGTCTAAGAGCTGTTTAATTTTGTAAGTTTAATTAAAATCTTCTCCTCCTCTCTTATTTACTTAATTATCTACTGCTATGCATTCTATTTGGGGTGAAAATCTCACGTATCATAATCAGTGTCTAAGACTCTCTTTGCAAATGGAGCCTTAAAAACACTGCTGAAGGCGAAGATGGAAAAAAGAAACACACAGAAAAATAGAAGTTAATTTTACATACCTAACTGCTGTAAGACAGTTGCTTTTACTTGTGCAGGAAGGTTTTCGATCTGCAAAAGCTGTTCATAAGCTTCCTTTGCAGAGTGATACTTTCTCTGCAAAAGGAAAAAAGTACATAGATTAATCATAAAGCTTACAACAGATCACCAATAGCCACGATTTCACAGCACTGACAGCACACAAACACATTGACAAAAAAATCTATTTTTTTTGCATACAGTGCATATGAAAGCTTTAATGAGTGACGTATATATGCTAAGAGAGTAACTTTCATAAATATAGTATTTAATATAAATTGACTACTAAAATAATTGACGGAAAATTTGCAAATTATTAAATTTGGTCAAATCTCATACATGCATTGTACTTCTTACACTAAAAATAAGTATACTGCTTTTAAGGGGAGTGCCTGAATATGAGCCTACATCTGAAATAAAACTCTACACAAATTCTTCCCGGAAAATTTGTAACAGAAATGAAGATCATCCGTAACTGCTGGCTGGTGTAATTTTGCCTCTCTCCTCACTTTGGGATATTTGAACTGCCTTTACAATATATCCGTTGTCCTAGTAAGAGTCCCACCATATGTACAATTAAAACTTATCAATGGATTATACTTGGAGAATGAATGTATGCCATCTTACTATTTGCTACAGAGTTTAAATGCACTTAAAGCAAGGAAACACTGAATTCCTAACTCCCTACATAAAGAGGTCTTAATGCAGAAAACACATTTCCAGGTTGGGATCATGGTCTTTATTGAATTCTGGAACCTTATGAGCTGTTCTGTATATGCTAAAGGTCAAGATTTCTCAACAGATGCATTTTTTAGAATTATGTCAGTATTTAACTTTGCGTTATCCTAACAATAACTGTTTAACAGTGAAAGTATTTTAAGTGTTTAATTCTTCTGTTCCTCCTCTCCCACAAATGTCTATATGACATAAATGCTGAGGGTCTGCTGTTACTAAAAGGTCTGGGGTTTTTGTTGGTTTGTTTTTGTTTTGGTTTTTTATTTTTCTAAAAATTCCACACAAGCTTTTGAGAAAAATATGCTTTCAGATAATTCAACATTAGACTTCATTCTGGCAAACAGAGGAAAAGCATACTAAAATAAATGGGGACATCTAAATGGAAATGATCATTACTTAGTTACATTTTTTTATGCAAGAGTACACAGTACTGAGTACTGCTGTTTTAGAAGGGATGACTGGCAAGACTCTAAATAATATAAATACCTATTGGAAGTTAAAAATGTTGTTAGGTTCTTGATATCTCACAATCACGAAAGACAACTCTGTTGATTTTATAACCCTTTTCTAGTCAGGAAAAAAATTAAAGCAGCAATTACATACTTTCAAATGGAACAAGGGGAAGTTGGTAGAAAAGATTTTTAATTGGTGTTCATGAAATGCAGACAACTGGTAAGAAAACAAATAATATAAATAAATAAAATATCCATGTCCAGCAAAATAAAAACAATCAGGAAAAAATTTTAAATTTAGCACTGGGAACATAATTTGTAGCTCATGACTATGAAGGATAAGCAAAAGAACAGAAGTTCACTGTATAGCATGACAGCAGTGACAGCAATCCAGATGTCAAACAGATAAATATTAGTGCCTTGAAAAAGATGTTTGCATGCTTGCAAGGATTCAGAAAGACCTATTAAAATAGGGCATGTTTTCCAGATCTAGGATATTTTTACTTGTTATTTGTAGTATTATTCAGGCTTTAGAAATCTGCCTACATGTATGCCTTAAAATATTACAGAAAACTGTCACAATGTTTACATTTTGGTTTATTTCACAGAATGGTTTGGTTTGGAAGGGACCTTAAAGATCACCTAGTTCCAACCTCCTGCCACAGGCAGAGACACCTTCCACTAGACCAGGTTGCTCAAAGCCCCATCCAACCTGTCTTGAACACTTCCAGGGATGGGGCAGCCACAGCTTCTTTGTGCAAAATTTCTTCCTAACATCTATATATTAATTCCAAAGTCCTTGAAGTTTGGCTGCATCATGAATGGTCTTTGAAATGAGAGTGGAACCCAGCCCAACCTCTTTTGACACTGTACAAAGAAACCACCCAAAATAGCTAGAAGGACTCATGCTATCACTGATGAAATAATAGAAACTAGCATTCAGCACCAGGAAAAACTACTGCTAACACCTATCAGCACCAGGGCTGTCCTCTACTTCAGAGTTCTGGCAACTCACCATTTAAACTCTAGTATTGTGAAAGTACATAATTAAGGAATTCACCACTTTTTAATCAAATATTAGAGAGCAAGTTATTTTCAAATATACAGAAGGGTTCAGAGATCTGTAGCAGTGTTGTTTAAAAGAAATAAAGCTATCAGCCTGCCTCCAAAAACATCTCTTCATTGTGTCAGAGGCAATATCCAGAATGAAGGCAAGACCCTTTGTGATTCCAAGTTTCTTAAATTCCAGGAAACAAGATACCCCTCCCAGTCAGAACCATGAGACAAACCAGGTCTAACGGGAGAACACACTGAAAATTTTGTGCTCTAACTTGCGTTAAAATAAAGTTCCTGCTGCCTACAATTGTCAATCAGAAAGCAGAGCTTAAGCACTTGTAACGTTGGTCACACAATTATATAAGGCAGCTGGTATACAGATATAGATCTGGGGCCTTTTAACTTTCTATTTTATTCTAGAAAATCAAAAGAACTAACATGTTGAGAATGCTTTGTTATATAATAGTGTCAGTTGTGCTCCAGTGCTCGGAATCAAATCTGGACAGTGGCCAGGTAAGAACCATAACACTCCATGAAGTTTCTGAATGGTGTTTTGGGACAGGGAATTTCTGTCTTGTCATGCAGCTTTACACCAAAAGCATTCAAAAGAGAAATTTATCAAATTTGTATCTTTTACTTATATATAAATACCTAAAGCCATTTTCCACCGTGCCATCAAAAGACAGCACCTACTTTACCAAGCTGCTTTTCAACTGACTGAACATATAGTTTATGTCTGTCATCCATTTTAATTGCAAGTTTGTTTTCATGTCACATCCCTTCCTCAGTCATATAATACCTATAAACATGATAAAAAGGCATACAATTGTCATTGCATGACCAGTTAACTCACATAACCAATATACAATTGCTATTTCAGTAGCTACTTGGTTTTAATTTACTTTTATTCTGGAAGCTCAGTAAGAGTTCTGTCATTTCCCAAAAATTTCACATAAAAAAACTGTGTGGTAGGATTTGATACAGAATCAATAACTCAGCTTTATGTGCTGCTGACCTCGGATCTAAAATGTTTCTATCACATATGTTCAGCTAAAATTGAAAATTTCATGTCAAATATACTTAAAAAGCACCAGGGCAACTGGCTAGACTTGACCATGTGTGTGCATGTATGAGAAACAGTAGGGATAGTTACAAACTGACAAACTACAGATTTTTTATATTTCTATATACTTTTTGTAACTTTAAAAATTATACATAATCTCATAAAAGAATTTTAGTAAAAATTACACTGAACAGGTTTTTTTTGCATTCAACCTGTGAGACCAGTAAATCTATAAGTTTATTAAAATTGCTACTCCATTTTGTAGCATGACAGTCCAGATACAAAATATTTTTAAATTTGGACAAAGTAAATAAATTTTCTGTAGTGATTTGAGACTTTGACCTAACTTTACAAAAGCATCCATAATCTGGATTCAACAGACTAATTACATCATATAGTTGGAAACAACCACACTTTATATAAAGTAAAGCTTACCTGGATTTCATATAAGTGGGCGATGTGAAACTGAACTGTAAGAAAGGGAAAAGCGACATTATTAGTTTTAATTAATGACAACAATTACAATATCTGCTTTCAAGTGAGGGATAAAGAATATTTAAAATTTATCAATGCAAAACCAAGATAAATTAAATTTTGAAGATAAAAAGAAGTATTTGTTTACATTCACATTTTATGCTAAATGTAACAGAACTGACAAGAGAATGAATATGTATCCTAACAAAGCATTAAGACTGCAAACAAATATTGTAGAAAGGCAGTCCATGGATTTTATTTGTATTCAGAAATGCAGAGTCCATTACCCTTTCAGTAAACTCAGCAATAAATTTCTTCAAGCAGAGAATGCACATTAATATTTTCTGTAGATAACCGAATTAGAGACTTATTTTCATTCAACTGTTGAAGGATGGACTATATTTTAGAACAGAAAACTACATTATATGCAGCCAGCTTTATACAGGATCTTAAATTTACATGTTTGGGTTTTTTTTTTTCTTTTTTAGAACTGACTTTCCCTTGTTAAGCTAAGAGTGTTAATTACAGATGGTATTCCGATCATTACTGTAAAGCATCTTAAATTACTCATACGAATTGCACAGAATGCCATAATACTACCAGCAGCTCTCAGAGGCAAGAAAGTTGCTGTCTGGAAAAAAAAACACAAAAATTGTTCAGGAGTAAAAGCGGGGGGAAAATTATCCTCACGCTGTTCAAATCATTAACCAAAAGATGGAATGCTTGAGTTCTCAGGCCTGTGAACTGCTAGCCTAGACTAGCTACAGCGTGATAGATAGCTAAAGCTATCTGAGATGGATGTAATCCTCACTCTATTTGATGAGGAAAGACAAATTCCGTTGAGAGAGACTTTTACCTGATGTTCCTGAGGACTGCAAGTTAAGGAAATACCTGGTTTTGAGCCAAGCTCAATTTATTTCAGTACACAGATTTCTTTCTCTTGAAGCTGAAGAATAGCATGACACAGAGGTTTATACAGGTAATCTGGAGTTCCAGAGTTTCCCTCTGGGTCAAAAAAGAGGGGGAAAATTTTCTTTGTGCACAGTTTTGTCTTTCACTATAAAGAAGGTAGCCTAGCGCACTCCCTAAAACAGGTCATAATGAAATGCATCATCTAAAATTTTAATAAACTTTTTGTGTTCCTTGCTAAAGGGCACATAACATCAATTATGTTCACCAAAACGTCAAACTTCACTGTGTACTGATGAAGGAAAAACCTCTGCTGTTATTTTAGGAGTTCATTATCTAAAAAATCTGTTATTTTTTCCCCCTCACAGCAAAACCCCTTCAGTATGAAGCTACACTGTGCAGGGGAAAGAAATTAAAGCTGTCACATTGGAGACTGCCTAAATAGAAATAAGACACGCTTAGAACGTTTCTGCTAGGAACACACTCACTGTAATACGGTTACTCATCCAGCCTTTAGAAATGCAAGGGGGAGGATTAAGGCAACCACAAGCATTTTTGAGGCTACCCAACACCATGTGTCAAAGTGCATGGTTCTCCTTCCACTAAGTAGGATGGGAGAACCTGACAAAGTATCCCTCATTCCTCTTCTCTCTTCCTTCAGGTTTGTCAGGCACGGTGCAATAAAGCATTTACATGGGGCCATACCTCTACATAAAACTATGGGCATAGGGGACTCTGGGGGAAAGGTGAAACCCTTACAGAAATTCAGAGATGCAATGAAAACCAGTAAAGTCAGAAATAATACGAAGTAACATGAAATGTGATAAAGAATCATGTAGCTAGTAGAAAACAATAAAAGTCTACTGACTTAGGAAGAATTCTGCAGATATTTTACAATATTATCTGTGTCTTATCCTGATGAGAGACAAAACTTGGGAGAAGACCTTGTAGCATACCTAACTCCTTGATACCAATACAGTCAGAAGTTTCACCCATGTACACAAACACCCTTTCATTAGCCTTGCTGACAGAGTATTCACAATTCCATCTAAATCCAAACTGAAAAATGTTTAAACACTTTACCCAATGCTTCTGAACTTAGAATTAGGAGGTAACTTAAGCTCAACACCAAGAGCAGCATGAAGATACCTTAAAAACTGAGAGGGTAATTTCCTTCACAACTGCCTGTCTTTTAATTCTTACAGACTCCAAAACATGCAGCAACATATGCTTATTCTTGCATACAATTCCACTAACTACGGAAAAAATACCTGTAGGATGCTCTGTAATAGACTACGGTGTATACTGCATCTGACAGATCATACTACACTAAAAGATTAGCATGTCCAAGTACGTAGCTGGCACCTAATGATCAATCAAACTACAATCAATGAACAATCAAACTACAGTTTGTACCTTTTCGTACTTCAATAGTGTTAAAACTGATGCTGAATTTTACAACTATAAATTGGCATTAAAATGATCACCAAAACATGACCGATTATCAAAGTTTTAAACAACTGCTATTAAACATATGCACAAGCACTACTGTTACAAACATAGAAATGCTCCTCAAGAATTCATCTTCAAGCAATTAATAAGCTGAGTCTCAATTTTTACTTATTCCACTTACTAAAATGATCCACAACTCCACTGGAATATCTGTCTCCACTGACAGATGGAGGCAGGTTGTGTTGCCTCCCTCTCAGTACTGACTTCATTACAAATTTATACAGTTGTGAGCATAAGACTTAAAAAACACAAGAAGTAACAACAAAATAAATGGAATTGGTTACTTACTTTCAGCGTTAGACAAAGTGCAGGGATTGCAGTCAATCAAAGCTAACTGAAAATGCTGGAAAAAGAAATAATTGTTTTTTAACCAACATAATAGTAGAACTTTGGCAAATTACTAAGGATAAATAAATTTTGTACTTTAAAATCAATACGTCATTTTACCAGGTGTCTTCAAGAAAATATTTTTTCTTTTCTGTTCAGCTGCTTACTGGAAGAAAACAACTTTTTTATACTGCAGATGTACCAATGCTTCTAGTTATGTAAGATGGCAACAGACATCTTCACAAAACAGCTGGGACAGCATGTGTAAGAATGACTGTATCAAATGAATGGGCAAAATTGGAAATCAAGTTTTCCTTAGAATACAGAACTGGGATTGTAGTCATACCTGCACACAGCCTCAGGGAGATAAACACTGAAGCTTTCAATTTGTCTATCTAGAAAAACACAGTAAGCTTCCTTTCAATTGAGTGTTTTGAAGTCTTTTTAGAAAACTGGTCTCATGTCAAAAAGCACTTACAATGAATACCTTTACATTAAAATACGAGTTGTTAAAGAGTTCATAAGTTCTTCCATCCTTTCCTCCAGGTATCAAGATAACTGCAACTAACCATTAAGGGTTGTTTATTTCTAATCACTATTCCACAAAAGATATGAAAAAAGTATCTTTTAAACCATCTCCGCATTCTCAACTTCAGAGACAAGAATTTCTTCTTGAAAGAAGGTCACACAAGCAGAGCAATTAAGCCTGTCTGCCAGAAAATCTGGATGTGAGCAAATCATTTCTAAGTGTCATGCTAATTCAGTGATCACTATTTACAGTCTGAAATGCAACCAAATGTGTTAAAATGAATGGAACAAGCATACAAACTCAAGTGCCTCGGAACTTTTCAATAAAATTCATATAAAATTGCTAGACAGTGCAAAATTTGGATTAACATATTAATTCAACAGAGCACATAAAATACTACTATTAATAAATACAGGTATTTACAAAATATAGCTCCAGGTGGCTTCTAATACACAGAAATTACTGACTCCTTAGCATATTTTATTAGCACAAAAACGGTGATTTAGCTCTGGCTGCTCAGGATTCCAAACTAGGTAGCATCAGGGGCTTATTAGTGTAGCTGGGGAAAAAATAAATCCTTACTAATGGATGTATATTCAACTTGCTTTTTATATTTGTCGTACCAGAAGTACTAGACACTACTTTCCTCATGGTACTAATAACACCTCTTGTATAGCACATCTCTATAACACACATCTTGAAGACTGAGAACAGTTTTACAGACCGCACAATTTCTAAATATTTTTAACAGAAAAATTGTCAGAAAATTGATTTATTATGCATAGCAAAGCATAAAAAAAGAATGCTGACACTTCATGAGCTCTGTGAGGCACACAGTTCTGCAGCTTACCTCTGCACTGACTTTTATCAACATCATTTGTGATATAGAAGTGTTTAAAAAAATGAAGCAAACTCAATTTGAATAACAGAAATTTATGATTTTTAATGAATATTTTAGCAATAGCAGTCCCAGAAGAGAGGACAGAAAACAATGAATTCACCTATACATTACCTGTAAAATAACTTTTTAAGCTTTGAGCAAGCATTAAATAATAGCTTATAAATATTAGCCTATTTCTCTGCCTTGCCTGTTCCTTTTTCTACTGTTCAGCAGTCAGATAACTTAAGATCTCCCTTCCCTTACATTGCAATGCAGGTTGTGTGCCTCAGACACCCTTCAGTCGGTTACCATAGTGATACTACTAAGCAGGCAACTTAAAAAAAAAGAAAGCTAAATAAAAATAAAATGCTCTACTTGATATTGCATTTTGCATGGCAAAAGAAAAAAAAGGAACAGACCTGTATACTTTGGCCTGTATATTGAGTATACCGGTCTAAATGGTATAAACCTATTTTTGCAGAGATGTGCCATCTTGCACTGTCACTAACAATTAATATGAAAAGATAAAGCAGAACAGCAGAGATCTGCTCTCACCTAGCAATGCCATTATAAAAATTAAGCAGCTCTAGAGAGAAACAATTGACAACTGTTCTGTAGCAGCTTTTTCAGAAGGGTTACTGCAGTGAGACTCAAGTGAGGGAAAGCAGGCAACCACATCAGAAAAAAATCTAACCATTTTAATATTTAAATATGCCAGAAATATCAGTACTGTACAGTGGAAAAAAAAGGACTATTTGCAGCAATGCCTCCTAAAAATTTTAATTCTTAGTACCACATTAGCTGACTTCTACATTTCAAAGTCCACATTATGAAAATTTACTAAGAGTAGTAAATTTCTGCTTGCACTGTTCACTAAGCTACAAACAGTAAATAATAAACCAAAGCCTGTAACTACAGCAATATAAACCATTTGCACTAAATAATTATCACAAAGCAATACACAGAAAACCCAGAACCTTTCACACCAAGAACCTTTGAAATGCACATACACGAGTAAACCTCCACCTCCTGCCAGATAAATAATACATAGCTTCCCGTTAAGTATCCCAAATCAGACCCAAAATAAAGGCATGCATGCATTCTAGCACATAAAAACCTCATCAGCCAAAAGCAGATCCACCCACCACAATTACCAGCACCAAAAAATTAGAAAAATAGTAATCATTTCCAACTTCCATTTCTGCCGCACGCAGAAGCGGTTTGCAAACATCTGCCCGTCTCTCAAATATTGCAGCACTGAAGCCGGCTACTGCTGTGTGAATTAGTTACTATGCAGGAGAGGCCGCTGCAGTTCAGAGACGACACACAATACCTCAAGGCAGACAGCAGTCTATAGAAATTCAAATCCCGAGTAAGAGGATTTACCTAGAAGGCAGTGTTCTGAATGTTAAAAAGTAACAGGCTCCCTTCAAGAGCTGCAGCTCAAGTCATAACATACCTTGATTTGTAGCCATCTGCAATTGCACAATTATCTACAGCCTATTTTGTCTCCTCTGGAGTCTTTGACTTGCCTCTGATTGTGGAAACAATTTCAAAGGTAACCTTTCCAAGGATCAAAAGTACAGTGGATTGCATATAAACACAGCTGATGAAAGCATTAGGTCTGGTAGTAAAATAACGGTAATCTGACACTGATTTTAGGTTACTTCATGTTTTCACTACTGGAATTAACACCAATTCTCCTAACAAATCAGTCCTTTACAATGTAAGAGGCAAGTAGCTAGTGTTTTGTCAGTTCTTCAATCAATAAATGACCAACACGAAATGAACCATCTTCTTCTTAATGCAAGACTTCCAGTACTGTCTCTGTTTACATCCAAGCCTGATACCTCAAAATAGTGACTCTACTCTCTCCTCCTCTGAGGAAGACGTTAGCAAGCTTAATAGCTATGAGTTCTGCATTTATTTAGCAAGCAAGGCAAGCCATCATTTGAAACCTGACAATTCTCACAGACTTACCATGAAGGAAAGCTCCATCATGACTCAGTGAAAATTCTGCCAGGAGATGGCTTTTTCTGCTTATGTGACCTAGGTGTGATGCCTGTGTTCCTCAGAGCAGCCTTTGTTCAGATAAGTAGGGCACAGAAAGCCTGGCGTAATGAGCTGTGGCAGAGTGCCAAGCATCCATTTGCCAGGCATGTTTGGGGCCAGGGGAAAGGGTCAGGAGAGGACGCGCAGTATGTGCTGCTACACCAGTGCACTGCTCTGCTCTCCAGTGTCTTCTGAAGCCAGAACAAATACATATTGTAATATGAAGGTTTGTGTAGCACAAACACTTGGTTGCTTTTGTCCAACTTTCAAAAAAAACCCTCAAACCCTCAAGACTGAGGAAGACTGTTACATGGATAGGGAAGAAGAAAGCTACTTGAGGACTGAAGAAACAAAGGTCACACAGACACATAAAATGAATTAATAGCAGTATGCTCAGAAGAATCTGTGGTTTTGACTAACTATATAAATGAAAAATTAAAGCAGAAAGATTAGTAAAGCTGTGTTTTCGCTAGCCAGAAGAAGGCTGCATTCAAATTTACCAACCAACATCTTATATGGTACAACACAGTGCTTTCCACAAAGCTGACTCAATACTCACATAGCCTGCATGCTTTACTAATATTTGTGGGACACCAGATTTCAGCTATCGCTGTGTTAACAGCCCGGAAGACTGCCAGTGGCAACAAAATGCCATAGGGAAATGTGATGACCGGAAGCTTGTACTGCCACTGCATCACCAGCATCCCCACGTTACTTTGCTGGTTGGAGTTGGGGTCATTTCAGAACCCACAGTGCTCTGCCCCCAAACCACCCCCCACCCCCCCCAGCTGGATGAGACGCACAGCCTAACCCTTGCCAGGTATCTGTGGCTGCCAAGCCAGTACACATAGCTGGCTGTTACTGTGCGCTCTGAATGCCAACCTTTCAGTTGCAATTACAGCTAATAAACCTGGTACAAGATACCTCTCGCAAGGAGGTGCACAAATTAAATGTATCTGCACCAATACTCTTTAGCCTGAGTGCTCAACTTCTGAGTCAACTCTTTTTCTTCTCACGGTATGTTTTCTCCCCACAAAAAAGTCACAAGACACCGCAGAGCAGTACCTCAATCTTAGCATTTACTTCTCTTTGTAATCATGACATTTCTAAAATTCACTTACAGTTTTCTTTTCTAGAAAAACTAAAAAGTTACTCAAAACCCCAAGCAAAACTAAGAGAAAACAAAAGAAAATGCTCTGTAGGCCAGACATTGCGGTATCATCATCCACTATCAAAACCAGCTCCACTAACAGCTCTCTTGCAGTTTGACTGGCAGTCCTGCAGTAAGTTAATGATCTTAAGGTCTTTTCCATCCTAGTTGATTCTATGACTAGGGTGCCATGCTGCATTAAAAAACTTTTCAGGTTTTTACTTCTTGTTTATGTCCCTTTATCATGAGCATATGAAAACTACAAAGACTTGGAGAGCAGCTCATTCCCAAATGCTGTCTGCCATCACTTACATTTTTATTAAAATAGTATTTTGACTGATTTCATCCTGCTTTCCACTAAATGCTTTTCAGCTGAAGTGGTTAAAATTGCGGATATCCACCATGTAATAGCTAAAGCCCTTTATTTCGTGTTTTTCTTACCTAAAAATGCTGCCAATTAGGTTTTAGTAGAATTACAGACATAAAAATGAACATAAGAAATTAAAAATTCTCATAACCGTATGTTTTGTCTAGTTATTCTTTTAAATAATTAAAAATAAATACGTAAGTTTTCAATTTAACACGTTTAAGCTTACAAATTATTAAGCTAAGCACATATGGAAGATAACTAGGTTGTGAAACAGAAGAAGGCTTGAAAACACAAATTTTCACTTTTATAAATACATTTTTATTTATTACTGCGAAAAACAGCATTAAAAATGAACAATATGTCTGTAACAGCTACATGTTGGCATACAATAGCTGCAGTAGCTAAAAATATATTTAATAAAGATATTTACGGAGAGACAGGGAAATTATTTGAATACACAGTGGAAAAGTGTCTGACTAAATAAGTACTTCGAGCTGCTCATCTGTGTATCGGTATTTAATTTTTTTGTATTTCATGCATATTCATGTAATTCATGCATATTTTCCCAATAAAATTGAATTCTCTTGCAGCCTTTTTCTCATCCTAATATAAGCAGTATGTCTTAACATTACTAACAAATGAGAATCTTTAGGAAAATAATTAAAAAATTAAAATTCTATTCAAATTGATGATTTACAGGCAAGATCAAAGCATAAGCCTGAAGCAAACTGCTAGGATAGCTGTTTTGTGTATAAATAAAGAGGAAAAATGTCTGAAAGTGAAAGGCAGCATGAGTATTTCTACTAAAAGGCAGACAATTGAAAACATGAGAAATTTAGTTCTCATTCTTCTAAGGGTTTTGTTGCTGGGTACAGGATCCAATGCAATTCTTAAAACCAAACAAAATTCCCAAAGCGCAACACAGCTTGCTTTGGCATAAAATAACCTCGCGTCCAGTCCCTACTGACTACCACTTAAAAAAATGAAACTGTATAAAACCCCAAACCCAAAGAACCAAACAATCCACCACCAAAAGACCCTAAACAACAGCAAACAAAATACCCCCTCCCTCACAAAACCAAACCCACAGAAAGATCTCCCACCCAGCCACTGTTCCCTCAATGTTATTATTCTGATAAATATGAAAACCTAAGATTTCTTTTTTCCCTTAAATAGCTTGTTATCAACCAGTGGAAGTGAACTGAATTTTACATTTAAAGAGTTTTCAAGATCATAGCCCTAACTCACCACTGGAAAGCACACTACAATACTTCAGCACCACCAAGCAGAATGAGCACCAGATGGAAGACTTGTTTCCCATAGCTGCTGTTTCCAGTGTAATCCAATTATTAATTTAAGTAATACCAAAGCTGCAATTTTACTTTTTTCCTTAGCTTCTCTATTATGCACGCCAGTATTCCCACACAATGCACCCAGCTCCCCCTTCATGCTCTACCTAGTTCTGTGTTCAGCTTCTGGGTGGACAAGAGGCACTGGGGCTTCCCGATGCACAGCAACTCCTGTATGGATGGGACAACTCCTTTTGTAGGGTCATATCCCAACAGACCAGACCCATGACCATTCATTTGGTGCCTCTTGTAGTTCAAGCTATGCAGATCACTTGGTCCTCAGCTTGCAGAGCTCAAATGGCTCTGGGGCAGTATGCTGCAAGGGAACTTTTGAGGAATTTCTCTTTGAAATCCCTTTCATTCTGACTTATCTGCTAGAAACTGGTTAAGTTTCAAAAGTACTTAAAAAAAATACTGACACACATGTGCAACACATATGAGAAAAGGAGGCTAAACCTGAAAAACATATTCAATAAATAGGAAAATTACTAAGATAGCCAGTGATGTGCCAGAAATAATGTGGCATGTACTCAGCAGCTTCAACATTTTTCCATCTATATTTAGCAAACCAATAAAAAGATATATTCCCACAGATCTTGCTTTATTCTCCTTTGAGGTTATCACGGTTCAACTGCAGCTAACACCACTGAATACAGTATTAGTGTTATTTGTAGGAAACAGTAAATAAGAGGGGGGCAATAAGACACTCAGTAAAGTGTGAAAAGGCTAGGACTGTGAAGTAAATCTTAACGTAACCATAGAATCATTTAGATTGGAAAAGAACCTTAAGATCATTGAGTCCAACCGTTAAACTAACTGCTATAGTAATCAATAATATCACCCCCCTATGTCACTGACAGTTGATTTTGGAATTAAGTTGCACTTTCCTGATGAATGGGCAAATTCAGTTTTCATGTATCTCTTGTGAAGGTAACACTGCCCTAACTGTCTGGTTACACAAGGGCTGTTTTCTTTCAACCAGAAAGGCCACTTTTTTCTTTTATTTTTTCCTTAATGGAAGACTGAAGGCCAAGTAATTTTCAACAGCTCTGGTGTTCCTGCCAGAGTTTATGGCAATGGGATAACTGAGCAGTCAAGGGTTCTCACAGTAATTTGCAAGTCTTAACTGCAGCAATGTTAAAAACATGCAAAAGCAGTAACTGATTTTGAAAAAAACACAGAGTTGATTTTATGCTTGTTAAACAGCACTCTGGTAATTACCTTGATCATCAACATCTTAAAATAGTAAAAATTAATTTTGCACTTAAATTGCTTACATAAAATATAGATGATTTATGTTAATGCTCTAAAATTGTGAAAAACATGGAATATTTGACCTTCAGACTCCCACTTCCCCCTTTGCCTGAAGACTCTTACTGCCAATGACTCATCTGTTGGCAATGGTTTATTCTTAGCAATTACAGACTTAACATGAATGTTTAAATACCATCAAAAACATTATGATATTTTAGAGTACATTAATGCAACGTTGGTACAATCTGTGAAATTCAGAACAGTCACAAGTGAATAGTGGATGAAAACTTAATTTCGCTTTCTGCCTCAATGTCAAATAGGGAGTAACGCTGGGCTATGGTTTTACTTTATACACAGCCCCAGGGAAAGGCTCTGTGCTCAAGGCCAGTTACTAGCAGGCTACACCCTTTAAAATCCAGGATCCTTCTTAAAAAGTCAAAAAACTTCCAACAAAGCCAAAAAAGAACAAGAGAACCCTGTCTCTTCATTACTTTGGGTTACACGTCTTTTTTCGTGAAGAGAGAAGATACTTTGTCCCAGAGAATGAGACAGACATTCCATGAAAACATCCTTTAGCACTCCTTCATCTTAACTCTTCCTCATTTTCTTCTCCCCATGCTTGTGCACAACCACTGCACCAGCAGTTTCTTTTGTTCTCTTCACTAAGGAAATGTTTTCTGACTTGCTTCTCATTCTTGTCACTCACAGGATTCTGGCTTAAGGGTTTTTTTGAAACCTCAACTCAGGGATCAGTCAGACTGGCTTTTAAAGAAGCCACTATCCTGCTTGTTCTACTTAGTTTGCTCCTCAAGTGATACACGCTGGTATGTTTCAATCAGTAACATTTTGATTTCAAACAAAACAGATCAGTCTCAGGACTCTATATTAAATCAACAGCTGAGCTGAACTTAAAATAGCTGAAACTGTCCAAGACTGAGTGGATTGCCCCACTTAGGCATTTCTTTCTTGCTCCTCGCTATTATTCTCTGCTAAGGACTGCAACCTCTGCTGATAATTCCAGATTACAGTTTTGTGTTATGTTTTGCACCAGAAGGGTACGAGAGAGCTCTACCCTCTCCTTCCCATTCACGCATTCCTGCTATCTACCTTGCACTGGATCTAGCAACTGGACAATCTCAAGTTGACTTGCTTTAGACTTCTTACCCACTTCAGTCTGCAAATGGAAATAAAAAAATCACTTGATTCAAAGCAGCAGAGGCTGCTGAACAATGCAACTGGAATACTAAGGTGGAAAATGAGACAACCTTTTAGCAACAACCTGCAGTTGTATTGCTGTGAGGACATTGTGAAACTATGTTTAATGCAACACTCACCCCTACCCCCCCCCCATGATTTCATTACCCTTTTGAAGATCCTCACTCTGCTCCATGGCAGGCTGTTTTTGTTGCTGCTATTTGTTTTCTTAAGTGACTTAATCACATTGCACATAATAGAAGTAACAGAATCATAATTCTTCACTACAAAAGATTAATTTCTTCCTGTTTTTTAAATACTTCTTTTATGTTTTTCCCATTCATCATTGGCATACTGAAAACTGAAAGTGACCTTTCTGTTTTGCGAAGTTGTGAAGATCAAGCACAGTAAATTATTCAGATTGAATCAAGTATTTAAAGATATTATGAGGATTCAGTGACAGAATTACATATTCCATGGCACAGCAGGAAAAGGTTCTTTATTTCTTTATCAATTTCTTCTACTGAAGATTAAAACAGAGAAATTCCTTCCACTAACTGATTACAAATTTACTATCTCTTTGTAAATTTACTCTTCTGTAACCGACTTCTTCAAAACCAAACTCAAAATGTCCTTCTCCAGCACTTGTTTTATTCCCTAAGATAGCCGATACTAAATCAGTGCCAAAGTACAAGAAAACAGGATCAAACACACACAAGTCTTTTCCCAACACAAGCGATCCATCTCTACCTTCCCTTGCTCTCCTTTGTCTTGCATTGCACTGAATCTTTCCTACTCCTATGCAGTATCCTCTAACCACAACTTCCAACTACACCTTCTCTGAGTCAAAGCTCAGACTCTGGATGAAGAAAAGGAAGTCTTATGAGAGAAGTGCTTCCAATTATTACAAACAGTGTAAGCAAAAAAAAGGAGAGCTGCACCCTACTCTTTAAAATCATGGACAATGCAATTCTGATAACCTCAAAAATACGACTTCCAGGAAACAATCTGCCAGGAGAAGGATTTCAATTTAAAAAATTCTAGTTTCAGGAGGGACTAATAAGCAGAAATACATTTATAAATTACACGTAATTACAAAATTCTTAGCTCTGCAGGTGTATTTCCCCACCATAGGAAACACCATTAAAGAATCTTCCTTTTTCCTAGATACACATATCTAAATTTAGAGGTCAGGAAGGAAGGAACATGAGGATAGAGTAAGAAATGCAATGAGGAAAAAAGAAAGGGGCAAGCATGTTGAATGGAAGGAGGTAAAATGTCAGATTACAATCGGAGACAGAAAAAGCAGTAGAAAACTTTAAAGGAATATAGAAGAAACAAAGTACTGTATTAACACAAACCATTTCTAACTGATTAGCTAAAAACTGTTGCTTTAGAAGCTGACTCTCAAACCAGGAACTAAAAGAAAGATTAAGTATTAGAAAAATAGAAATTATACAAAAAATGGATACGAGAACATTATTTTGAATAAAAGCTTTCTATTCTTAATCATCTTTAAGAACTTCCTGTTTACAACAGGACAGCTAGAGGAGAAAAAAAATAAATCAAGAAATCCAAGCTGCTAATTCTTCTCTTATGTTTCCTTCAACTTTCCCCAGTCTCCCCCCAAGATGTACTATTTTAACAGGAATTCTACACCAAACACTTTATCTACTGGAGTATCAGTGCTCACCTATAATTTTGCTGAGCTTTTCTGAGTATTTCTAGCTCTTAACACACTTGTATTTCTGAAGCAGGTATTATTTAACTGCTATATGCTCATGCATTCCAAGATGCAACACAACTTGTAACAAACGCTGATTCCATTTGAAAGCTCTCAGACCTACCTTTAAACTGGACTCATAGTCTGTGTTCACTTTGAACATAAGCCCAAGCCGCAAATGAATTTCCTTGGCTCGACAAAAGCTGGGATCAACATAAAGCGCCTCCTGAAATGCTTTAATTGCCCTGAAAGAAAAACACAGATTAGAAAATTATTCTTTTTTATGGAACTATGACTTCATAATCAATATTATTTATAAGACTAGCAAAAGTATATCAGAAAGCACTGTTACAGAAGAACACATCAAAATAGTGGTTTACACGTGATGTTTTGGCTCATGGCTTTTGCTTCTTCGCAGACTGGGTAATTGGTACTCCAGATATCCTGGTATATTTGAAAGTCTAATCTTTCCCATTAATTTAGAGAAACTAATTTGCTGCATGAAATACAGTAACACATCTACTATTTCAAAAAGGATGACTCAGGAATTAGTAACAAAATTAGTGCAACTTTAGAACACTACAGCGATTGTTCAAGTCACAACCAACTTTTGATTGCCAGTAAGTGCAGACCACCAAGAGAAGCAGCATAACAGAAGTCCTAAGAAGGAGAGATTAAACACATCTCTTCCCATTGCACCAACCTGCTCTGTTTTCCATTTTGTCCTCCCTTTCTCAGCACCAGCACCATGTTGGGATTCAACCAATACCTACTGCTCCATTACTTTCCAGTCGCTCCATTACTTTTCACTCACTCAATTACCTCCAGGAAAACACAGATATAAAAGCCTGACCACTCTAACTTGCTTTTAATGTTCTTATGATAGGTGAATATGGCACTGATTCTACTTCCTTGACTTTAAATCCTCCCCACACATGCTCCTGTTCCTGATGTCACTGTACCAGATAAAACAAAAATATTATGTAACAACTCTATATCTTGGAGCAAAGACAGCTTACTTCTGAACAGGACTGCTTTGGCTCTCAGGCCAACTGCATAAAACTAGGACAGCTGAAAAGCAACTGAAAAGTAATAGATATAAATTCACAGAGGAACTGGGAAAGAACCTAAGATTTATTTTATCACCTGGCCTGAAATCCAGACAGCTTGAAACAAAATACCTTCATATACATCACTGCTTGTACAATCACAAAAACCATAAACACTCTCAACTTAGGGTAGATTCGAGCATCCATGCCATGAAACACAATCCCACTTGCTGTCCTAGGCAAGCCCAGAGACTAATGCTGATCAGGGAGATGACAGACAAATCTCCAGGGAGAACTGTACCCACTGTAAAGCAGCACAGGGACACTGGACTAGAGTTAACCACAGTGCCTAAAATTACACAACATTTAGGCACATCGATTTCAATCCTACTCTCCAAGTGCAGTATTATTTACAAGGACAAAAGGTTAGCAGTTGCAATGGGAAAATCGACAAATACTTTTCATACACTTTTTTTATTCACAAAACACATAAATTACCATTTTTTAATCTATCAGCAAAAGCACTTCTACTCTGAAATTCTTACAGGCTGTTTTCTCATTCCTAATGGCAAAGCAAATCAAAGGCACAGAACTTCCTCTAGACAATGCAACAAAAATACACTAGAAGCATTATCTGACCTGTTTACATAGTAGTTATAAGCAGGTGGAATTGAAAAAATATTACATTTGTATTGTGAAACTGAAGCTTTCCCTATACAATCTTTCAGAAAGGCTTTCCTTACCTTGTACCCTACTTTTCTGCTTACATAAGGAAAATGAGCAAGAGAAGTGCAAAAGAGACTAACTTGCACCAGCTAAGCCGTCTCGCACATCTCATCTGAACTTCCCCCTGCAATAGTATGGGTGGTGATGAATCACACACCTCAGTATCTACACCAAAATCATAGCAAACAAGGATACAGATCTCATAACAGTATGCTCACCATCATCTACAAAAACACTACTCAAACTGGAAGGCCAAACACTGGACTGATTACTAACATCAGCACTTATTTTAATCTACGCTTTTGTTATGCTGAAGTATAGATTTTATTATTGTGTATTTGCATTTCTTGCCTTAACTCTAATATGATACTTGGTATGTAAGCCACTGGTACTTAAAATCCATTATTTGCATCTTGTTTAAAGACAGTATCCTAATTTCTAAAAAGGAAGAAAAATGGTGTCTGTCATACATATCAAAGAGAAGACAAAAATCAGGAATAAAGACACCGCAGTTCAATATGACCTGGGGTATTTCTCCTCTATCAATTCTCACCTGCACGACCACTGAAACATGGATTTCTAAAAATGATTAAAAGAAACTCTAAGAGACAAAAATATTTTTGTAGTCTCTTGTTTACTGAACAGGAAATATTATTCACTGCCACAGCCGAACAGAGTCAAACAGATCTAGAAGTATAACAAGTTCTAAGGACTGTTCAGAAGTTTAGTTTGAATGCATACTGTCATTCATTCAAAAGAACAAGAATGTTGCCTACTCCCAGACTTTCAGAGAAGCACAGCACTCAAACTCCAGTACAATTATAATCAATAGACAACATGAGAGACCGTGTACCATTCAGCACAGTACCTATCAGTCACAGACAGTCCTTGCGAGGTTCATGTAAGGTTTATTTCTGTGCAGACAACATGGCAACACCATTCACCCCAGTCTAGGCTGTTCATGGAGTCAGATTCAACATTAGCAGGCTTTGAGATAACATTTTAACCCAACACAGCTTTCCAATGACAAGAAGCCCAAAATGTGCAAGGAGGAAGAAATCTGTAGGATGAGACATCAGTCTTTCACACACAATCTAAGCAGGAAGTAAATGGCATGCTTTTCAACCCATTCTGATGGATGCTTTGAAAAATACATGAAATCAACCAAGTCAAAACAAAAGTCTCTGTACCATTTTAGTTCAAGTTACCATACTAACAGCTAAATAACACTCTAGCTGTACATTTCAGTTATATCAGATCACTCCTAAACTGGTGGGTTTGGGAGCCAAGGCAGAAATGCTTTAAAAGCACAATTTCCTTGAAAGGTCAGAAAATTCAAAGGAGTGTGGTCAGGGAGCACTGACTGCTCCCATCCATTGCACTGATTTAGCAATGGAATGGACTGGCACTGGTGGAGAGTTTGGTGAAAACTCTCCACTTGGAAATTTTCTTTCAGTTTCTAATACGCAATGGATTTACATGTAAGAAAGAACCCATATACACTCAGAATGTTAGGGTACTCTGGGGTCAGTGTCTTGCTTGCGTCTTAAATTCTGTATCCTCAGATGCCATAATAAAAACTAGAAGATAATTCTGAAAGGTAGTATAAAATTAAACTTATAATGAAGCATAATTATATCAATAAATTAAGGGGAAAATGTAAGAATACACCAAATACTCCCCAAAGAAGCTTTTCTAACTAAAAATCAGATATTTTATCTTCTCCATCTAAAATATTGGCCTGCATCTTACTTGACTCTAGTGTTAATTCTATACTGATTATGCAATTTGCAGTTATTCCAGTACGACAATCACTGACAGTAACAAACATAAATTACTTCCACTACTTCTGTGAAAAAAGACGCCACCAAAATTCCACAAATAAAGTGACTGGAAAGGCAGTATTTTCAGTATTTCTAGCAGTAGTAGGTGCTCATGTCTGATTTGGTAACTACAGCCTCATTTTAAACTGTCAGTAAAATTCACAGAATAAACCACTGAAACTGAAAAGACACTTACTTATTAAAGTCTCACAGACAGACAAGCCATTCTACAACATAACTGAATTAATATTGACCTAATTTTGCCTGTGGAGAACACTTAAACAAAGTAGCAATGCACTGAACATTATAGGACACATCAAGATCACAGACTACAGCAAAAACTTTAGTTTTATTTTGGGGCTGTCTGTTTCCCAGTGCCATGGCCAAACCTCCAGATTCAGTCTCTTACTACATCAATAGCAAAACATGCAATATCACTGACATCTCTTTCAGTCATAAGTGCTCAACAGCATGCAGTGCAGATGGCTTTGGGCTTGCTAAAGGCTGGTACAACACAGAAAAAAGTGGACTGAGAAATGCACAGTAGGAGCAAGAGTTGTAAAGGTAAATGAGCTGCAAAGGTACATGAGAGAACGTGGCCCAGAATAAGTAACTGCAGTCCTTCCTGGCCCATCTGTTTGCCTGAGTTGGGCCTTCTGGACACAGCACAGGTCACTTGATCTTTGCTCTGAAACATCACTAATCTCATTTCTGTCCTCTACAAGAAAGATGGGGTCTAGAGGATTCAAAGCATCCAAGTTACTCAGATGTTTTCCCTCTAAGCTCTTCTGGGGTTTTACTAAAACTGGAAGAGCAGATATAACTTAACAGCTTGATGATCTGGCACATACAAAGCAGCACTTGGCTTAAGAGGTTAACGGCTTCCTTCAGAGATGGTGGCACACAGCCTTCCTCAAGTAGGTTGTTAGTCTCCACCACTGATTAATGGGCCTTGCTCAACAGACAGAGCTTTTCAATTTTAATCCTACAACAGACTAAGCATACATTAGTCCAAAGGATAAATCATGGCTGGGAGCTCTCATACTTCAGAAATAAATGACAGTCATCTAAATTCAGTGAGAAACGACTGCTGGTTTGTTCACTGAAGGTAACTGCCTGGTAAGAAACAACTTTGGCTGAGTCTACTACCATTTATTCAGATTACAGTTTTCTCCAAGAATGGGAGCATTTCAGCTAACAGACAGAAAGGCTATCTAATAATCAACAAAATAGAGCAGGACTGGAAAACAGACACTATGAAGGATGGAAAGCACCTCTGGGTTTACACTTTACACAGCGCTGCTACAGTAGTTCAGAAAAAATAAAAATGACATGAATCTATCATCTCCAAATCAAGACTTTCAGAATCAATACGGCAGCTGCCTTTCCACCCACTTATCTACACAATAATGGCTACCATTATGAAAGTGAAGAAACCAGCTGAATAATAATAGAAGATTATACTAAACATTTAGTGAACTCTCCTAAGACTTTTATTGGAAGGTTTTACTTGGATAGACTGTGAATAAAAATCCGCTCTGAATGAGGCAAAAGAATATAATAAAATAGCATCAGTTTAACTATTTAAAAGTTAACACTCATGCATTTCAAACAAAAAACATGAAAATCAGACTGCGCGTATGACTCCAAAGAACGTAACATTATTCCAATATATCAGGAGAAACGATGCAGCTTGGGTGAAAGTTTCTTTTTCTTTATCTTCTTACAACTTTCTGATCACTTATTCTAAGCCTCATGTTATTTCGTGACTTCACTGATGCAAATGGTCAAATTTTGATGTGAAACTCAATCATAATTTGAGCATAAACAAAATGTACATATACAGCAATAGTCAAGATAGTCTTTAGATACAACTCCTCTGTCCATAGGGCTGCAACAGCTGAATGGTGAAATATTTTGTGAAGTCTTTAAACACTTCTCTAGAACAGCAGCTGAGAGTAAGCATTTTCCAGTATCATTGAATATTATGCGTTTTCATCAGTTCAAGAAATGGTTTTATAAACCTACACTTAAGCTCCACATGAACCTGCTTGAGCAGATAGGCTGGACTAGATGACTTTGGTGGTTCCTTCCAGCCTCAACCATTCTCTGACTCTGTGATACAATCACAGAAAGATGAGACAACAAAAGAGAAATATAATTGCTTCCTCGTTAATGGTTAATTACAATTAGTATGTATCCCCTATATTTACATTTCTATTTTATATACCTAAAAATTACACATATAGATCCAGCCACCTGAAACCCGAGAAATACTTGACAAAGAAGCATCTACACAGTGTGTGTCTAAATTCTATCCTCCTTACAAAGATAATTACAAGCACCAGCTGAAAGGACTCTGACAGAGCATGGAAAGATGCACCAATACAAATGTGTACCTTGAAGATTACAAGTTACTGGTAAGCAAGTCAAATTATATTCCTCCTGGGATTTCTTTTGAAGGTGCTTCTAAAGCAGGAACTCCACATACTGCTAATTCCCAGAGCCATGACAGTGCTGGGTGAACTCCAGTGCCTTTCACGCAAACTACAACCACTAGACTATTTCATCAAATGCCGCACGCCCTCCGCAATGGCAGAAACTACCGACATACCTGGAGGTGTGCAAAGCAGACACTGCATTTGATGAGTGGCTGCTGTCTATATGACAGGTGAGGCATTCCCACACAAGGGAAGGAAGTCCTCAATAGGCCGCTAGCATTCCTACGTACCCCACTACCCGCCTGACAACTACTCTTTGTATGGAAGAGCCCAGTTCCCTGGATCTATGAACCAATGACACAAACAGCCTGAGAACCATCTGAAGGATCTGGTCCTGCTTGTGAGGCGTGGACAAATCTTACTGTGTTACTAACAACTTGCCAGTAAAAAAAAAAGACAATGTATTGATAGAGGAAGCAAAGAAGGGCAAAGAATGGACCTCGACAGCACAGAACTCCCCCACTCTCACAAGCAAATGGCAAATACCATAAAACAATGCTTTCCTGGACAGATAAGTAAGGCACAAAATACTGCAGGCTGGCACATAAGAATAGTGCAAAAAAGTTTACATTCCACTGTAGACAACTGTGTATTAAAAGCTGTTTAAGCAGCTCCTTTATGATTTCAGGATGATTGTAAGAAGAGTAAAACTTCCTTTTCTGAAAAAGATGAAGGAGGATGACAGCCAAAGAGAGTGAGAAATAGACTAGGTTCCTCCAGCTCAAATAAACAGTCCAATGTGATTTCCAGTAAGAACACCTCTCAGGTGACAATAAGTTTGTGTGTCTTCCTGTAGGTACTTGGAAAAGAATGCTCCTGCCTCAGTGAAGCCTTCAAAGGACTTCCAGGAGAAAAGAAAGTCTCAGGTGTCTGGAGGCCTGCATGCTGACAGAAGAAATGAGATGCAGTACCACAGATAACAACTGAGGGCTGCCTTTTCCTGTCTGCTTTTGGCTTTTGGAGGGTTGTGGAATTCAGCAGCAGCAGAGATGGGAGGTGGAGAGCCTGCTCAGTGCTTGCATGCTGCAGATGAAGGTACACTCTGCCAACAGGGGTTGTATATGCTTCTTCCCTCTTGCCTATTAAATGTCTTTACCTGATTTAAGTAAGAATAATGTAAGAGTACAACTGCCTTCTTGATGTCAAGTTACAATTTTGAGTCAGAGGTCAAGAGGGCAGAAAAGTTTTCTGAGCTGAACTCCCACGTCCCTCTTTCAAGGAGTCAAAATTATGCTAACAGGAGAAATTCTAGCATACAGAAGAGCACAACGCAGGAGTGCAAACAGACTGGGCTGGCTGTGAGGTGACTTTAAAGGAGCCAGAAACAGAGATGATGGTTCTAGGTATGGGTTGATATTGAAGAGATGAATGACAGTGCTTCTGTTTTGGCAAGGATGGCTGCAAAAGGGTCAGAAAGTTAGAAGACAAATTTTTGCAGGCAGTGTGCATCTTTACCCATGATGGGGGTGAGGAAAAGGGTTTCTTCCATTAGTTTTTGGCTTTTTTCAGGACTTTGTCCTGCAAAATATAATGCTTAAGGACTGAGGTTTACAAAACACAACTTCTACAGCTGCTAGGGATCTGGACTAAGGAGCCTCAGGGTATACTAAATGGGGTGATAAGGGTGACTGATCTCAACCTCCTGCAAGGTATTTCAAACAAACAGGGTGTCCAGCAATTTGCAAGATAACAGTCACTGAAAACACAGCAGGCTGGCCTTGGGGCACCACAGCTCTACCCTGGGATCCAAAGATGGCATTAGAGCCAGTTTCAGGACACAGCTGCAGATCTTGAACTCCAGGTTTTTATCCTGGTGGGACCCAAGTGTATATAAACAGACAACAGACAAGTCAGGCTCAGAATCCTTACGGAAGGAAAAAAAAGTAATTGGCATCTAAGCCACTACGCTTGGATGCAAGTATTGCACAGAAATGAAGGGCAGCCTTTAACAAATCACTGAAGTTCTTTAAGTGTTCCATCTAAAAGACAACTAAGGAGGCTCTAGATTTGTTAAAGTTATGTGAATATCTCAGCTATCTCTATTCTTCTGGTATTACACCATGCTTGAGAAAGAGGGAAACCACTGGGAAAACCAGTGAACTGCTTTCTCAGTACTTAATGGTAAATAGTGTAAAAAGAACTGTGCCAAAATTTAAGATCTGTAGGACCGGTTTTACCAGACTTCATTCTATTTATGGAGCTGATCTCTTACGGTGTATCTCACTATAATAACTGCATGAAATAGCACTGGTCTGAGCACACTGTTGTGGCATTTGTATATACACTGAGAACTTTCAGTTTCTAAATAGTCATACAAAATCATAATGTAAAATGATGTATCAGTTAAGATTTGTACTTAAGATATCACTTAATAACACTTAGTAATACTGCTTTAGTATATAGAGAAGTGTAAAGTATTGAGTTACAGTGAACTGCACATGTGTCTTGAAGCCAATCCAACACTTCAATTTTATTTCCAGCTTTCGATTTATGAAAGCTGGAAAACTTAAAAAATAATGTAAACATAAGAACAAAACTTTTAAACCTGACCTTATTCCCACTTGCTTTTTTATTATCCCCTTTTATATGAGACATGCAAAAAGCTTGAACACTTCCTTACTCCTTTCCTTTTAGGAGAACTTTGTATATGCTTCTCATTAAAATGTATGAATATCTGAAGTGGTGTGGATGGAAAAATATATTCATGGGTGAAGCACAATAACTTGAACTACCTTAAATGGTTCTCTCATACCTGCTTGAAATAATACAGATTTGTGTACTCTGTTAATAAATAAATAGATGCAATAGCTTCTGCAGGAAATAAGACAGTTTGACTAGCATTTCACTCTGAAAGCAGCAGGATTCTTCTTGCAATCTGCAAGAGTCCTGTAGATGGTTAACATGTACAAAGAAGAATATATCTACTGTAAATTACTTGCTATCACTAGCAAGTTTATTATGATTTTGTCACACGTAAACACCCACAACCACACATCCCACTCCTCTTGACCTCAAGAAAACATGGTAAAGGGCAGGGAGCATCAAACGGATTAAAAAAAAAAAAAGAAACCCAAACAAACAACAACAAAGGAAGAGGAAAATTTTATCTGAATTAGATTTTCTTCTCTAAAAACTCTGCCCAATACCCTAACGATACACAGCTTCCTTAGTAAACAAACTATACCAAACTTTGTTGTATGAATGAGACTGCAATTATGATTATTCTACATACCTTGAACATAACATTTTATATGCATTTAAGACAACGTAAATTAAGGCATCAATTAATATTCACGTTCTCAACAAGCTTACTTAAAGCCATGGAAGAAAAATCTACATTCATTCAAAGCTCTAACTTATTAGTACTTAGGCTTCACAATCACTCGACTTTGCTGCTGCATCCACTGGAAGATGCTAATAAATAGCACAGACTGCTCATGGTAAAAGCTGATGCTGAACAGATAGTCTTTCAAAAACTCAACTACTCTAAATCTAACTACTCTGTCTTATTCAATTTTATCTTACCATTTTCTACTATTTTCACAGTGCAAGTTGTAACAAGATATCCCTTGTAAGAAGAACTGGTGCACAAAATACTCTTCGTCAGAAAAAGAACATTCTGAAACTTAGTGAAATTCAACCAAGATTGATCACAATCTTAAAACAGTGGATTCCCAGGCATGCTGAAAACTTTTATGTTCTTCTCTTGTTAACTAGAATGCAACGTACAATACATGGCATTCATTTCACCACTGTCAATAAAGAAAGCAGTGAGTTTCAAGATCAAAAAAACCAGTCCATGTTCTGAGCTCATGATTTAACCAACTTATCTTAATTTGAAGAATAAAAGCTTGTTTATAGCCCAAGGAAAGCCCAAATTTTTTGTCTTACAGACACATACAAATAAGGGAGAGGACGGAGGTAGGAGGTGGGGGAAATACTACTTTATTGTTCCAAACGATCATGGTAGTCATTTACTGTGTCCTTAACTGCAGTTATGCTTAGTACAGTAAGATGATAAAACTTTCTAGTAATGGCCAGGTAGTAAAGTCACACTTACTAACAGTTTCCATGCTGAGTGTAAAAAAGCACTGACCTAAATACTTTGTAACTTTCTTCCAATTACACTAACTCTCTATGAGAATAAATGCCAGTCTGAGGAACTCTCAGCAGAATCCCAGCAATAGAATCTATTCCATTCATCATTCTTCTGTCACCACCAATTAAACAAAACCAAAACCCAAACTGAAAATCAACCCTTCCCTCCATACCAACAGCCCTGCCACAATTTCAAACTCTTGAGTTTTTATGTCAGTTTTAAACATTCTGATTCAAGTCTGAGTGTACTGCTTCTCATGTCCAGAACTTTTACATTATACGGCTATGTAACAATTGCTGAATGCAAAGCTAAATGAAAACAAGCCCACTCTGCTACTTCTCCAAGAGCAAAGTTTTTGTAAGCAGGCTTTCAAACAAACACAGGCTACAGCCTATCAATAATAACAATTCACAAAAACCTGTTGAATCATACTGCTCCATCCCCCTGTCTGAATGGTATCATTAGGAGCTAAAATTCTTCTCTGGTAAGTGCTTTCTTTTTCAAGCAACTGTTGTGGTTGCCACAGATACATTACAGTAAGTCAGGTATGTGACCCAGAACAGTATGTCTTCAAACACCTATGATAAAAAAATTAAACTATCATACACTCACACTGAACTGAAGTGGAAATATTCACCTATTAATGAAACATCACACAGTAGCAATACCATTAGTTTGTTCCAACTTACCATTGAAAGGCATTGTAATGGAAGTAGACCAAACCAAGGCCATATAAAAAGGCAGCATTCTGTAAAAGAAAGAAACAGTGTTTAACACTCAGATAACACCACAACCATTCACTGTCAGAATGATTTTCCAGTATTTTACTTATCCTTTGACATTCTGCTTAAATTTCACCTTGAGCAAGAATTAAAAAAAAAAAAAAAAGGACAGGAAAGATAGGCAGATAATAAAAAAGAATAATAAAAAATAAAAAAGTGATTCTTCACCACTCGTTTTTGGAGGAACAGCAACAACAGTAATATTCAAGTACTTTTACATCAGAGAAACTGATGTATTTTGTTCTACTTGTACAACAGCAGGGAAGGAAATGACGGAGTAGAGGTCTTAAGCCATTTATTATCATAAGAAATGTTTTATGACTGAACACCATTTCATAGTCATAATAAGTTATACTAATATGCAAGTAAACAAAGCTGCACACCCCGATTTCAGTGTCTACAGTAGAACATTAATTACATGAATCTGAAAATACGTTTAAGGAAATTTCACTTTTCTGAATACCAAAAATACAGACATTGGCTTCAAGCCCAAGACAATCACATTTCTTCATCATTAATCAAATTTCTATTTTCCCTACTTCCCAAAGTAAGGAAATAGAAAACAGAAAAGGGGGGGGAGGGGGGATAAGGGGGGAAAGGCAGGGAGGGCAAGAGGGAGAAGAACCATTCTCCCTCCGGAAACCCATTTTCTCTCCACAGAAAAGTATGACTTTCTTCTAAAGTGACATTACACTAAGGATGTCTAATACGTGTTTAACTATCTAATTCTACAAATAATTCGTACATATTTCCTGAATTAGAAAAAACAATTTATTTTTCCCATGTAAAAGTTATGCCACACCATAGTTGTTTTCTATTTAGCAGAGCTGTTCCATTAATTACAGGAGACAACATGTATATGCTGCCTGTAACACATTTTTAGGCTTTTCTTACATACATTTCTGGTTTTGAGAGACAAGGAATGAATCCTGAAGAACACAAAGCTCTGACAAATGGACAAGAGATGGAATTCCCATTGTCAAAGACTGTAGCTCAAGATAACGCCTCTTTCACTTTTTTAACAAATCAAATTTCTGTTCAATTCCACGAAAGGAATCCTAGTTACGCCTTAAAACCAATCCAAACATTAACCAATTTTCTCCTAGAAAATAACTGGGAACCAGAACACAATTCAAAAAGCAACATTCATCAGAAACAGGATCCAATACTACCATTTCATTATACCTCATTTGTGTCTTCTAAATGCAAATTAAAACCAGGGGAAATGCCAGAGATCCTTTCATGAATACAGCTGGATCATAGCTTCAGCCATGGACAGCTTCCAAGAAAATTATGTGGTATGACCAGATACTACGGCAATCAGAGCACTGGAAGATGTTAACAGGGGGAGTAAAGGGGGAAGTACATAAACAATAAAAAGATGACACTTTACTACTACCATAAAACCCACATTCCTGTTTAATTGAACAAAAATACAACATGGACATCTGAAAGATAAAAGATCTCTTATTCTGTACTCCATGCATTTCCTGCTTTCCAAGCATGCTCTGGCAGTAACAGACTAGGGAAGAAGGCAAGCTTGAAAACTGAGCATATGTAATGCCTTAAAGTCACTTTAAATGAAAAAGACAGAGAGATTTTCATGTACTCAACATGGAAGCTTCAAAACACAGTGCACACCTAGTAACCTCTATAGTGTCAGGCTCATTTGGAGAATGGAACTTAACAAAACTGTCCAGAGATCCCCCAACTGCAATCCAGACTAGATCATTGTAAAGATTAGAAGGATAATAATAACAAAAATCCTTCATCACCACACTGCAAGATTCAAGAAAAATATGCCAGACAACTAAAACATCTTCAAAGAATTTAATTTCCTTCTCGGAAACCTATCAGAGTTCACAGTCCAAATGACTTATAGATTCAGGAGATTAATCTAGATGATTATTTTGATCCCAAGGGTTAATAACGACCAACTTTCAAGGCACAACAGGACAAAGATGTAGGCGATTTGTCCAAATGTGATTAATGTATCAAGTTCATGTGACAATTTCAGGTTGTTCCTGCCCCAGTAAAACACAAATCAGCCATTACTGCTCTGTCCCTTGCTCTGTGACTGTTTTCCCCATTTTTCTCTTTCTCATTTGGCCTCACAAAGCATTCGAGATTGACCTTGAAAATCTGTTAAACTGACACTGCCTTCTCAATATAAAACAGGGCAAGATTTAGGATCCTGTAATACTTTACTTCACGTATAAAGGTAAAAATTCTGAAATGTCAGGATGGATTATATTTATCTGTCCTGAAATACTGCAGCTCTAACTATATGTAACACCATTAGTACTGCTTGTTGACTGTTTATTAGACTTGTCATCAGAAAGGTAAGAAAAATATCCTTTAATCTGTGTTTGAAGCTCAATAGGACTTTCACAAGGACTGGCAGATATCAGCATTTCAGTGTATGCAGTGTTTTCCCACAAACAACTCAAGGTGAGAAGTACACAGAATTCACTACTTCAGCAACTAACTTTTCTGCCTGCATTGCAGAATACCATCATGTCCGATGTGCAGCCAAGTTCCTGTTGGCTGCATCCAATATGAAAGGATTAAGAATAACTTAATGCATTACCAAGACCAAGCAAGATCATTACACAGAATTTTCATCTGCAAAACGTCCTTTTTCTTAACATCACAAGATTCTGTGACCCTGTTTACAAGGAACACACTCCATCTTTAAATAAATAAATAAATAAATAAATATCTGTTTTCAGTTGCCTTTGTTAATTTTATTTGGACAAGTTTATCACAAGAAGTATCCATCGTATGTTTTCGAGTAAGATTACCTTTGTAATTTAATCCCTGCTATTGAGAATACTGCTATAAATAGCTGGTAAAGTGGAATATAAACCCAGTTTCCCCCCCCTCCAAATATTTTATAGTGAGGAGTAGAAACCAAAATTATCAAACAAAACTATCTCTTACAATCCTTGAACTTTCTTAACAACCCTCACAATTTTTGACGATCTTATGCTAACAAAACTCATTCTTCGGTTACAAACTTTTAATGCAATTTTTATGTTATCAGAGCTTTCCCCTAAAATCTACAGTAAATGAAAAAAATCCCTGCAAACTGAAACAGACTGTACCTCAAATCTGAAGCTGAATGTCTGCATTTTTTCCTCTACAGCCATGCTATTAAAAAGCATGGACAAAAAAAAAGAAATGCCATTTCCAATTAGATGTCATTCACATTTTCTACCATCAAAAGTGTTAGAATGTTTCACACCAACCACTAGATGGCTCAAATACCTCTTTCCATTTTACATGCTTATGCAATTTAAGAAGATTGTCAAGTTTATTTTGTGTACCGTTACTTACACGCACTATTTAGTGCTAAGCAACATTTCAGCTGTATTTTACAAACATGTACGAGTATGAGCTACTGCATTTTACTTAGAGGCAATTCAGAAGGCAAAAGATGTATCTTTATGTACCTTTATATGCAACTGAGACAAGAAAGCACATTGAAGACTTTCTGGTCTTGTTTTAAGCAATCATGGGGAAAAAAAAATTAACAAATGAGGAAAACTCCATCCATCCATATTGCAGACCTTCTGCAATAACCCAAGTAACTGGTTTATAGTTTCTTTGAAGGAGCAGATGGAAACAGATCCCAAACATTTCATGTGCTCTATTATCTAGCCATTTCAGACTATTTAACAACAAAACCTTTTTTTCTATCTTCAAGCGTGCAGTCAGTGGTTCCAGCAGAAAGACATCAGACCAGAGCATCACAGTTACACTTTGTCAACAAACACAATGTCAGAAAAATGCACCTGTCCTGTGTAGCAAGCATCCATACTCACATTCAAGACTGGCCATCTTTGAATCTAGAAATGTACAGCTACCACATCTAAGTGCAGATGTTCTTCACCTGTAACATGCGTGCCTTCCACAGGCATTTGAGACCTGGTTTGTGTCTTATAAGCAGAAGAATATATGCAAAGGTAAGGCATGCAAAGGAAAACCTCTTCAGCAGGCACTTCTAGAAAGAGAGTGGAAAAGGACACTGAAGAGTCAAAGCAGCCTCAGGGCAACATTGAGTTGGGACCTTGCAACTTAAAAATGAAAAGGAACAGTTTTTGCCATAGTTTCATAGCATTACTGATTCAGAAACATTCCGTAAGACTGCCTCTCAATTTTGCTGATAATAATTTGTACAGTACTACAGCCAACTTGATGCCAGAACTGATATGCATTATTAATATACAGATAAAAAAGAAACAAAAAAAAAGGTTATTTTTAACTGGATCGGTTTCCCAGCCAAGCTCACTGTGTAACCCCCACCCTCAGCAACTGCATTATCACAAATGAGAGAGTGGAATGTAGTAAAGTAAGTAAAATCTCTTTAAGCCTACACTGCTACTAAGAAAGTGCGTATTGAACCTACAAGGACTTTCAAACAGAGTGAAATCCTAAAGATTTTAACAGGCAACCTGCCTTTTTTTTTTAAAGAAAAAGCTCTATACTTTAGATATTATAAATAGATAAACAGATATTATAAATTATGTAAATGTTTGGCTTGAGAGTAATTCAGTAAAAGATGGATAAAAACATGGAATAACACCACAGCCTGCCTGTCAGCCTTCACCATGCAGGTAGGTTCTTAATCAGTGAGAAACACAAGCAAATACACCATTTCTTCTTTATGACTCTAAGGGGCAGGGCCAGACATAGGTAAAATAACCCTTTTATTTCATGAAAGGGTTTCTATTATTTATACAGAAATGAAAATGTACTTTTGATGGTACACTAACCCACACTAACTTTGGGGGGGATGGGAGGGGGGGAGAGAAGGGGAATTAAAACCAGTTCAGCACCCTTATGAGTCCAGTGACTGTAATGTCTTTGATGACACCTTTAAATTGCTTCCAGCAGGATTCCAAAAGCCCCTTCCACAGCTGCCTAAGCTCCAGCGGAACCTGCAGTCCGGCCCACATCACACCAGGCTGCAGAAGAGGTGGCATGTGGGCAGGGGGCATTGCTCTTCAGGAAACCTAACTAGAAAAATAAGGTTTCACAGTTTACAGCTCATCCTGTGGTCACAGGGTCTCTCCGCCACCTGTTCCAAGCAAAAGAAAACTTTTTTTTCTGTCCAAATGTGTGAATATGTTTATTTATCTACTGAAAAAAAAACCCAAAAGAAGTAGTTTTGACACTATGGTGCCTAATATTCCTCCTGACGCTACTCAATATATAGTAGCAGTTCCCTGGAGAGTATGCACCACATACGAAATTCCACTCAGGCTCCTGTGTATAAACAGCTATATGCCTTTGGGAACTGACAAGCTCTAGCAGTTCCAGTCACAAAGACTGTAAGTGTTCAGGAGAAAGACGAGAGGGATTAAACGACATTTGTTTAGATTTGTAGAAACATGAAAAAGAGCTCTCCCTCTCTAAGATGTTCTACGCATTTGCCACACCTGCAGAAATTCTAAGATCCCTGTAAGGGGTGCATTACAAATTAATTTAATTAGTTTGGGCTTCCTCAAGGTCTTCAAGAAATTTTATAATACCTGAAAAATCATTAGGTTTATACAGGATCTTTAAAATACAGCTGTAATATTGCAAAAATACACCTACGGCCTGTAGAAGAAAACTGCGTAATACATTTTTCTTGAGTCATAAAAAATACTTTTCTTTCACAGAAGATTTTAAGAAGGTGAAGTAGGAAAAAACATAAATAAAGCCCAAAGAAACAAAAACTGCCATCCACAAAGTATTGTGGATGTGTAAATATTTTTCTTCTCTCTCCTTGTTTTTGGTGGTGGTAGGCTTTTTCTCTTTTTTTGTTTGTTTTTTTGTGGGGTTTTGGTTTTGTTTTTTTCTTTTTTTTTCCTTTCTTGTGAGTGGTACCTGTCTTTGACATTACCATGCTCTCCTCCCCATCCTGCCCATCTCCTTAGGAAAGACAGTACATTTCTCCATATCTTTTTCAACTCCTCACCAGTGCCGCACTTCCCGGTTCCCTGTAGCACCCCTCTCAATGAGCACTACTTTTTAAACTCCTCTGAAACACTGCTGTCCCACCATTTTCACTCAAGGACCAAGACACAAATGGCAAAACCTGCTTAAACAAGCTCAAGAGGGAGTCCGGTTCTACCACAGTCCCTCAAATAGCTTCCCAGCAGTATCTGTAAAAAAGCTTCTTGTCACCCAGGGAAGGACTGGGTACATCAAAGTAAAACAATTACTGAGTTACCAAAACTCATATACAGGAACTAATTGAAGATAGACTAATAATTTCAAAGCCCTTTGAGTAATACGCTGTGCTACAACTGCTTTACAGGGACCACTTTAATACTAAAGACATAATGATAAAGCAACATTAAATAAGTTAAAATATCTTAATTGATGACAGAACATATGCAGTTTTGTAAATTGGGTATTCCTTTATCCATAAGTAAATTTCAAGTCTTTGGCAAAACGAAATCCATATCAAGTAGTGTACCTCCTCAGATCTGTCATTAGAACAAACAGCCAAGCAAATGTGTAAACAGTGATCGTTGCTATGGGTATCTCACTTACATGCCTTCCACTGAAGCTTATAAAACTTCACTTGATGTCAACATCTTCATTTTCCACTTGATATAAATATTTTCATTAATTTATGTATTTTAACGGAAAACAGTGTTTTCGTGAAACAAATCAAGTGAGCAAAGGTGTTGTGTAGCACACAAAATTAAATTCACCTTGGAAGGCATTTTATAAAGACTGTTCATCTAAGCAAATTTAATACTCTCCCTAAGATTCCCCTAATACTGTTAATACAAAGTCTGAGACTGGACGCTTGGTAACTAAACTGATTCGCTCAAGGTTTGCACAAAGAAATGGATATGTCATCTGTGGAGATCATCTAAGCCAACCCTCTGCTCAGAGAATGGTCAACTAAAGCAGGTTTCCAAGGATGATGTCCAGCTGGGTTTTGACTGCCTCTAAGGACAGATGCTCCACAAACTCCCTAGCAACCCCCTCCACTCTTCAATCACCTTCACAATTTAAAAAGTCTCTGTTTTCAAAAGGAATCCTGTGTTTTCAACCTGTGCCTGCTGCCTTTTCGACTTTCAGCAGGCACCACTGAGAAGAGTCTGACTGTATCTTCATTACTTCCCGCATCAGGTATTTGTATATACCCCTGAGCCTTTTCTTCTCCAGGCCGAATAACCTCAGCTCTCTTAGCCTCCTCTCCCTGTATGACAAAGGGACATCCTCCTTCTGGAAGTCAGGAGTGACATTTCCTTTTTTCCAGGCCTCAGGAACCCTCCCCCAGGGGGATAATCTAGCTACTAGGAAGAAAATTAAGTCTATCCCTGCCAAAACACCCATAGCCAGGACACCCATAATCCTGTCCTGCAGGATCTTATTTTTGTTCCATACTCTTGTGGTGGGGGCCCCACTGTTGATTCACAAAAGCAAGTCAAACACAGAGCAGCTCTTTTCAACCTTGTTTGTTTTTTTCTCTGAAGACTACCATTTTTATTTCATACCTATATACAGGATGTGGTCTTTCTCTTTTTCCACCTAGATACAGAATTATTAGATGTCTTCACAAGTGTTTTTAATCAAAAGTACAGAAATGGTGTGTATACATGAAGATACATTAAATATTACTGAAACATCTTTTTTTGGAAGATTATATTTGGCCAGTTTATTGAAATGTTTTATTTCCTTTTATATGGCAAGTGATCATCACTATTTATGGCCAAAATATTTACTGAAATAGATCTACTAGTATGGAGTTTTGTATTCTTGATTCACCATTTTCCAACCCTTTCCAGTAAGGACAGGAATCCCACTGAGTTTACAAGTGGCCCCATTATTTCCCTGTCAGTTTCTAACTGCTGAAGAATCACTACTATGTTGGAAAAAGTCTTAATATAATTAATTCCACAGCTGTTCTACCTGAGGCCCTCCACATAAAATGGTAGTGGACAAGCAGAATACTAAAGCATGAATGACTACAAAGGGATTCAAATACATACAAGCAAAGAAATAAGAACCAAAAGGGAAACAATCACAAAAATGAAGTGGCAAAACTGTCTATGGTTGTACCTTTGAATCTTAAAGCCACATTGTGCTGGGTGTTACCGAGAACCATACTGAATCTGGAATTCTACTTAATGGAAATAAAAAAGCTGAATTTTGAGTAAGTTGCTGAAGAATGCTGTGGCTACTTATATGTTGTTCTTTGCAGCTGAATAACTCCTGAACCAGTTAGCTGCCTTTAAATGAATTCTGAAGAAAGGAGAGTATCTCAAAGATGGAAAACTTTAGAAATGTCACTGAAAATACTTGCTGGATAAAGGAAAGAGCCCCCAAACCAAGGCCTGCTTGCAGAAAGCAGATAAGAGTTTAATTACTCTCCCTTCTTTGGGAAGAGACACTTAACTCAAGAGCACAGTTTTACATCAAGCATGTTCTTTTCCTGCTCAGAGATGTTACAGAAAACAAGATGTCATTCAGGATGCTTCACTGGGAAAACTAGAGGAATTCCAGTTTATGTGTGCTTTCAAAGTAAAGTGGGAGAAGGAAGGACAGGAGGTGCGAAAGGACAACAGACACCAGCCTGTCATTACCCAGGCTTCATTAGCTCTAGCATAACAACAGTTTGTTCTGTAAACTGCAAACTGAACAAAATCCCACATTTGGAACAAAATTCTGAGTATCAGCTTTAGGAAAAAAGTCGCACTGGTTGCTTCAATTTTTACTTGATTTTTACATTAGTCAGTAACATCTTTAGATGGATAATGTTACTCAATAGCATACAGTTTGTGTTGTTGTAAAAACATACAATATTAAAATAAAAATGTGTAACTTTTAAAGGATTTAACGGTTTTCAGTATTGAAATGCAAGCTCATTGCGTAATGGTTTCTAGTTAGATATCAATCAATTATTACTGAAAATGATTTTCCAATTAGATTCGTAGTTGGTTAAGTAGTAACACTAATTGGTGTTCTAATTGGTGATTTGCTGTTTTATTTGTTAGAATGTACAAATACTTAAAATAGGATACAACAGACAAGGCAGCAGGCCCACATGACAGGCAGCTGGGAGAGCAGACAAGATGGCCAGCAGCCAAGAGCAAAGCAGAGCAGCTGGGCAGCCCACCAACCATTCCCACAGAATATTTCAATCCCATCAAATCATCATTTCTTAACAGAAAACTGTACATCAGTGAATTTTCAGCCCACTCTATGAATATATACACACCAGAGAGGGCAAGAACCTTCAATTTCTAAAGGCAAAACAAATAAAGAAAAAAATACAAACAAGCCGAATGATAGGACACTCACTCACTCTCCACCATCTCTTGCTAATCCTGCACTGCTCTACTTAGCTCCTTCTTCATCTACTCCAGAGCTCAGCTTGCTTTCCCTCATTAATCCCTCTCCTTCTTACCACTGTATCACTGCTGCTGTACATGATGCTAGTTATTTCTAACAATTTAACTTCTGAAAAATTGCAAATGGAAACATCACAACTGCCCTGAATCAGGAACTTGAACAATTTAAATCCACTGGTCCTTCCTCAGTTCTGACTATTGCCTGATAATCACAAGAAAAGGTTATAAGAAACCTCTCAAAGATGGTAGTTTTAAAATCTTTTTTATCTGGGGCAGTTTATTTCTAACTCCATTGCTTATGCAGGTAGCCAGCAGCCTGTAGGAGAAGGAAGGAAAGGAAAGCCCATTAACTAATGCCACAGCATGGGGATTTTTTCCTCTTCTGTTCATTCGACATCCTTCTGCAAGACTCTAGGGAACTCTTATTTAAAGTTATCTTGCTAAGCTAAGTTCCATGTAATAATTTTACATTCAAATTGCTGCTCTTTGGTGTGAGTGGGTACCCCCTCTTACTCTTGCACTAAAAGCAGAATCCCTTTCTAATCCATGTAAGTGTTGATGCACCCTTGCTCCTATCATTTAATTCTTTTCTTAAACACAAACACATCCACTTTACAATGTGCTGTAGGAAGTTTGGGCTATATTTAATTGCTAAACATGGTAACTAACTGATTCTGTATGAACTGGTAGATATATTCTACTTCTTGATATCTCTTATAATTTCACAGTATAATAGCTATGCCTCTCAATCGTTTTTAAGCCTTTTCGCACCCTCACTGTGACAGCCTTCAACTTTTCAGGCCTACAATTCAGATCCTTTTCAGTAAAACAAAGAGAATCCTCAGGCTATCACCCTGCTTCAGCCCTCCCCAAATCCCTTAGAGAACTCTGCTGTCTGTGCAATATGCCTGTCATGAAAGGAGTAAAACAGAAAATTCCACTTTATTTACTTTCATGTCAGTGAAGTGGGAGCTTCTACACCTAGAATTTTGAGCAATCTGACTTTATGAGAGCCATGTCTTAAGATTCTTCTTGCGTATGGCCGCTCTCCATTCTCTTTTTTCCAAAAGCAAAATCTACCAAAGTGACTCGGGAGAAGAGGTACACTTCTGGATTTATATTGGTCTGATAACCCAGACCAATGAATTGCTGTTCACCTCACATTGAATGACAAAGCACAGAGATGGGAAACTTTGTTCCACACAAGACAAAGTAATCCTTTGTTGACATGGCAGATCGCATTCTTCCCAATGATTAAGAAACTGTCCCACCTTCTTTTCACAGCCAGAACAGATGAGTCACCATGGAATGGAACAGTGCTTCAAGACACTGCTCCAATACAATTCACTGTGCTCCAGCCAGGTAACAAAGCCAAGTCCTACCCCTGTTACTTGCTCCCTGAACTTGAATCATCAAAGTATCTCAAGACACACACATCTCCAAGTTTGTATGTACAAGCTGTAAGACTAAGAATATATAATGAAAACTAGAATCCCAGGAAAACATAAAAAACCAAGTTTATGGAGGTTAGCTACCAGGGAACATGGAAAGATGCCACATGGATTTGGAATTACAACACATCTACATAAAATACCAGAATGGGGGAGGGGGAAAGGGGTGGAAGGAGATGTAGCTTATAACTAAAAAAAAAAAAAAAAAAAAAAAAACACCAAAGAAACAAACAAAAACCAAAATGGGAAAAAAACACCAACCCAACATTTAAGTTTTGCTCTTTCTAGAGTAATTTTTATTTTGGACTAATTTTCCAACACAGCGTTCAACATCCATTCTTAGTTCAAGACTAGCTGCCTGTGGCATCAGTCATCTGGGTTTGTCTTGATCTCAGAAGTGACATTCTTCATCTGTTTGCTTCAGTTTTCTCATTACTCAAAGCCAAGGTGAGAAAAATTCTCCAGCAAGGAGTGCCTACATGTTCTCTTTCTATAAAAGCCAGGGTTACAGGCACTGCAATCAAGGAGAGACTTCCAAGGTATCTGTCTGACATCAGTGTAAAGGGAAGAAAGTTTAGGAAAGAAAAATGCTGACATGCCTCTAAAAAGCATACTGAGTGAAATGGTACTGCCTTCAAGACAAGCTTTTCTTCAGATCTTACTTAGAAGTTCCAGACAGATAGAGGGCTCTGTTTGCCTAGATTTGGAGATCAGAACAGAAATTAGATGGGATTATAATACTCCATTATGAACTAGATGGGTGATTTAACTTATTTTTATGGATTTCAAACAGAAAGAGAACTGACTAAAGTGTACTGAAATTCTTGTATAGCTCCACAGAATAATCGTACTGTAGACAACATCCAATGATTGCATTTAATCAGAAAATTATCTTTCTTCTCCAAAAAGTAAAGACTATGTCACTAAATGGAAACATAACTCCAAGTAAGTCACCCTGGAGGGAGGGAGCAGGCTATGATACAGCAGTAACATTTAACTTTCCAAACACTGCTGCTGAAGTTACTACCAAGAGTAACTTCATTTACTTCTCTATCATTATTTTAAGCCTTCCCCTCCCATGAATACCCTCACAATCTCCAGTGATTTGTGGTTCAGAGATTTCTAAAGCCAGACAAAATGTCTTCATATTTAATTGCTCTTAATGGATTTTCCTTCCCTGGATATGCCCAATTGCTTTTCGAAACCATTAAAACGTTGTGAGTCTGCAGCATTCTGCAAAACTGATGCAACTTCCTATACAACCAGTGAAATGAAAACTGGAAGATGTAGTACACATGAATTTCCTGCAGCAGTTGACAAGAGAGAAGAAAATTGCAGCAGCAGCGCTATCCCCTTTCTCTGTCACCACTGTGGGTTTTCATCCTCTAGCCATAATGAAAACAACAATTAGGAGTAAGAACCAGTTTATCTTCCTCTTTTCTAAGTTCAAGCTAACTGCACATGACAATCTCTGCTTCCTGCCTCCCCCCCCTTCTTGAACCATCTCCCCTTCTACAGTGCTTACGGGGACTGGATTCAGATTTTTCAGCTTACTTTTTTTCAGAAAAAGTTTACAAATTTCTGATTACACCATTAAGATAGCTGGGAATCGATCTGTGTCTGACCCCAAGAGTCCAACAGGTGCATGCATGACATGGATCCCAATCCATGGAAGAAGAAAAAGCAGTAATGCAAATACTTTCAAAAAACACATTAGACAGCATCAGTATAGTTATGGTGCCTGGCAATACAGTTTTATTGCTGTTTTTCTGATGAATCTGAGAATTCACAAAGAAAAAGCTAGAATAATGCCTGCGATAAGAAAAACACTAAGTAAAAATCTAATCCAGAAAGAAAAGACTGAATGAGGAAACCAAGAACAATTGCTTCATTTTTTTTTTGGCTTGTAATACCAGATAAAACATAACTGAGGAACTTTTTAGCCTTGCAGAACAAAGACTAGGCTGGGAAAGCAGAAAACAGGGTGGAAGGTCTTTCTCTATAGAAGAGATAATTCTCCCATATCTCAGATGCTGGATCTCTCATGAGTATCATTCTTTGATGAGAAATTAGATGAGAAAAATGGCACAGCATGAAGAACAGAAGTTACGAGTTCTGAGTTATCCCTGAGAAGTTAGGAGGGATAACTGGTATAAAATGACACTGCACAGTGACTTAGGAATTAGTGCCAAATATTTTGAATACAGCAGCCCAGAGAAGTGGCTGAGGCTGACAAGTTAATATTTTTCCAAGCTAGTATTTGGTTCTGCGTGCTTTCCTAATTACCACAGACCTGCAAGCTGTATAGGAACAGGTAATTAGCTGCAGGTTTTCCATGCAGCTACAGACTTTCTCAGCATATATTTAGATTTTCTTGAGGTTATCTAAACTCCCGAGGTTTTTTTTGTTTGCTGCTAGTATGCTTTAGCATTTGAATTTCCAGTGTTCTTTCAGCACCTGGCCTTCCCTTCAGTGAAGGTGGTTTCAGCACCAATCTTCACCTGATACACTCCACAAAGGCAAGCAGACACCAGAAATTACTTCTTGCTACACCTTTACACAAGTAAACGTAAGAAGCAGAACTGATTTCTATTTCTCCTCCAAATAGTCATCTTTGTAAGGGTGCTTTACAGGGCAGAGCAAATTTATGCTCAAACACGCAAAACATTTTAAATTATTTGCCTTTTCTTCTGAGCATAAGTTTACTAGCTTCACACAACCTACTTGTAGGGTCTTTAAGAAAGAGACACAAGTTCTATGCCTTCCCATCCTCCCACCTTCTCCATCTATTTGTACTAGAACCACTCGCACTTCAACCACTCCTACCTTACCCTTCCCCACCACACAGAAAAGACTGCATCTGTAACCCTGGGTAAAGGAGGGGATGCAGAATGCAGCAGCAGAAATGCTTAGTGAGGTATATGCTAAAGCAGTTTTAAAAAAAAACAAAGAACTCAAATATCAGTTCTGGAGAGAGCAATAAAGTTAAATATATATATTTATATGTATATTATATATTTATATATATATATAAAAATATGTATTTATATATATATAATATATTTTATATATATATATACGGACAATAAAACAATTATTTGCTTCCAAAACTAAGCAAGTATTTAATCTTTTCAAGAATGAACCTTAAAATGCAAAAGATTCATTTCTGAAGAAAAGCAATGCCACTCATTCATGAGACAGCATCTCCTTACAGCTTATAATCAAACTGGAATCTACAAAACACAAATAAGAAAAACAGGGTGGTGAGCTTTAACTTTTTCCATGCAACAGAATAGCAATCATATGGAACAAAAGTAACTGATGCAAACAACAGAATACCTCTGAAAAAACAAGAATCGCATCCATTGTCAATATGGTTGTTTATATTTAGAAGAAACATTTGGCCATTCAATATTGACATTCAAATAATATTCTTGCACACTGAAGATGTGTTCTCTGTTCAAGTCAGAACTGTTCTACTCAACTAAATATGCCTCTCCCAAAAATCTGAATTGATGAGATTTTCCACTGTCACACTTCAGCATGTCTCATATTTTAGCATCCTGCATTCTCATCACAAGGACTGATGAAAGGAAGCATGCTATTATTCTAAGTACTAGTAGATGAAGGATGACAGGTTTTTATTCTGCACAAAGGAGACTTCTGCAAATAGGAGAATTTAACATGCATTAAAAGCTTTTCTGAAGAGACTTTTCCATCAACCCTGATGATACTTATGATATTTCCACCCAGAGTATCTGGATTTTTAAACACAGATCATTACATACTGGGGGACAAGCAGAGTGTCCCTGCTGAATTTCCACAGTGAAACACCACTACTAGAAAATGTCATGAAGATTGTTTGGAAACAGATTCCGTGTCCAGGGCCAGGTGGGAGTGTTTCCTCTGAGGCTCTGTCTTGTCTTCTCCTGCCCCAAGCACAATTTTCCATCTTTTTCCTCTTTTTCCTCTTTTTCCATTAATTTTCTGAGTTTATTACAGATTTGCCAGAGTTTTGAGTTCCTATAAATCCACTGATTAAAAGGGATGAGTGGCTTAACGAATAAATACACATCGGAAAAAAAAATTTAAAACTGCAGACATTGCAATAAAAACCTTTTTCTAATTTAGTGGAAATGCAAAATATTTCTAATCAAATAGAAACATACATGGTTCCTTAAAAATACCTAATCCTTCTTGTGACCCAAACAGGTACATGGCTTATACATGCAGAGGAGGATTCCTCTATTTTGTATGACAGTTAATAAAAAGAGATATGAAAAAAGAGGCAATTTATCAAATTTATCTGGAGGTCAAAGGCAACGTCAAAATTTATTAGCTGAATTGGTCAGTCTCATTCTTTTTAAGATTTTACACCTACTCTTGATTCCTTTCAAGAAGAGGGAGTATACCATCCTGCCATAATTTCATTAGATACATCATCTAATAATAGATTTATTTACTAGAACCTTGTTTGATTTTACTGTACACAGAATTGGACAGGCTGCATTATTTGTTTGTATTAACAATAGTAAAAACCAGCATCTGCTTCTTTGTCACAGGATAACCCAACAATTTCCTGTGATTTAGTCAACAGAAGGATAGAATTTTAGACATGCACACACACCCTAGAATGCACAAAACCCCAAAACTGTAAAACTCTTAAGATTTATTACCCTTTAAGAAACATCGGGATAAATGTATCCTCTATTCTAAACCAGGGATCACTTGGGCTTTAATCTAATTAATAGTATGAAATTCAACACATTTTTTCTTTACTTTCTAGGTGGCATTCATTTAACATGTTTCGGGGGGGGGGGGGGGGGAAACAATAAAGTATACTTCCTTCAACTTCTCTGCTTTACAGAACATTTATTTTCAGCACCCAACATTAAAAGACCTTTTTCTGAAACCCAAGTACAGTTGTTCTTTTCCTGAAACCCAAATATAGTTGTTCATTTCCTCTATTATTTGTGTATTTTACAGATGGACCAGGTGTTACTGGTAATACAATCCTAAGTACCTTTCCAGCATTCCAGTTTCTTTTTAGTAATATTTTTTTCCTGAAATATTTTGAAAGCTTACACCATTTTTTCACACTTAGACAGAATTGCAGTTAGTACCCACAGTTTGCATTTAAGAAACTTGATTTTTTAACATCACGCTAACTGATCACATCTATGGGATACTGTAAATTAGGTTATTTCAGCATTTCCAAAGCTACCAAGTGTTCATAAATTTAGGCCTTCAATTTAGCAATCTTTGTACCACAAATTCCTCCTAGATCTTGTTCTTTTAACAACTCTATCTTTTCAAGTATCTTCTCATATGCAATTTCTATCGATCATGAACATACTGAAAAAACAAGTTCATGATCTAAATGTATTAATAACTTTTAAAAATTTCTGGAGAAACAGATATTGCTGGCTATGTGCTTTGTTATAGGATTTTTTACTGTTTTTTCTTTAAAAGTTACTTTGATGATGCTATATCAATTTCTCCTCCTCTTCATTTTTTTTTGTTTTACCAGTATTTCTTGGGATCAAAGTGACAAGTTTTCACCAACATAGTTACTCTTATATACACTGTGGCCCAAAAAAATAAATATTGTGGAAAATACGTCCTCAGTTGTTTTTCATCAGCAGTTCAGTAAAATACTTCATGCAATTGCTAGATCCTTTGTTCTGTTTTCCTGAAAAAAAACCTTTATTTTGTGACAGAAAAGTTATCATCAGCTGCAATAACAGCTATACATTAAAAATCTTCATTGTTTAATTCGTAAGAGTGGAATTTCCATCATTTTAAATCCCTCCTCCCCTTGCTATGGACTCTCCAGGAAGTTCAGGACAGAAAGCTAATTCCTATCAACTGAAGCCCCATTACTGTAATTTCCTCTACTCTTTAACATACCCGATTTTTATTACATACTTCTCTTGCTTCCCAAGTGAGCCTCGGTGCTTCTCAGTCTACCTTTTTCTGTCTTCCTCAAAATAGACGACATCCTGGTCAGTTGAAGAGTGATACTGTGCTCCTCACCTGAACAGTTACTTCCTCAGACTTCTTCTTTGGTGAATGTACGACAGAGGTTGCTCTTGAGGAGAAAGCTGGCAGAAGTCTCCCTTCAGTCCTCCTGCAGTCCACTCCTGTATTATTCCATATATACCTTCCTCTCTTATTTTCATATTCTCTTCACCTTAAAAGTTTGTTTTTAATTCTCTCATCTTCTTTACGTTCAAATTCTCAGCAGGGCCACAATCTTCCTTCCCCCACTCCGTATGATTCTTCCTCAGCTTCTCTTCCTCATATTATTTGTTCAGTCTCACTTGGTCTTAAAGTTCTTTCTCTCCTCAGCTTCCTTCCTCCTCTTACGTTCTTTTTCTGGGCATAATAGCTTGCCATCCTATATTATAATGCTTTATCAGACTGAGACTGTATTTCTAGACTGCTTTCCACAATACAGTCTCCTGAAAATACTTATCCCATTAAATACCATAAAAATATTTTTAACTCCATTACGAAGACCTACTATCTTCAGCATTGAAAAATCAGGATATTCAAACTGATCTCTATTTTATATTTGTTGTTCCGTAACACATGGTAATATCATGTTTCTCTCCCTCTTTGTCTCCAATACGTCCTTGAAAAAAACTGTATTTCATGCCTTCTCAGAACATGCCCAGAATGTCTTCATCAAAAGCCTTCTAGTGAAAGGAATGCAATCTAAAACCTGTTGTTTTAGTCAAACATGAGCAGTGGTACAGAACCCTACTGCTGCACGGATGACCATTTTATTTTCAGACAGAAGTAAAAAGCATATAGAAGGTATTAACAGTATTATTTTTAATGCCTTCCAGAGCAGTTGAATCTTAATTTGATTTCTGGCTTAATTTTTCACTTTCTGATTCTCCTTTTCCTCTGAAATTTCTATTTATTCTATTCTTATAATTTTTATTTTATTTTGCAAATATATTCTGAATTGGAGGTTTTCAACTTATCCATCTTTATGTAACCTACCATATCTCCCCATTACTTCTGTAAAGCCCTTAATTAATGTCAACAAATGCCACCTTCAGCAAGGGTTTTTGAAACTTGCTTTCTTGACCCAAGTCTTCTTCTGACCGCTTTTCTGATAATGTCTCCTCTGATCAAGGGGGCTGCTTGTCTTTCTGCTGTTCTTGTACATGCCCTATGTTGCTACATAGCAATAATTTATATTAAAGGTTTTTTGTATCATTTTAAAATTTTGTTCTCTGAGGACTCTTCCAGGGAAATTTGTCTGTCTCCTTTATATGGGACATCCATTCTCTCAAAAATAGAAAGTTTCAAAAAAACAAAACCAAAAAAACAAACACCCCCAACCTACCCCCCCAAAAAAAAAGCTTGAATAAAAAGCAGCTCTCACTCTACTGCCTTCTCTTTCTTCTACTTTCGTTTCAGGGAGGTCTGCTCCAGCAATTGCTACTGATCCTGTACCACTGTACTGTCTCAATTAAACCTAGCATTTATATCCAATTAAAACCAATAATGGAAATTATGATGAATTCTGTCTAAAAACACTACTCAGTATTTTGAGGTTACTGCAGAAAATAAAACAGTTGTGACTCAATGAAGTGGAAAATTGCTGTCTTATAACAGTTCCTCTAAGGTGCAAAATGTTCTCACCGCTTTCGCTGTTATCAGTACGTCTAGTAATTGCTTTTTGTCCAGCTATTTTAAAGAGGGAAACAGACTTACAGTCTGGAGAAAAAGAGACAGCAAAAAATACAAAACTAAAGTAGTAATGTTTTTATAATTGTTTTCATATTTTATAGCATTAGGAGTACATACAAAAAAAAAAACCCAAACATTTGGGCTATCAAGATGAAAAAGGTAGAAAGAGATTAAAAGAAGCCGCATAAAAATATTAAAACAAGCAACAGGTCACATTTAAAAAACAAACACTCATGGCCTTTCATTACTTAAGTTCTTTGGGGGAAAAAAAAGCCTTACTACTAATTAAAAGTGGTTTAGAGCCATAGGGTTAAGAATACTCCTAGCAACATTTCTACATAGGTTTAATTATAAAACAGCACTGTGAAAAATTACCTGATACAAAATTACACTTTAGGTCTATATAAGTAGGAATGTTATAAAATCAATTTTTCTAACAAACAACTCAATGTTGTAGACTAAGATCACATCCTTCTTCCATGACTAGCACACACATATACAGCTGCATTTTGCTGGGGTTTCAATTTGGAGTTTTTTGGTTTTATTTAATACTTCTGCATGGTTTTGGATTCTCCTCAGTTTTATGAAGACTTTCTGGGAAAAGTGAGAGGAAATTATGTTATTTGCAAACATATAACCAAAATTAAATTTCTAAGAATTATTTATTTTAAAAGACAAATATGAAGAAGATCTGAGACAAGTATCTGAACTCAGTAATTCTCATGTCTAATAAACACGTGCAGGAGGTACCAAATAGGTGCTTTCCAGAACTAGACTGATACCTTGCTGCAAAACAGCTATGGGATTTATTCCCCCTTCCCCACTTCAATTTTTTTCTTTTTTTAAACAAGACCATTTGGTCTTTTACAGTATAGCCATGCAATTGTAAATTCAGTTTGTACCTGTCCTAGACCCAGATAGTCTTAAAATCCACTGGAACATTTTCAAATGTTTTTGAAATCCCCTGTTGAGTTTTACTAAACTTCTTTGATGTTTTCACCCTGACCACATAAATGACATCTTTATTGAAAAGAAAGGTGATTAGGACCATTTTCATAACAATGAAATAAAGAGTGCCCATCAGATTTACTTTTCTTCTAGGAAACTTTCCAAAGTCAACACCTAACAAGAATTGTGTCTCTGAACCCATGCTGGAGGATGTAACTCACTAATTACATGCTCTTCAAACATTTCAAGGAACATTCACATTTTCTGACCAATCCATTCCAAACATTTCTCCATAAAGTGATAGTTTCTTTTCTGTTTAAGGCATCCGCAATCTAAGTTCTATTACCGTAGTTCACAGTAGTCTTCCTTGATATGGGAGTAGCTAATTTGCACAGTAACTTCCATCATTTTAAAATTCACTTAAAATGCATCTCTAAACACTGTGCCCTGGCAACCCTCCAACTTATTCACATATAGATAGAAATATTTAAGTATTTGTGCACCCTCCATTACTCAGATGAAACACAGCTTTTTATAGAAATTCTTGAAGACAGACAGGATACAGTGATGAATTAACACACTCAGATTTAAAGTACAATGGCAGTACTGTCCTCATGCTCCTTATAACTAGCCCACAGTCCCCTGGATTTTACTAAAATCCTGTCTAGAAAGCTACCTATTCATTCCACAGCCACAGAGATTTCAGTATGGGTAACATGAAAACACTGCAGAGAATCAGCATATGGAACCTCAGTTCTCCTTAATATACTCATACCAAAAAAAACTATTTATTCAAATTCTCTGTTGCAAAAACCTACAGGTTCACAATTTCTAACTGTCAATATGTGAACACTCACCTACCTGCAAAAGGCCAAATACATACTATATAATCAAAACTATCAAACCACATAAGGGCTGCAGTAGCAGTGTTATGCCAAAGCAGAGATCTAATCAAAGTATCAGACAACCATGTTCTTCTCAAATACCCTCTTGTGAATCACTCTAGTGAGCACTGAAACCTCTTGTAGCCCTATATCCATGGAGGAAGGTTTCTAGGTCTCCCCTGCCCTGGGCAATCACATCAGTATGACAGATCTAGATGTTTCATACTCAATTCACTCATGTAATGAAATTTCTGTTATAACAGCCCTAGCCAAACCCAGACATTATATAAAAGCGTTCAGTACAATCAACTGCATTAGAATACAACCACATGAGATGATTAAAATAACTTTTTTTCCAGGTGCCAGATATCTGCCATCAAGTTTGGATAAAATCAAGAATATCTTACTCCTTGCTGAGCTTTTAATCCTGCCTCCTCAGAATATGTCAAAACTGATAACCATGGCAGACACTTACACTTGATGTCGTTATTTTCTCAGTAGCATCAAAATCTACAAACTGCAGTTCTAGCTGTCTCCCTCTCCTGAACTGCCCTTCCTATCCATTCATCCCCCACAGTCCTCCTCACCTCCCCCAACATGTTGACATGAGAGTTTTAAAAAGAAATCAGAATGAAGTACATTGCACAGAAGGGAGATTTATTTTAGCATAGGCACATAAGAAGCAGCAGCATTGAGAAAACTACTTGAATGCAAGAACTCTATCAAGTTATCTCAGCTTTTATCCAAGTTGATGTATTTACTTTGTAAGATCTCAAGTCAAATATTTTTTTTTTAAACACAGACTTAAGGTACCACAGCACCTGTGCAGAATAAAAATTGCAGACACTATATAATTTTACAGGACATTTTATGTGGATCTGTGGGAGCCCAAAGACATTACTGCAAAAAGTGTTCTATTTAGGAACATGCGACATAATGCAAGCTCACTCTTTCAAAACTATCAGTATAGGTATTACTTCTTTGAATGAAAGTAATGTCTCAGAGAGAAGTACTGATGTGGTAAATGGCAAAATACAGCATCTTCCTAACCTTTCACACCTACTTCCATCACTATAACTCACACCCAGAATATATTTTCTGAAGTCTTTTTTTCTTTTTGTTCCACAGGATCAACAAAATGCTTAGTCTATTGCCAACAACCCATGCGCCAAATTCTGACAGAAAACAACCTGTTGCAAAATTCAAACCATCAGAAAATTCTATTAAAAAAAGCAAGTAGAAAGCTTTTCTTCATGAAAGGAGATGAACTGCAGAATGAATACCTTATAATGAACAATGGATGAAAATAATGCTCAATTACTAACCTCATGCAACAGCAAAAACCCAAAGTAGCAGAGACTATAAAGACTACATAAGGAGGCCAAACTATACCCAAAGCAACTTAAATACCATAAAATCCTTCTAGAAGTTTTTTTATTTATAAATCAAAGAACATACAGGACACAAGCATGTACATTTGCAGTGCACCGCAGTAAGTAACTTCAGATATGCTGCCTAAAACCATTCATCTCTGGTTTCAAACTTTCCTTATATAATAACCTTGATGTGATTTAGCACTCTCCATCAGCCTCTCAGTTCCCTCACACAGCTCTCCTCACAGCTCATAAATATTACCCTTTCTTCACTCACTTCCCTCCCTTTCTTTACCATGTGATGGTAAATTTACCATGTGATGGTAAATTCCAACTTCATTGATGACATCTAACCCTGGAAGAGCTAGAACTAGGAAATGTGACTTTATTTTTTTTTAGTCATCTGTAGCTCTTTGGTAAAAAAAAAAAGTTAATTGCAAACAATAACAAAACAACATATAAGGGTAACCAATAATATATATACCACAAGCTTACTTATTCTTTACTAGATGGATTTTTACAGACACAAAGCTTTAAAAATAAAAAGAAACAAGAAATCCTCTCAGTTGGGGTAAGGAGAGGAAGACTCTTCTCTAGACTGAAGCTTCCACTGCCAATTCCAGACTAACTTCATCACAGAATCATAGAATAGTTAGGGTTGGAAAGGACCTTAAGATCATGTAGTTCCAACACCCCTGCCATGGGCAGGGACACCTCACACTAAACCATGCCACCCAAGGCTTTGTCATTAATAAGATTAAATATGATTCACCTGTGATTTTTACTGGTTTCAGCAAAAAAGATTTTAACTGAAAACATATTTTTTGGGCTCTTTCAGGCTCTTCTCTGTGCCTATAAAAATGAAAAGAATACCCAAAATTATTATGGAAAAAACCCCAAAACCCTTTGTACGACGTATTTGTAAGGAAGCTCATTAATGAGAACAAGTACCATAGTATCCTCCTCAGGTAAGGCCAATCTTAAGAAAAAATTACCAGGGTTTTGAGTTTGGAGGGGTGGGGAATGGGAATAGGAGGTGTTGGTGACTTCCCCTTCTCCTCATTTTTTTCTTTTTAGAAATCAAAATGCTCTTTTGTCAGCTGCAAACAATTGTTTGAAATAATCTCTGCATGGTAGAACTCTTGAGATACACACAAGAAACAGCTATGTTAGAATATCAGCACACTGCATACAGAATCTGCTTTCAGTAAGTCAAGCATAGACACACATTTTACTGCCACCCATGCTCTCAAAATGGAACTGCAAAACAACCAGAGTTAGCATTTATTTTAATTGCAGATAATATTCTGAGCCATACTGAAACACTCTATGCCTATGGAAATACAGAGAATCATTTACACTTCAGCCCGAGTTCTGAAAATGCAGAGAAATTAATTTAGTAACCATAGAATCATAGAATAGTTAGGGTTGGAAAGGACCTTAAGATCATCTAGTTCCAACCCCCCTGCAATGGGCAGGGACATGTCACACTAAACCATGTCACCCAAGGCTCTGTCCAGCCTGGCCTTGAACACTGCCAGGGATGGAGCATTCACCATTTCCTTGGGCAACCCATTCTAGTACCTCACCACCCTTGCAGTAAAGAACTTCATCCTTACATCCAACCTAAACTTCCCCTGTTTAAGTTTGAACCCGTTACCCGTTGTCCTATCACTACATTCCCTAATGAAGAGTCCCTCTCCCCAGCACCCTTACAGGCCCCTCTTATCACTTCTAATAATGAGCCATTGAAACAAAAGACAGACAAAATAATTCAAGTCACAATCTATTCTGAAATGTTTAACATGGGAAGAGTACAAGCATCAGAAACTATTATAATAAATGTTTAATTAATTGATCAATTTCAACACTCATTTACAGCAATCTAAGTCTCCGAGAGTACACAAGAAGTCAGGATATATGAATGCTTTCACTGCTGTAACTTTTAATCTACAGGGTTATTTCTAAAAAAAACCTACTTCAACCCCAAAATGGCTTGGTGCAAAAATGGCATCATACAACTTCTACTGGAGCCGGGGCTTTGCAAGACAATACGAACAACTTCCCTGAGATCTTCCAATTTGACCTCTCCTTCATATGCCAGAATTCACTTATTTCAGTTCACTCTTTTACACTTTATTTACACTTTCTCCCTTTCCACAACCCAAATGGAAGAAACTGCCACAGGATTTTTCAGAACATACTTAAGAGTCCCTATAAAAAGCAATGAACACAGACTTGTTGTTGCTCTAATGCTTGCATACATCTAGCATTAATATCTTTCCAGAATGAGTCCTCCTTATTCGAATTATGCACTTATACACACTTTTAAGGAAAACAACTATTTGAGACCATACAATTACCTACTGTGCTATATGCTTTCCTGCACCTCTGTCTCAGTCATGAACTTCAAATTATTTCCTACTACAATATAATAATGCTAACTATTTTTGATAATATCACTGTGAGAAATGTCTTCATTTTACTAATCTGAACTCCTGGCACCTCTACACAGACTTACATATAAGAGAGTTCTACTATACAGGATTTTTTTCCCTGTCTTACATAAAAGCATTATCTAAAATACTGAAAGGTACTTCAAACAATCCGGCATCTGCAGAAATAAAAAGCAACCTGAGAACATTTTTCCCAGTACAAGTCCAACGCCTGTGCAGAAGCTTTCAGGTGTCTATGATTCTCTCAATACTCATACATACCCACATATCTATGCTTACATAAGAAAATCTGAATGGATAATAATTTTTAAAAAATCTAAACTGTGTCAAGTTTTGCCATTTCAGCAAGTGGCATGAATATTTATTTCCAATTTTATTTATAACAAATTGTACATATAGGTGAACATTGCCATTAACACTCAATTAATATGCCAAAAATAATTTGTAGGTAAATATTCCAAACTTAAATTGAAATTCATCTTTTTTAGATATTTGATCATTTACAATAACATATTAATTAAAACAAGCAAATAAAAAAGTCAGCATATACAGACCTTCCAGTAGTCAGATTGTAAACTGTAGTACCTCTGGTATGCAGATAATGCTGTAGGAGAGAAAAATGAATGTTGAATTCGTTTGGTTACATTTTCTTTGAAGACAGAAAACCTTAGGACTCAGAATACACAACATTAAAATGATAAATGGTTTAATAAAAGTAACACTGCCACAGTAAGTACACTGTTGTGGGTAATGCATTCCTTGATATTGTAATTTTGTTTTATGAAATGTCAACCCAAAAGTATATTTATTATTAATCTTATGAATGTAAATCAAGCAATATTTTATAGAAAATCTCTAATAAAGAAATCATTTTAAATTTTGGGATTTTCATCCTAGACAAAGCTGTTGTAAGATTTAAAAATTTAATCATGTAGCTCATTTACCATGCTCCCTGATGTCCTGTAATTTCTAAAGAACTGGTGCAGAGGGACATACAAAGAGAAATCAATTTCACATGCCCTTTCATTCAGTAACTAGAGAAACAAAAGCAGGCAGAAAAAAAAGCTTATAGTTTATTCAACATCCAAGACCAAAACTAACCTGGAAAAGACCACTAAGAGTAGCTCTGTTTGGTAGAACAGTAGCTCTACCTGGCAAAATATTTCTCAAATCACCATTCCTGCACTGCTCTTTCCCACTAAAAATTCTGGTTGAATCACCTTGCCCTTATGTTTACAGGCCACATCGGACTGTAATGCAAATGTTACAGTAAGAACAACATTCTTGTAAGAACACTGCACTAGGCACCATCCAAAAAATTAAGAGTTTATTTTTAAATAAAGATTCACTGTGGCAATACCAAGATTTTGATTTTTTAAAGTATCTGCATCTTAAAATGTAAGAATAGTTTCTATACAACATGTATGTTCCAAACAACAAAAGCGGGCAAACTCTGCTTTGAAAAAATACAAGCTCTGAAAAGGTTAAGATAGTAAGAACAATATGTACTTTATGTGCAGGTTCATTTCCTTTAAGTGCCACGGGTAAACAATATCCCCAAACTTTATTACCCTTCTAATGCCTATCTTGCATATTCGTTTCTATAAGCTAACAAAAGTCCTTATGTATAAGCAAAATAAGAACAACATACACATAATGGCATGGCACACAGAGATTTCTCTTCTGAAGAATAGACAGAAGAGTGCAAAGACATACAGAGCCTCACAACCTTGTATTTTTAAATGCCTGACAGATGCTGAATCATGCCCATAAGATGCCCGTCACCACTGGAACTGCTTGTGAAGCCAGCCTCTAATTTTGATGCTCTAAACTGTGATTTATTTACATGTCCAGAGTGAAAAAAACAACAAAAAAAAACAAACAACCCAGAATACTCATCATCCATACGCTATCAACATGCAGTATGTGTAAATGAAATGTATGTAACTTAGTTGAATAAGATCACCTGAAAATCCATCGGGCTAAGCCTTTCAGAACACAATTCCTCCCCCATCCCCCCCACCAAATTTGGCACAATCTGAAGGATGACTGCAGTCTGACAGTGCAATTTTAAGAATGTTATGACTAAGCATATTTCAGTGACATTCTGTAACTGTGTTATAAAGGATGCTCACAATAACACAAAACCTCTTGCCCCAAGTGCTCCTTCTAGATTCACATTCTCCCAGATATCAATGACATAATTTAAAGGCATAATTTAAAATCAAAGGCATAATTTAAAAAACACCAAAACAAACCAAAACCACCAGAAAATCCCAGCAACACTTGAGGCTGCAATATCATTTACACCTTTATTTTTCATCCAAGATTGGTCATCCCAAGGTGAGACAATTCTTATAAAAAAAAAGAAAAAATTCTATGAACTACTGCCCCTCTTTTAACACAGGATCAACTCTCATTTTTACAGACACAATTACTCCATTTCAGTTAAGATGTCCTTTTTTAATGAAATGAGTGCTTTCAAATCACTCCTACTCACACCAGAATTCTGAAACAACCTTCTAATAAGGAGCTTATTACAGAGCTTTTCCAATCTCAAAGTCTGCCACTGAAATTCTTCAATATATGGAACTGCTGCAGGCCAAATACATAGAAAGTTGTTTTTTTTTTCAGCACATCTAGAAAACATATGCCTGGACAAGTCCAGAACAGGACTGAATACCAACAACAGGACAATGTTTCTTGCTTCACTCTCAATTGTATTTATAAATTAACTAGACAACCACAGAAAACTCACTTAAAAGCACAAAGCTGAAAGAGCACATTCAGACATCTAAACCAATACTGGACAAGTGACTCTAGAATTCCTTAAAAAGGTGCTCACAGTTACCTATCTCCATCTTTCTACCCACTATTTCATTACTTACTGTATCAATTTACACTCTTCCTATTAACATCTCTCTCCAAACCCTGGCAATTTACATTATTTACCTAACAGGGAATCCTTAGGATCAGACTGCTGAAAACCTTAAAACCGAGGGGCAGATACAGCATTTACCACCCTACTCTAAATAGGAAGGGGGGTGGTGGCATATGCCCTAAAGCTACACTGTAGCTTTTCAGATCAATCATCATCAGCTACAGTGCCTGAACAGAATAAAATAATTTTTACCTGCCACCACTCTGGGAAGAAAAACACCATCTTTCCATCCAAACAACTGAAATTACTGCACAGCAAGAAACCTCATCAACTCAGGCTCACGTTGGACTCTGCCTTTAAGCCTCTGCCTCCTATGCAGGCCTGACCCTCGCCAAGTTCATACAGTTTCAGTATACTGCTTTCCTATTGCAGGTTTCTACAGCCACCCAGAACTACCGACTTTAACACTGTCAGCCTTTATTATTTGTCATCTAAAAATTTGCCTTCTCCTTTTACTATGACATGGGGTCAAGGGACATCTCATAATCAAGACAGAGACGATACGGGTTTCTTATTCACCTCTGTGTAAGCTTCCTTGATTTCACACAGAGAATACAAATTAGATTTTATGTAATTACCAGTTATGGGGTTTCCAGGTGTTATCTTGTTATTTAATGGTCTGGGTGTTCTTTTAATACACTTAATTTCATAAACAGTAGAACTTTATAAAATACATAATTGTACCAGCAATGCCACAGACAATACAACAGTTTCTCTTCTTATCCAGTCTAAAACTGCAACCTAACAAACAAGGTGAAAATGGGGAGCAAAACGTCTAGACTAAATGACATCCACCTACCCGTCATTTTTAGCACATCTCATCACAATCTAATCACTTTTATGATCTGTCCTAACAAACCTACATTATACTTGAAAAATTAAGAGGCCTTTCAAAGTGATGCAAAAATTAAGCAGTTTCAGCATTTTAGTGCTTGAGTAACAAAAAAGTGAACTAGATGCTGACACCATCTAGTGGCACCTTGCAAGGCTAAATGTGAGTAAGAGATTTTTGGCTTGCTGAGTATTTCAGAAAGTTAAAAGCATTCATTTGATGACATAGTCCTGAAAAGAGAATTTTAAAACAACTCAAAGGTCCCTATTCTTCAACATAAATCAAGAGTTGTTTTCTTAAATAAAAATTAATTTTAATGTTAATTTTTAATCAAGCACTGACATTTCTTAGTGCTTAGCTGAAGTGAAAACAAGCACTTTGATAGAAAAAAAAAGCTGAAGAACTTCACAAGGGAAACAATGAAAGAGTGCATGCATTGCTTTAGAGTGACAATGCTTCCAGGAAAAACAAATCTTCATTAAACACCTAAGAGACACACACAGGTTATGGAACCAGCTTAATACATAGCACAGGTTTTATCCAAAAGTGTTTTAACCTATCAAGATGAACACTACTGGGCCATAAAACTGAAGACATCAAAAGGTGAGGAAACTTCAAGGTTGAGTCAACGGAATTTACTTTCTGCTGGGTCAAGCATGACTGGATACCCAGGCCCAAAGAGTCATGGTGAATGGAAGTAGACCCAGGTGGTGGCTGGTCACAAGTAGTGTTCCCCAGGGCCAGTTCTGTTTAACAATTTTATCGGTGATCTAGATGAGGGGACAGAGTGCACACTCAGTAAAAGTTTGCAAGTAAGACACCAAGTTGGGCAGGAGTGTTGATGTGCTGGAGGGTAGAAAGGCTCTACAGAGGGATGTAGCCAGGCTGAATTGATGGGCTGAGGCCAACTGTATGAGGTTCAGAAAGACCCAGTGATGGCTCCTGCACTTGGGTAACAACCACATGCAATGCCACAGGCCTGGGGAAGAGAGGCTGGAAAGCATCTGGCAGAAAATGACCTGTGGGTGTTGGTCAACAGGCAGCTGAACATGAGCCAGCAGTGGCCCAGGTGGCCAAGAAGGCCAACAGCATCATGCCTTGTATCAGAAACAGTGTGGTCAACAGGGCCAGGGCAGCAACTGTCCCCCTGTACTCAGCACTGGTGAATCCACACCTGAAATACAGTATTCAGCTTTGGGTCTGTCATGACAAGTCAGACACTGAGATGCTGGCGCATGTCCAAAGACAGGCAAAGAAGCTGATGAAGGGTCCAGAGCACAAGTTATGAGCATGGCTGAAGGAGCTGGGGTAATTCAGCCTGGAGAAAAGGAGGCTGAAAGGAGACATTATTGCTCTCTACAACTGTTCAAAAGGAGGTTGTAATGAGGTGGGTGTCAGTCTCTTCTCCCAAGTAACAAGAGATAGGCTGGCAGGTTTAGATTGGGTATTAGGAAAGATTTCCTCATGGAAAGGGTTGTTAAGCACTGGAACAGGTTGTGAAGGGGAGTGGTGGAGTCACTATCCTTGGATGTATTTAAAAGATGTGTAGATGTGGTACTTATGGAAATGGTTTAATGGTGGACTCCACATTGTTAGGTTAGCGGTTGGACTTTATGATCCTAAAGGTCTTTTCCAACCTAAATGATTCTATAACTCCATAACAAAAAAAAAAAAAAAGAACAACAAATGTGGAAGCTAGAGCAGCAAAATGCAGTTCAGTTCTTCTGTTCCAAGGCCTCAGGAAAGAGGCTGTTCTCCACATCCTGCAGAGATTTGTGCTGAAAGTACCAAAGAGATGATGAAAGAAGCCTAAAGCGTTTTCTTCTTTTTAACACAGAATGAAAGCAGACACACTAAGGCAACACAATCATACATTGAAGAGAAAATAATAATTATCACCAATTAGTCCTGTAAGTAATTTTATTAACAACTACACATCCTCATCTGGAAATATAACACAGCAATAAAGTGGTGAGAAGCCCACTGTCTCACAATCATGTCCAACTATCAGTTGCCTAGGAGACTAAGTGGTATTAGATGTATAAGACATACAGGAGTTTTACAAGGAGTTTACAGTTACAGAAATCCTTTAGACAATGAACTCTATTAAAGGCCTTGACATACTGAAAGTTTCGATGAAGGGACACAATGGAATCACATAATACTCAAAAAACCTTCAAACACCATATTCTGCAAAATTACTTTTAACAATTAGCGTGTTTATTTAGAACACTGCCCAAAATGAGAATATTCAGACCACCAGTCAAATAACAAGGCCCAGCCATATTCTGTAACAACAATCTTCTAATGCTAACCCCTGCCTTCCCCCTCCCCTCCCCCAACTTGTAAAAAACATGTTTTAAGCTTAAGATGACATTCTTATTTTGTTCTAAAGTAGTATCGCATAATGGTTGGACTGCCTGAAATTAAACCACCCAATATTTAACAGCAGCATCCTAAAGATGAAATTAACAGCAACCCTATTTCTGCCGGTTATTAACAATTACAGATAACAAAACTAAAAATCTTAAACCTAAATATCGAACTTATTTAAAAGTCATCTCTTTCACAACTCAGATTGCTATGCCACTTAAAATTCATTCTAATTCTTCAGGACTCATCAGTAAAAGATGACCCAGCAGCAACCAGCACAATGCTGTGCATGCTAGAAAGTTCTCTCTTACTTTCAAAGATGACTCTACTAGTACTCTGTGTATCAGAAAACAGCACATTCAAATGCTTCCTAATGACAATACTTTCCATTAAACTCCAACAAGACGGAGACATCAGCCACCTCAGAGAAATCCTCTACAGAGCTATAATACAAAGGAACACATGCACCTTGTTGAATTTGGGAGTTTTCTCTCAACCAAACACAACAATCAAAAAGCCTTTAAATTGGGGGTTTAGGCTGTATCTTAATAAACCAGGACCTCAAATGGGAGAAGGTGGTTCAGTTTTGGTTTACATTTTAGCCTACCAATTGCTAGAAAAATGCTGCTGGGCTAATTAGCTCTATCTTATAAATTACTTATTTTTATATTGGTGCATTTGACAGTGCAGTTACTATCTACAAATAAAAATAAATATTATTAAAACTGTTCTGATGTAGTACAGAAAAAAATGTGATCACGACTTGAGTACAGCAGTAAGAACTATTTTAGTGCAGTATTTATTGTGCTTTAGTAACTATGATTTGAACAATAGTATGTTTTTTCCCAAATCATTCTTTAATTGCATTATCTACTTCCAAGATTTTTTCTTAGAGAACAGCAGGTCAAGAAGGCAAATTATAGAAGTATGTCTGCACCTGCACAACTGTTGGCTGTCCTCTAAGTCATAAGTTGGAACACAGTCACTATATATGACCCTTCTACAAAACAGATACAAAGATCCCTAAGGAAAGCCACAGCTGATGTCAGAGTCCAGGAGCTCATTAAACAGCATTAAACTAGAATCCAAGCCTTAAAGATCACTGTCTATACTCTATACTCCTTATGGAAGCCAGTCATGGGGAAAAAGTAAGTTTTAAAATCTCCAAATGCTGATGTAGCATCCATTTCTTCCTAGACTAGCAACACAGTCATTCTGGTGACTGTGCTGGCCCTCCTAGGGAACACAGTAGCAAAGTTCACAGGTATACAGATAGCATGGAGCCCTAGCTGGACTCACAGTGCTGACAAGTATCCAAAAATCTACATAACAATCCATCAAGCTCCTCCAGCAAAACCTGAGGCTGAGGTTTCACATTCTGGGGCAACTGTGTCACTTTGTTCTTCTACATTATTTTTCAGTTGGATGAGTTCCCCACACAGCTGCATGTTCAGCTGTGCCAGCCCAAAGCAGAGAACAGCAACAAGCAGATAGGGGCTGCCACTAAAGACAAACCCAGGGAACAACAGGTTTGGAAACCTCTGAAACAATCAAACAGCTGGGGAATAGCTGCCTGATTAAAAAAGAGAAAGATATCAGATTAGAGTTTTGATGAAACAGAACAGTTTTGACTGGGGGGAGAAAACGTTTTCATCTGGGGAAATGCTGAAGCCAAAGTCTAACCAGTAATGATCAAGACAGCAAAAGCTGGACACAGAAACGAGTTTGAACATACTTGCTAAGCTGAATCAATTTGTGCTGTTTATAATCACCTGAATATACATCACTGGCTCACAGCATTTAAAACCTGCAAAAAGGCTGATACCTTGCCTAGAACCTTCTCTTTGCAGTACCGCAGCACAATTAACAAGACAATTTCATGTCGGCAGAGAAAACCCTTTAAAAACAGCGATTTGAACACACTGCATTTTGGGAAATCTGCAAGCTGCAGACTAGCCTTGAGAATTTTAAAGGCTAGGAAAAAACAGTGATATTCTAGTCTAATCTCAGATAAATACAGAGTAAAGAGCCTCATCCAGAAATTTCTGATGCAAAGCCACAACTTTTGTTGGAGACAACAACTTAGTTTTTATGCAAGAGAAAAAAGGAAGAAATAAAAAAAAGTATATAACATCTGAACTTCAGCAGCTAAACGACAGAAAACACAATGCACTTCAAGAGAAATTACTGCAGCATTTAACAGGCTTCATTTAAAAATATAAATATATATGCTAGATGTATTTAGACTTTATGAGCTGCTGAGAAAAATTCACAGGAAAAAAGAGACTTATGAAGGGTGGAAGCAAGGACAGGTGGCCTGGGATGAATACAGGGATGTTGTCAGGGTAGTTAGGGACCAAATTAGGAAAGCTAAGGCCCAATTGGAGCTAAACTTGGCAAGGGATGTTAAAGATAATAGGAAGGGATTTTATAGGTATGTAGCGGCTAAAGAACAGACTAAGGACAATGTAGGCCCCCTCCGGAAGCTTTCAGGAGAACTGGCTACACAGAACTTGGAGAAGGCTGAGGTTCTGAATGGCTTCTTTGCCTCGGTCTTCACTGGCAAAGGCTCTGTCCGCACCACCCAAGTCTTGTAAGGCAAACGCAGGGACTGTGAAAATGAAGACTTTGGGCCCACTGTAGGAGAGGATCTGGTTCCAGACTGTCTTAAGAACCTGCATGTGCACAAGTCCATGAACCAATCCATCCACGGGTCCTGAAGGAGCTAGCAAATTAAGTTGCAAAGCCACTGGCCATCATATTTGAAAAATCATGGCAGACAGGTGAAGTTCCTGATGACTGGAAGAAGGGAAATATAACACCCATTTTCAAAAAGGGGAAAATGGATGACCTGGGGAATTACAGACCAGTCAGTCTCACCTCTGTGCCTGGCAAAATCTTGCAGCAGATTCTCCTGGAAATCATACTAAGGCATGTAAAAACAAATGAGTTGGCTGGTGACAGCCAGCATGGCTTCACTGAGGGGAAATGCTGCCTGACCAATTTGGTAGCCTTCTATGATGAGACTACGGAAATGATGGACAGGGGTAGAGCAGCTGACATCATCTACCTGGACTTGTGCAAAGCATTCGACACTGACCCACATGACATCCTTGTCTCTAAATTGGAGAGACATCAGTTTAATAGGTGGACCACTCGGTGGATAAAGAACTGGCTGGATGGTCGCACACGAAGAGTTGTGGTGAACGGTTCAATGTCCAGCTGGAGACCAGTAACAAGTGGTGTCCCTCAGGGATCAGTGTTGGGAGCGGTATTGTTCAACATCTTTGTTGGTAACATGGACAGTGGGATTGAGTGTGCCCTCAGCAAGTTTGCCGATGACACCAAGCTATGTGGTTCTGTTGATACACTGGAGGGAAGGAATGCCATCCAGAGGGACCTTGACACACTTGTGAGGTGGGTTGATGCCAACCTCATGAAGTTTAACCATGGCAAATGCAAGGTCCTGCACTTGGGTTGGAGCAATCCCAGGCCCAGCCACAAGTTGGGCAAAAAGGAAATACAGTGCAGCCCTGAGGAGAAGGACTTGGGGGTGTTGGTCAATGAGAAAATGAACATGAGCCAGCAGTGTGCGCTTACAGCCCAGAAAGCCAACAGTATCCTGGGCTGCATCAAAAGAAGCGCGACCAGCAGGGTGAAGGAGGTGATCCTGCCCCTCTACTCTGCTCTCGTGAGACCTCACTTGGAGTATTGTGTGCAGTTCTGGTGTCCTCAACATCAAAAGGGACATGGAACTGTTAGAACAAGTCCAGAGGAGGGCCACGAGGATGATCAGGGGACTGGAGCACCTCCTGTGTGAAGACAGGCTGAGAAAGTTGGGGCTGTTCAGCCCTGAGAAGAGAAGGCTGCGTGGAGACCTCTTATCAGCCTTCCAGTATCTGAAGGGGGCCTACAGGGATGCTAGGGAGGGACTATTCATTAGGGACTGTAGTGATAGGACAAGGGGTAACGGGTTGAAACTTAAACAGCAGAGGTTTAGACTGGATATAAGGAAGAAATTCTTCACTGTTAGGGTGGTGAGCCACTGGAATGGGTTGCCCAGGGAGGTAGTGAATGCTCCATCCCTGTCAGTGTTCAAGGCCAGGTTGGATGAAGCCTTGGGTGATATGGTTTAATGTGAGGTGTCCCTGCCCATGGCAAGGGGGCTGGAACTAGATGACCTTGAGGTCCTTTCCAGCCCTAACTATTCTATGATTCTATGACTTCAGCAAGGCATCAGCCATCTATTTACCACACATTTAAAGGCAGCCTGATCCTAAACAATACTTCCCTGGCTGGTTCCAATAACGACATGCAGTAACCTACCATGAATCTTCCTCAAGGTCCCTGTTTTCTGGGGTACAAATCCTAATTCTTATATACAAACATCCTACACTTTTTGTTACATTTATAAGAAGATATTAGCTAAATTAAAATATTAACATGCAGTGGATTATTAACCTTCACTGAACTGAATGATCCATGTCTGTCAACATATTTAGGAAAAATGAGACATATCAAAACAGAAGAAACTATACACATGAAACCTAACACATCTCTATCAACCGAGCCCTGCTTCATCTTAATCGCTTTTCATAGTTCTGCAGTTATTTTTTTCTGCTTTGCACAAACTGTATTACAAGCATTTTTAAACAAACAACTGTCACATTTGCTTTTAAATAAAGGCTCACCTTTCTACATTATAAAGGTGCACAGGTTTATTAACTATATTTAGTTAAATAAATAATAAGCTTCCAAGGATTAAAAAAAAAAGTGCAGCATTAGTCATGCTGCTATCCTGTGATATTAATTAGATCCTATTCATTAAACATATCAACTTCTCTGTAACTTTGTCCAAGACTAACTACAGACTAGATAGATTTACAGTTCTAAAAATCATCCTGTTTCAGCATTTTACACTCCTGGAACTTCAGCACTTAAAAATTGGATAAAATATACATTACTGGGATCAAAACACTCCTTAACTCCCTTTACTTTTCACTTACAAAGCATTTAATATTTAACTATAATTGCAATTAGAATGTATGATAATTAAAGTAACAGAATTTATAGAATGGAATAATGCTTATTTGTACGTTAAATTGCTAATGCAATGCCCCAGCAGTCTACTTCTTTCAAGTAACAGTAGTAAATTAATTATGGAATCACAACTTTTGCATTGTAGCTAATACTTTCACAGTCTTTGGTACTGGAGTTCAATTGCTGTGAACAGGAAAATGTGTCCCTCAACAAAAAAAAACAAATCCAATCCTTTAACTTCCCTTTTCCCATCAATTAAAATTCCTCCAGTATTATTTTCAGTACTACCCCATCTCTTTCAAAATACAGATACATCTTTTTTAAAATGTATTTATTAGTAACAAAGGTTTGTTCACTTCTTGAAACTTCTTTCATGACCGAGATGTGACTTTAAATAAGCATCTAAGAAAATACTATGCATTTTAATTTAGGTTTAGTACCTAGATATCTCTGGAGAGCTTGTATTTTCAACCATCATTTGTATTTTTAATGCTTGTCCTTTAAAACCATTTACACAGTACAAAGCAGACTCCCCACCAGTAAACCTCATCTCTGACCCATAGCAACACCTAGTCCTGCCGGTCTTAACTGTTATCAACTCAACAGCAGAGTTAATACAGCCCACAGCCCTGCGTTGTCTTTGCCAAGTAAAATATATCCAATAAGCCATACTGCACTCACATTATATCAAGCTGTATCAGGCTAATCAGAAACAGCAGTGCAAGTTGTTTTCAGAGGGAGTGGTTAAATTTTCTAAAAATGAAAACAAAAATAAAAAAATGGGATCAGACTATTCCACAGAATAATTCCACAGACAGCATACTGCCACATTCCCTTCAGGTTTCCCCATGTCTCTGGAACTGGAAACACAAGTGGCTGTATTACACCAGTTGCATGGGATGTAGGTACAAGCTGGGGGCTCCCAAGCTGCTGGTACAAATAATGGATACTAAGGTCCCTGAGTTGCCCATATATTCAACGGAAAGAGACAGATGCTTCAATAACTCAAAGACTTCTGAATTTAGTTACTGAATTCAGAAAACTGCTAATTCCTCACTAGTACTATCAAATTTAAACACTTCTCACCTAAAAAATGAAAGTTCAGAAACCCCAACTCACACCGGCTTATGTCAGACATAGTGAGCAAGGGGATGGCCACATTGTTATGAAAGGGTCCACAGCAAGCCTGAATCACTAAAATGTGTTTCTGAACTACTAGCAGTTGTAATTCATTTCCCTATTCATAAGTTCCAAGGTAACTGTAAACCAGTATTTCTGTGTGTCTGGAATAAAGGGATTTTCAGGGTGAAGGTGTTCTTTGTGTCCTTACACAAAGCCAAACAGAACTGCATTCTTATTAAAACTGAAAAGCAACAACAATGGAAAAAGACATGCCACTTAAAAAAAAAGGATAAAAAACTGTTCTGATCTGTTCTAATTAGCTAAGGCAGGGTAACATCCAAAAAGACTTTCTACTCATCCATACCTTCAACGGTCACTGGAAGGGAGGCAGCTATTACAGACTGGTCCAGACACCCAGCATGACATTAAATGGAAACAGAACAAGCTGAAACCCAGCCCATGTCTCAGCACACAGCAGAGTATCTTTGTGAATCCACACCACTACCAAAAAAGCACTCTACTGACCTCCACGCAACAAAGCACAAGTGTACACAAGGTTCTGTATTCACTAGCTGCAATGGTAGCATAAAACACCTAAGTACTTTCAAAGACTGATGAAGCAGAGACATAAAAAGAATGAAGCCACCTAGCCCCCAGATGCCCAACACCATTCTTCCACTCAATATTTAAAACACAACTTGTAACACACTAAGCACAGATTTTTGCTTTTGTATTAACACTTTCAGCCTAGCCTTACCTGTTGAGACTGTGGACATACTCAAAAGCACTAAGACTGGCTCTCATTCTCTGCACCAGTGTCTCCCACCCATAGGAAACCTTCAGAGGCATGGGTTCAACTGCTCATGAAATCAGGCAAAAATGAACCAGAAAAATGAAGTAGGCAGTGCAGTACCACTCTATAAACTAAAGAAACTCCATACCCATTATTGAACCAGCACTGTTTTGGTTTGTTATTTTCAATTAAAAAAAATAAAAATTGAGAAGTTAGAATACCATTGTTTCTGTAAAGACACTATCAGTCTTATTCTGCTACTAGGCTTTGAATTTAGTACAAAGAGAGAAAACAGTGAGTTATTCAAGTGTTTTTCAGTCTATTGTGTCCCCTACATCAAATGACAATCTCTCAATTACATTTATCAGAAGTACTAAAAAGCCTTACCTTTTGGATAATCTTCCAACAAGAGGTTGAAGTGACCTAACTGACAAAAGAAATCAGACTCGACCTTTCCTTCAGCTTTCAAAATTAGCGATTCATAGCAGCGAACAGCCTGGGAAAAATAAATACAAGGTTTTCAAAATTCTGTATTTAACTACAGCAAAATAATACATTTTCTAAACATTTTCTAAGAAATAATAATGTTTCTTGTTAAAGTGTGCAAGGCAAGAAGTCTACAAAAATTCTCAATAACATGGTTAGCATTACTTCTCAAAGAAGAAATGTAATATTCTAGACAAAACAATATTTTCAAGTTCACTGATTCTAATGAAGATGGACAGCAAATGAACAATGTAAGTTTTCTCTGGTTTATTTGTGAACTCCAGAAGCATTCAATTTCCTAAGCACAAAACAAACCTCTAACATACATGACAATTTTAATTTAAAAATCAATGAAATGCAAGAGAATTTATTCATCTCAGTCTGCAAGAAAGCATGTTCTCTGATTTTACTCTTACTCTGTGTTTTTTTTCTCTAAAGGACTCACACTTCATTTTACCAGCTTTTTCACTATTTTTTGCTAAAATGAAGAATATGTTACCTCAACATGCTTGCTTAAGCAATTCATATACCTTAGCATGTACTTCCCAAGACTTGATTCATTTCACATACATCTATCATGTCACAAAATACAGTTTACTATCTTCTACTTACTAAACAGCTACTGTAGACTAAGTAACGCTAAAACCATGAATCCAATTAGAAAACAATTTTACTTTGAGAAAATTTGCTCTACAGGTTTTAAAGTGACACACTCAAAGGATGTTCTGTGTTGCAAACACACATTTTTAATGGACTGCAACGATACCTTCTATTCACTATCTGTAACCTATCTTTAACCTCTTACCTCAAGACCCTACTACCCTTTGGGAATGAATGAATAAAGAAAATAATTTTCCCAACTTTTTGAACTTCCAGTTTCTTGAATTTTAACATGCTAGCCATTAAAATGAAGTCACTGAATAAGCTTGAATGGGAAGGAAGGTCCCCAGCTAGTTAATCCATGACTTTCATCAACTCTTATTTTGACTGTTTCAAATTCGGTTGCAATTATGAACTGCTTTGGTTTAATATATTACAGTAATCAAAGACCTTGATCTAAACTTAATCTGAAATTATGAGCTTCATTAAGTCATTTTATTAAAACTAGAAATTCAAAAAGGGAAAATATGATCCTGTAATACTTAAGTCCAAACACTAAATTAGCAGTCTTGTCCATATTTAGGATTTTGTGTGTACTTTTAATAATCACTGAAATGAGAAATGTTATAATAAAAAGAGGAAATGTTAAGAGATAGTTAAAACACACATGTGGAGAATCCAAATCACCGAGCTAATACGAATCAGAGCAAGGTAAAAATCAGCTATTTTTATCTTGCTATGCTACCTTTAAAATTCTTGTTTAAATGCTAAGGCATAATAAGATTGGCCTTGCTATACTCAATGAACACAAAGCCATGCATGGGACCAGAGGAGTGGCTCTCAGTTTGCATCCCAAGCTTGAGTGCATTTAACACATTTTCACCCACTTCCAAGACAAGAACAGCCATATGTTAGGGCTGTTTTCAGAAACAATATTCTGATAGATAAAAATAAAGCTATACTGCTGCAAAACTGCAACAAAATGGGTGACACCTGTATCAAATCTATTAGGTGTGTGCACAATATTAAAATTATTTAATAACTCAATTTAAATTCCATATTTCAAACTAGCTATTTGGTCATATTCTGAGGAGACTGAGATGTGCATTTGTCTCTCTACATCAAAGAGCTGCTGAAGAATTTTTTATTCATGTTCCAGGTTTTACCTTAGCGAAACTGCACTGGACAGACTGGGTTTCTGTTGACAGTTAACCAGAGCTACTTCAATTTTATTCCAAACACTCTGAGTACCTCTCAGAGTCAGCAAACTCTCAATCTAAAGAATATGATCCCTGGAATCAGAAACAATGTGTGTATGAACCAATTCTCAACATTCAGGCTCATCAGCTGAACCTACTCCCACCTGCATATGTTTTAATGCAGAATCTTGGGGTTTCTGCGTTGCTTCCTCTCCCCACTTCTTGGTCTCATCTCTCAGTTTGTAAAAATTGTGACACAACTCTTGCTGGTGCCTCTAATGCTACTGTCACAGATTAATTTGCAAATAGGCCTTCCATTTTCTGATGATACACAACACATGCTGCAGCTGCTATAGAGAATATTCGCACTATGACATTTTCTTTAATATTTTGTCTTCTACAATTCAGTCACTGTTCAGGACATATAAAAACTACTACCACAACAGGCAGTTTATAAAAAAATTGCTAAAGAGGAAGTTAGAGTAGTTTATTTACTGAATTAGATGGCTACAGGTATTGAAAGCAAATCTGTGACTTTATGAACCAATATAAAAGGATTTTTCTATAGAGATATTCAAGCAAATTATAAATCACATACACTTAAACAGGAAAGCATCTGGGAGACCCTTAACATTTCCCCAGCCTTTTTTAAGTAAATCTTCATTAAAAGATGTACAAGTATCTAAAGTTATATTTTATATACATAAAATTATATATTACAATATGTATTATATATTATTATATATTATACATTGTATATTATATACTATATATTATATAGAGAGAGGCAAAAAAACACACCCAAGTCTCTCACACAACTCAGATCACTTCTCAACAAGGCAGGTTTTCCCTTTGCACTAGGAACACACTTTGAAGGTTTCTGCAAGCCCATCTCTTACTAAGGGCAGCACAATGCAAGGCACAGGACACCAGAGCTGCAAACCAGAACTTCCCCTTTATGTAACAGTTAATTTACAGTTACCTGTTACTGTAAGAGCAATTTAACTACACCATTAAGTACACCCTTCCCAGTTATCTCTAACCTGTTTATGACATTATCAGGAAAACACCTACATTTATGCAAACTTAAATTTGTGAAGGCTGTTTCATATGAATTGTCAAAAATTCTTCTAGCACATTCTAACTAAATGAAACAAACAAAAAGCATGCTTTACTTCCTCAGCAGAAACACCAAATTCAGCCTCCGAGTCTCTGCAGGACAAGCAGCAGACTGGTCACTACTAAGCTCGTTATTCCTAGCAGCTAGAGCAGATTCAGTTACACAAACCAATTAATCCAACTTCAGCTCTGGTCACAAAACTTCCTTCCCCATTAAGCCCCTTCACAAACATCTTTAGAAAGGAACGAGTATTTTTTTCCTGCATGGATCAGAATCTGTCTCTCAGCTGAATAAACGAATGCAAAGCATTTTGAAGATCGAGGTCACAATCATATATATCTGTATATGGTTGCGTTGAAGGAATAATAAAAAGATCTCATTTCAGCAATCTGTAACTGCAAAGGCCATCTATGGTACCACTTCTGCAACCAATTTAAATCATCCTGAGACACTAAGAATTCTAAGGAAGCTAAAAACCCCTCAGGTTTTTAGGTATTGTTATTTCTCCATGCTGTATGGATTTTTAAGTGCACTCAATGGAGCCAGCCTTGCAAATTGTTAGTATTGACAAATTAACAAGAAAGAGAAAGACCCTGAAATGAAAAGGAAGATTGCTACACAACGTTGTATACTTCCTTCCCTTTGTTCAAGGGCTGCATGAAGATAAAAGGGAAACCTGAAGAATTTAGGAACTTGGCAAAATAAGCACCCACAGCTGCTCTGCAGTGTGGCAACCAGAGCAGAAGCAGGAAACAAACACAGGAATGGCTGCAGGAAAAGAAGCTGGCTTATAGGATACAAAAAAAACCTAAAAAAAATAAATTAACAGTACTCATTTGTCACCTGCTCGATTAAAAGCAAACTGAAGTAATACGCTACTGTCAACACTTCTGACAAGACACTTACAAGCCCCCTTATGACATCACAGCTCATGACTAGGGGTATTTTGATTTCACAAATTGAACCACCAATTCTTATGACACAGACAAATACAACACAGTGAAGAAGAAAAAGGCTTAGCATACTTGTCAACTTGGAAGAAGTCAGCAAAACATTCATATGTGTTCACAAAAGGAAAAATATTTCCATTATCGTTTTTAAAATGCACTGTCAAATCCTTGTACATCCACTATTTACTATTCCGAAGGGAAAGGAATGGAATTTCCCCCCCCCCCCCCCCCCCGGCCACCGTTGTTAGAACATTTCTTCTCCCTTCTTCCCCTTCAAAAAAAAACCTAAACCAAACAAAAACAACCCTGTGAAATAATAGCCAAAACTGGCGTTTGCTAACATGGTATCTTTTCATGAAGAAAAGACCCTAGAGATAGGAATATACTAGAACAAAAATCTAAGATAAAGCCAAATTCTAAATACTGAATACAGAAGAGACTGACACATATTGCAGCTCTACTTCATAAAAGGATTATGTTATTTCTACTTCAACTAATATGAAGGGGGAGAAAAAGCCACAAACCTTTACTGTTATCAATGGTTGCAATTATTTGCATTTTACAGCACGAATTCCAATTACTGTTAAACACTGTACTAAAAAGGGGAGAAAACCCCAGCAAAACAACCAAAACCAAACAATACAGCTTTTTTCAATAGCTTCTAAAGATGATGTTACTATGTCCTTTCTTACTTGTGACAAGCATGACTGACTAAGATGAAAGTAGTAGGACTAAATTGCCAAACATGACAAAATATTAATTATTAATTCTTCAATATATTAATGATATGAGAGGAGTGCACTCAATTAACAAATTTTTACTTAAAACATAAAAGAAACACTGACAGCTACAGAAAACCAAAAACCTAGCAGTATAAATTGTTAGCATGGCAACAGCTGGGCAGTAATATACAGTGAAAGAAATTTGAATTTTACTGGGTAATAAATTAACTGTTGAAGAAAAATATGGTGTTTTAATGCAGACAACACAGTATAAAATGACAAATTCAAAGCCTCGGGATATTACTAGAACCTTAAAGTTCACAATAGAAAACAGTACTGTATATAAAGACATGCCTTCCACTGGGGAGGAGAGGGAGCAAACAAACAATTCCTGTTTATTTTTTCTTGTTTCTCTAGAAAGCAGTAACCTGAATAAATGGGACTTTCAGAGAAGGTAATGAGAACTGGAAGCATGAAAAAAATTCCATGTGACAAATTTGAAGAGAGGTATCAGTAGACTCCTCACAAATGAAATACATATTGCACTAATATTTAGAAATGAGATATTACTAGCTTTTAAGGGATATTTTACCCTTCTGGAAAAGAAGATAATTACATAGACAGTGCTGGACACTGAAGTGATGATCATACTATCTACTAGTAGTTGATATTTGAAAGGTATCGAGAGACCAGAAAAGCTAGAAGTTTATGTATATGCGGGGCTTGTTGTCCCCACCTCAGTATCAAAAGAGGATGCTCTGCAAGACTTCTCTTCCATTCCTTTCTCCATGCCACAATTCACCAAAATACACACATTTTCTAATAACAACAACAGCTAACATCCCGAAAACCTCCTCAGTCAGTTCTTGCTCCTGCTCTGCAATAAGAGAAGTGCGAACAAGACTTGTCTCAGATCTGCAAGTAGACAAAAAGACAAACATGAATTCTTCAGAAGTTAAACTATTTCTTTTGCCTTTCAACCCCAACAATGACTGGCCCCATTCCCTGGGCTGTAGATGACATAAAGGAGCATCTCTTTTACTTCCCAGAGAAAAGCATACATTTCAAATAATCATATTTGATGGAAGACAACCTGTATGAATTCATTGGCTCTTCCACTGAAGGCTCTTGTATTTTGTATGGATGGCACAATACTTTTATCTTCCCTTACTTTCCTACTCAATATCAACTCCTACTACAGCTTTCAAAGCTTCTTTATATGCTTTCTTTGTGAAACTCACACTCTGTTATAAAATTTCTCTCTCAACTAAGCACCAGTTTACTCGTCTTCCATCTTACATATGGACTGTATTATATAAAAGACCAAAGTCCTTATTTCAGGGACAGTAACTAGTATAGAACAATGGAAACTGATCCTCCTTATGCATTTCTCAAGAAACATAGCAACAATTTTGGGCAAAGTTCCCCTTGCCCCAAGATTACTGCTTCATGAAAGAAGACACAAATAAATATTGCAAGCAATAAAGAAGAAAAATGGTTGTACATGTTTGCTACCCGCACTGCTTGATAATAAGATGAAATTTTCCTTGAAAGCCACTACTGTAGCCTAGGACTTGACTACCACATTCATAATTAAAAAAAAATTGTTGCATCTTCAGTATAATCTGGAAGCAGAAGAGAGGAGATGAAACAGCAAGCAGCAGAAGGTGAAGGTTGCTAAATTTACAATTAAATATTAATTGAAAGGCAAACAGCACAAACCAGAACTTGCTCTAAAGACCAGAGTGAAAGCAACACACTATCACCGTAAGAAACAAACAGTAAAATAAAACTATTAACAATTCAGAAACCTACTGTGGAGCATCAGTATCACTAAAACAAACTCTACCATCAGACAGAGAATGAACAGCAGACACTAGTAACTTAGAAATAAGTCTTCTTCAAACCAGTTATCACTGAAAAATGAGGGATACCACTGCATAAGAAGCATAGAACTGCAGAACAGAATACAATACATAATATATGCAAATCAATGATAAATAGAGAACAGTGACCTTCTAGTAGAGAGGGAATAAAACCAACTTGCCACCACTGAATAAAGAATACATATTAGCAACTATAAGACATTCTTTACAACTGTCTTCTGTCAGGCAGATGTAGGCTTCTCCAAGAGAGTAACAGGAAATATAGTCATTTTCAGCTGACAGCATCCACAACCAACTGCATTTTGAATGAAAAACTGACTGGAGTTAGTGAGTGAATCACTGGGCATTAATGCTGAGATCACCTTTAGGATGCAACACCCCCACCCCTTACTTCTTTTAAATCCAGAAAGATATACTTAGAAATATAGATGTGCGTGTAAGTGCAGACACACCTACACTATACAGGAAATTAAATTCTAAACTATCAGCAAACTGAATGCTTTCTATTCTGTCCCTGAAAACATTTCATAACCAGAAGCCTCAGGAGATTCTGACAACTTTTGCATGGAATTTCATCATTCCAAATACTTCATAGTTATTCTTTAACGTAAGAAAAAATACAGAAAAACAAAAGAAACACACCTTTTTTTTTTTTTACATAGCAGTAGATTTTTCATAAGCAACTAAAATGTCTGATTTTTTTAATCTGAGAATATAGGAACATTTTCTGGGTTTTTTTACTATATAATCCTGTTTGAAGTAGAATTATAGCACCTTAATTGAGCAATTGTTCTAGAGCTAATGAATAGTTTGCCACACACTGAATTCGACTACTAAATCAGACTTCATTCTCGCAATTATAAACTATACAAACACAGAACATCACAGCTGATGGTCTATGTTTGTAGAGTTTACATTATACTTCATAACATTCAGAGAGTTAACACTGATAAATAAACATCTTTTTTTAAGTGTTAAACCACTTTTAATTAGGAAGCTACGAATTTTCATATAGATTTTAGGAAGATCACAGATCAAATAAATAGTCATTTATTTATCCATTCCATTGTGTAAATAACTTTGAAAATACACAAAAAATCAACACAGATGAAAAAAGGAAAGAGCCAATTAAAGTCAGGGTCTGCATTAAAAACTGCAAGTTTTAGTTAAGAAGAAACTCCAAACATTAAATCCAAGTATAATTTACACAAAGATCTCCTGATCCAGACTGAAGCCTTTGGAAATTTAACACTCACTTTTAGCTACCAAGTATCAAGATGACAATGTAACAATTTATAAAAAAGCTTGGAAAAAAAGTATTAAACAGAGAACAATGTACATAAATATGAAAATGTCTATAAAGATTGACAAAACAAGTATCTCTATGAAAATACCCAGTTTCAGAATAAATAGACTGATTTTCTACGCTGTTGTTTAAATACAAGGTGATAGAAAAAACTATTATCAAATATTAAAAAAACTATCATCAATTGCTCTGCTAAATCTGCACAGTCTAAACTGCAGTTCTGAAAGGAGATCAAGCACCAGAGGTGGCCCGTTTTCAGATCTAAATATTGTTGGTAGCTTAGTCTGAAAATATAAGGAAAATCTTATTTCTTTTAGAAAAACAAAACTGGGTCATGAGCTGTTTATAAAAAAAGTATAAGAGCTAATGCTAATAGGGTAGGAAGTACAGTTTTCAGCACCACAGGACACATAAAATTGGTAGTGGTACATTAAGACACAAAGGATAGAAAAAGAATATCTAAATGGAAGGAACCTGGTTTCAAATACCACTATTTCAAAAACAATCTCATAATGCTGGTATTTCTGAGGTTAGCATAGCCAGTATACTAGGAAGGGTGAACCACAAAGATTTTCCATCACATTTTCAAAGTCTCATATACAGGTACCACTCCACATATCATGTCCCTTTTTCCACTGTCATTCATACATACCCCTCTCGTAGCTGACTGTATTTAGAGGATGGGGATTCCACTCACATTTGAAAGTGATCAACAATGGAACATAACCGAATGTGCATGAAAACCAGGTTGCATAGAAAAAACGTTCTGGAGAAGAACTTTATGCCCAGTAAACACCTTAAAAAGCACCCCAATAACTGCCATCAAGAGTTGTAGCTCTTCTCTCCTAATACCTAACACCCAGAGTTAGCCCTGTCCTTTCCCACCTCAAACAGCAATCTGAATGAGAAGAAAAAATGCAAAGGCAAAATAAGAGGAATAAAGTCCTCTGGATTCAGTCACACAACTGATGATCAGTACCACTTCTGAATGGAAGAACTGGTGTGCATCATTCCAGGAAAGAAATAACATCCACTTGTGCTATGTAGCAATAACAGGCAGAGGAGGTAAATTCATATACATTTCAGAATTGGTAATTTACGCACTAAGAAGTTCAAGTCAAAATTATTTTAGCTACTAGTGTGCATGCACATCATGATATGTGCTACAATGACAATATACTCAAACACTGCTCAAGAATTCTTCAACAGAATCTTCTGGTAAGTGAAATTTTGCACTGAATTTTCGCAGTCAGTACATGGTAAAAAAAACTGTAGCTGCAGGGTGAATAGCCATGCAGGTCGCCAGTACAAGCTGTTTCCATTAACATCCCCCCGGAGCTGGACAGAAGACCTCCTTCAAACAATGCTTCCCAAGCCCTATCAAATTTGCATCCAATATAGAGATCATAGAATCATATAGTAGTTAGGGTTGGAAAGGACCTGAAGATCATCTAGTTCCAACTCCCCTGACATAGGCAGGGACATCTCACACTAAACCAGATCACCCTAGGCTTTATGCAACCTAGCCTTGAACATTGCCAGGGATAGAGCATTCACAACCTCCCTGGGCAACCCATTCCAGTACCTTACTACCCTAACAGGAAAGAATTCCTTCCTTATATCCAATCTAAACCTTCCCTGTTTAAGTTTCAACCCGTTACCCCTTGTCCTATCACTACAGTCCCTAATGAATAGTCCCTCCCCAGCATCCCTGTAGGCCCCCTTCAGATACTGGAAGGCTGCTATGAGGTCTCCACGCAGCCTTCCCTTCTCCAGGCTGAACAGACCCAACTTTCTCAGCCTGTCTTCACACAGGAGGTGCTCCAGTCCCCTGATCATCCTCGTGGCCCTCCTCTGGACTTGTTCCAACAGTTCCATGTCCCTTTTTATGTTGAGGACACCAGAACTGCACACAATACTCCAAGTGAGGTCTCACGAGAGCAGAGTAGAGGGGCAGGATCACCTCCTTCGACCTGCTGGTCATGCTCCTTTTTGATGCAGCCCAGGATACAGTTGGCTTTCTGGGCTGTAAGTGCACACTGAAGCTGGCTCATGTTCATTTTCTCATTGACCAACACCCCCAAGTCCTTCTCCGCAGGGCTGCTCTGAATCTCTTCTCTGCCCAACCTGTAGCTGTGCCTGGGATGTCTCCAACCCAGGTGTAGGACCTTGCACTTGTCATGGTTAAACTTCATGAGGCTGGCATCAGCCCACCTCACAAGCATGTCAGTGTCCCTCTGGATGGCACATTAACAAATACAAAGTGGAAAAACGCATCTACCAAGCTTAATGCCAATTCTCCATGTATTTCTATGTAATTTCAGGAATACTACTAAAGTTGAAAACAGGGGCTGCTTCAAAAGACACAACTCCTACTAAATACAGCATGTCAGAAAACAATTCTATGATTTATTATTTAAGCCAAAAGTCACCACAATGATTCCCAGCTAGGCAGAGGTGGAATGATAGAGACTAAGCTACCACCTATACAAGGAGAACTCAGTTCCACCTACCCCTTCCCCTAGCACAAATACAGTCTGACCCTCTGCAGACATGGTATATTTTATGATTTAAAACGAACAATTGGATAAGGAAGAATGCAATCCATTAGAGGAAGGCACCAAGTTTGGGGCCACAGCATCATGTGTCTTAGCTGAGACTAAGAAACATAGCCTGAACTACAAGTTCTTATCAATTCCATCATGCTGCTATTTCTTCGAACAGGAGGATTGGGAAACACTCCTTTCTACTACACCCTGCTGGAAGAGGTACAATATCCCCTTCTGTTGGGGCTAACTTTCAGTTATCACATAAGCTTGACTACTTAATGCACAATACTCCAATACTGGTGGACAACATGCCACCAATTCAAACCATACAACACTGCTCAATAAAATGACCTGCTACAACCAATCACACCTAACATTTCTATTTTGTGTAACTCTTAAGAAAAAAAAATTGTAACAGTTAAAGTTGAATTAGATTTGAATTTTAACAACACAGCTTAAAAATGCTGAAATAACTGAAAATCAAAAAATAGTATCCCCATCTTCAAACCAGATTAACTATAGAATTTTATTAATTTATCACAAAGCTGCCTCAAGAATGAGTGACTGCACTTTAGGAAAAGCAGTAAGCGTCTCCAACATACTTATATCCAAATAACAATCCTCTAAAGCAACAACAGCTCTCAGATTAAAAAAAAAAAAAACCTAAAACAGAAACAAACAAAAAAAACCCCATACTACTGACCACATTTGCCAATCCCAAACTTCACAAAGTAAAATGTTTATCAAAAGAAAAGGGGCGAAAAGGGGGGCGAAAAGAAATAGGGAAAAAAAAGAGAGAAAAAAAGAGAGAAGAAAAAAAGAAAGGGAAAGGGAAGAAAATCATGTAACAGAAGTGGAATTCCACTGCATGGAACCCAAATCTTTAACCTAGCATTAATCTTATTTTGCATCCATAACTGCCTTTAGGAGTGACTAATTTAGTATCTCTAAGCACCAAACTATTACCTCTCAGAAACAGAGAGAAAATTCAAATCTCTTTAATCAAACTGTTAGAAAGCATTTTGTAAATCCATTGAGCTCCAAACTCCACCACCAGAGATTCAAAACAGGACAAACATTACAGAAGAGATGCACAGTACGGCATTTAACATCCAGAAGTTCAAAGGCTAATGGCACCATTCATAAACTAGCATGTCTATGTGATTCCTACACGAAAAACCTTTGAAGATTTCCTTATGAAAGATTAATGCAGGGTTTGCATTTAAAATGAAATAATGATAGAAATATCTGAATGACATGCATTTCAGACTTTTGTTCAGAAGCTTTTATTTTTGATGAACGTGCTGTACTCCAGAAGATTCACTCCACAGAAGATGCATTGTTTTTTAAGTTAAGCATCTTACTCAGGCCTTTAGGTGAAGGATCAATTCCTACATTCTTTACAGCGGCAGACATGCAAAACCTTACCAAAGAACTTCAGCAGTTTCACAGGCAATATAGTTTCCAAAATGCAACCAACTTGAGACTGCAGAAGTGCACCAGAAGTGACCCAGGGCATAGTAACTCTAGAGTTTCCATTCAAAATCAAGTTTCTCAACACTAAAAAGTTGACTGTCTTCCTTCTTAAGGTTTTACATAAATGGGACATAACTGTCAATAATATAATCTATCTGCTTAAAAACTAAATTCACTTTCAAAATACTCAATGGCTTAATCATAGAGGATCTTTAAATTGCCAGAATACACTAGTGTGAGAACTGCAGTCAACAAGAACACTTTTCAATGCAAGAAAAGCTTATTTCCACAGCAGACTGTTTTGGGTTTGCTTGTGGTTCGTTGTTGTTGTTTTTTTTTTCTTCAAGTACTGGTCCCAAAGAGTAAAACTCATCATTATTAGAAAGTTATGTCATCATCACAGGGTATATGGATGGTATATGGTACACAGACTTGTACGTTCACCTTCATTACTATACATAAAACAGCCACCATGCACTGTAGAAAAATCCCTGTCAAAACAGTATGTCATCATGAACAAGCAATTACCCTAGAGACGTATCCTGGGTTCAGCAGTAACAGTCATTTTTCTCCTTCTTAATAGCTGGTGCAGTGCTGTGATTTTGACTTTCAGCCTGGGAACAGCACTGATAACACCAATGTTTTAGTTGTTGCTCAGAATGTTTACTCTGACCACTGACTTTGTGAGTCTCATGCTCTGCTAGGGAAGAAGGGGAGCCGGGAGGAAGCAGAGACAGGACACCTGACCCAAACTGACCAAAGAGGTATTCCATACCACAGCACGCCATGCCCAGAATGTAGAACTGGGGGGCAGTTACCCAGAAGGGGGAGATCACTGCCAGGGTTATGCTGGGTATCAGTCAGCAGGTGGTGAGCGGTTGTATTCTTTTCCCTTGTTATTTCCCTTATCATTATTATTATTGGTGGTAGCAGCAGTGGTTTGTGTTATACCTTAGTTATTGGACTGTTCTTACATCATCCCATGGGAGTTACATTCTTTCAGTTCTCCTCCCCATCCCTCTGGCGGGGGGGTTGGGGGGGCAAGGAGAGGGTAGAGTGAGCAGGTGAGCTGCACTGCTGACTGGGCTTAAACCACGACAAGAAGAAATAAGGAAAACCACAAAACAAAAATCTACGAACCAAGCATGACAGAGTCAGACATTGCATGAAATTCCACAGAACACATTGGCTACAACCAAAGAAGTGGCAAATAAAAGCTCAGACAAAAGAGAGAGCAAAAGGGAATGTTACAGTGAGAAATGAAACCTTCATCGGGAGAATAGCAGAGAATGAAAAAACCCTGAACAACAAACAGCACCCTCTTCACTGCACTACTGTTTCACCCCTACTCCATCTGGAGCACAACAGCCTCCCCATTACTACTCACCCAATACATAGCATCTCCACATAATAATTACTTCATCATGCCAGTCACAGAATCACAGAATGGCTGAGTTTGAATCATGCCAGTCACAGAATGGTTGAGGTTGGAAGGGACCATCTAGTCCGACCACCCTGCTCCAGCACCTACAGCACATTGCTCAGGAGTGTGTCCTAGAGGCTGTTGGGTTATCTCCAGGAAAGAAGACTCCATAGCCTCTCTGGACAACCTATCAAATGCTCACTCACCCTCACAGTAAGGAATTTCTTCCTCATTTTCAAGCAGAACTCCCTGTTTCGAAAAAAATTATTTTTTGTTTATGCTCACTGCCTCTTGTCCTATTGCCTGGCATCACTCAGAAGAGTCTGGCCCCATCCTCTTGACACCCTCCCTTCAGATACTTACATGCATCGATCAGATCCCCCGAGCCTTCTCTTCTCCAGGCTGAACAGGTCCAGCTTCCTCTACCTTTCCTCACAGGAGAGATGCTCCAGACCCTTAAGCATTCTCATAGCCCTTCACTGCACTTGTTCCAGGAACCCCATGTCCCTTTTGTACCAGGGAGCCCAGAACTGGCCACACTGCTCCAGGTGAGACCTCACCAGAGCAGAGCAGAGAGAGAGGATCACCTCCCTCAACCTGCTGGTAATACCCTTCCTAAGGCAGCTGGGATACCCTTTGGCCTTCTTGCTTACAAGGGCATGGTACTGTATCACTGCAATAACAGACAACCAACGATTAGCCCTCTGCAGAGAAAGTTTAGGGAGAATGAAAAAAATACAAAGGTGATAAGAGTTTAAGAACATTTAAAAGTGCTTCAAATTTAAGGCATTTTCAAGTAATCATAAAAGCCAAATGGTCACATGCAAGTCAGTCCCAAATGTCAACCTTCTTAATCCCTTTAAACTGTCAGTTGCAGTACAAAAGATTAATTTTTCATAGCTTTCTGCAGGAACAGATTTCTTTATATCCAAAAAATGCAAACCCCATCATTCTAGACCACCTATGGCTTGTCCCGTGCAAGCAACAGGATGTGTGTAAGCTTTATGCTTAAGCTTGGAAACATGAATAACACTTGCATGTGCGGGAAATTATTTATGTTGTCTTGAGGCCAGAGATGGAAAAGTGGCATCTTATCAGGTGCATGTGGCTTACAGGGAAAGAACTCCTAACTAGCGACGTCTGTGCTGCTATTCAGCACAGAACCACTGCAACTGCTTTTAACTTCTGGGCCAATTAGGACCAAATAGCTGCGGGAGAACATGGTCCTCCAGGCAGCACAGTCAGGGCAAGGCAGCACTGACTAGGAGTAGGAAGAAGGGCTTCCTATCTTATATGTTGTTCCTTCCTCTCCACATGCTGAGCAGGTGGAAGAGCCCCTTAAGTGGAGTCTTTGACTGCTCAAGACAGGAAGGCTAAGGCCTTCAGAAAAAGCAGAACCAGGAGGCATGCAAGTAAGCCAAGGAGACAGCAAGGAGCCCTAGAATCAGAGGGGAGAGCACATTTGAAATATTACAAGTGATAGGCATGAAATGTGAAATTTTTGTTAGTCTTTGCAGGCTAGTGGAACAAACCACACAGACCTCACGTAATTTATGCTAAGAAGAAAAAAATAAATAAAATCACAATATACTGAAAATATGTTTAAAACTTTATTTTGCTTTAACTTGAAAAACTGAAAGTCTTTGTGGAATATTAAAATAAAATTTGCAGCTCTGGTTGGTTTTACTTCCTGCCTCTCCAGATGTAAAGACTTGTCTGCTATCTTCATGCTTGTGTCTCTCACACCCAGGCAGCCTAAAAGCAACAGAATCTCGACTTCACTCTTACTGCTGTAACACTTAACGGTGCAGTTATGCCGCACAATGTGCAGTAGACATAAATTTGTCAAAGTTTATTCTTTCTGTGTAGTAATGGAATGAGATTTGAGACTCTCATGAGTCTGATGCACTTGTTTCACATACAGTTCAACACGCTTCCATTTTTCCCGAATCAGACTAAGCTCTACCTAAAATCCATTTTCACAGGATTTAACAGTGTCCAAGAAGCACGAAATTAAACATAAAAGGTGAACTACTTTTAATATTAAACACACTTATTGGTCATAGCCTGTCATTATCTCTGTAATTTGCAGTGATATGGTATTGCCCTTTGGACTGAATTTACAGTATTATTTTAGGTCTATCAACTATAAATGAGGTGAGGACATTAATACTTGAAAATACACCAATCAGCATGCCACAGATGGATTTTTCAAAGGTAATCTAGAAGGCATGTAGCAGTAAATCATTATACAGCCACCTAAAATCTTGAACTCTGCAAAAGGCTTATTGAAACTATTAAAAAAAAAATCTTCAAGCACAACAATTATTGAATTATGCGATAACAAACCAAGATGAGTATATGCTGCCAATATAAAACAGAAAAAAGCATACGCAATTCTGAAGTTCATCAGAGAATAAATTTCCAACAAAGATAAAATGTCTACAATAATTCAGATCAATCATCAGCCTAGTGCAGCATCGTGTCTTCGTATTTACTTCAACAACACATTCACCAAAATAGAAACAATGAAAGATTAGCACAGCTTTTACATGAACTCATATTCTTGAAACAGAAGCAAAAGAAAAAAAGGTTAGAATATAACTTTTTCTTTTTTTTTTTTTTTTTAATAACAGTTTCCCAGTCTGCAGTAATTTAAGTTTAAGAATCTCCTGGGCACAAGTGGTACTGCTGTTCTTAATAGCTATTAACGGATTTTCCTTTCATTAATTTGCCCACCACTGTTCAAAACCATGTGCACTCATTTAACATTAACAATATTTGGCAGCAAGCAGTTCCAAAGATTAACTGCAAGGAATCATCTTCCATTTATTCTGAATTTGCTTCCTGGAAGTTTCAGTTGATGCTCCCAAGTTCTTGCAGTAGAAGAGACAGGGAACAACCTGTTCTAACTGCGGAAGTATTAATACCGTCTCAGCAGATCTGATCTACAGCATTATATGTATGTTCTCTGTGTTCAGAAATAATAAGCTTAAGTAAATTTTGAAGAGAACCACAGGGATAAGAGCAAAGAAGAGTGTCTATCGCAAAGGAAGTAAAAAGAGCTGAGATCTCTCAGGTAAACCTACGTATTCTTTTGTGTTTTCTCTAAAAGTCTTTGCACAGGATTTTTAGCTGAGTGTGACAGACCAATACCAATTACTTCCTATAAGGAGTTAAATTGTGAAACAAAGGGATTATGCCCTTAAGGCACTTTTGGATAAAAGTATTTGGGAAAGCTTTGGTAAAAGGCTGAACTAACTTTTTAAACATTTTAAACTACTGCATCCCTGCTGTCCAGACAGGAGGCAAATACACTTTCCATAAGTGCAGAGTGTAACTACAGACCCAAACCCCAGATTTTTGATATCTGGCCAGATTCAACAACTTAATACATGTGGGATTCAGTGCATGGATTCTCTCTAGAGAATCTCAATTTTATATTGTAATTAAGGAAGGAATGCAATTTTTTAGCAGATATATCTAATTTATTAAGAACCAAACCCACCTATTACAGTCTTTCAGATTATATTTTGGCTTTAACTTCAGCATTACTCTAATGAGACAAGTACTAACATTGCAAATATGTATCACCTAACAACTGAACCTTCCTGTCCTCCTACAAACTAGTCTCCCTCTACACAAAGGCAAATGTTTTTCAAAACTCACTTGTGAAATATTTTTCTCCTAAATTTGAAGAGAAGATTTAGTTTAGCAACTCCCCAGAAAAGAAAAATGAAAGAGAGTAAGAATATTCACAAAAAACTCAGCAGCATTACACATTCTGTGATATGCTTCCAAAACTTTATGTAGAAAATTCATAGAATCACAGAATGGTTTGGGTTGGAAGGGACATTAAAGATCATCTAGTTCCAACTCTCTGCCATGGGGCATCCGCATCTTCTCTGGGTCTGTGGTCAACCTGTACCAGCACCTCACCACCCTCACAATAAAGAATTAAAATGGTTTTGAAGAAGAAAAAAATGAAGGGGAAAAAAAGAGAGAGAGGCTATTCATAACCTGTTACAAAACATTTAAAGAGGTAATAAACACAACCACAAAAACACACACACACACACACCATCAAACACCAACACAAATGAAAGACTAGATACAACTTTTTACATGATTTTCAACATCACGTGCATTGCCACCCACAGCATACAAGAACAATGAACAGCTCTCTTACCTCAAGAACTATCAATAAGATGCTAAAAGAAAAAGTGGCATTCAAAAACCATGGCAGTTACACTGGAAAGGATATCTTATGAAGTGTTAGAATGCTAAGCTACCATCTCAAGTTCTCCAAAGCAGTATGTTCCAAGGAATTGTTCCCAGCATTTTTTTCTTCCAAAGATGTTCCCCTCACCCACATTCACATCATTAGAAGCATGCAATTCACTTTCTGCTGCATCATTTATCTAGTTGGTAGGCTTCTAACTCAGACTTACTCTTCTCCCCCATAACGCATATAAACAGCCAGTGTCACCTTACTCTTAATTGTTCTTAGTTTTCATTAAGCCAATGAATGTCCATTTTTCTCACTAACACAAAAATGCTACTAACAAGACCAAAAGCAAATGACACAAGACAAAACAGATCCAGCAAAATGCAACATGATGGTGGGAGTCTGCTGACATTTCTGTTAAAGACTCAAGAATCAAGTAACTAACTTACTACCCCTTCTCATCAACCCAGGTCTACACCTGGCATGGTATTTTAAAATTTGAAAGTGCCATTTTCAGAATTGCTGTCCTAATGCTGCTACTTGCTTTCACTATTAAAAAGCTATCATTGTCTAAAGCTATAGCTTTGTGCCCTTAGTGAAAACTATAGATAGTGATACCACAATTTTTGTATAGTTTATCTGAAAACATAATATACCCTTTAAATAGAAACTGTAGCTCTAGGTTGGTGAAACAGGTTTTCAGAGTGACATGCCAAGTGTAAAAAATGCTAAGTTAAAAGACCTTTGTCGATAAAATTTAACACGTAGTTTATTAGCAAGTGGAATTCTGTGTAAGGCCTTCCAGAAGGCTTAGAGCATCTAAATAACATCCTGAAAACAGGAAATATATGTAACCACAGTTTTGTCCATAAAGATCTGACAACAGTCACTGGGAAGCAGCTGTTAGTACTCCAGCTGCAAAAGGGGTAGCTGTACTCTACAATCAAGGTATTAAGCTAAAAAGTATGAGTTGTTACATTAGCAGTGATGCAATGCAGAAAGACTTGCCCTTAAGAAAAGGTGTGAGCTGTGAGCCTGAATGCTAACACAATCAAATGAAAGAACACTTCTGTGCCTGAAGAAGGCCATTATGATTTATTTAGAACTGCCTTGTACAGGCAGGAGGAAGGCTCAGGGACCTAAGCCACCACAACCATCAGCAACTGCATAAGAAAAGGATGACATGCAAATCTCAAAGTTGGTGAAGAGAGGCAGATCATCAGGTATGGGGAAAAAAAAAAATACCCAACCAAGTTTAGAAAAAAGCAAGGCTGAGTCTTCCTGGAAAGCAGCCTATGAACTGAGCTATGGGAATGCCTCCAGTTGCACAGACAATGGCAAATGAGCATATGTACACAAAAGAGGGAGTGTCACTCATGGAAGTCAAAGTTAATATAATATCTATAGGCATCACAGTTTCATCCTCTGGTTTTAAAAGTCTTGCTAGACCAGTCTGAGAGGACATAACATACCACAGAACAAGGTTCACTGTGCAAAACAAAGTTTTGTGCTGTTAACATTGAATCTGAATGGGAGAGAAAGGATAAAAAAAAATAATCCTTTCTCTTACTACTACAATCTGAGTAGCTGTATTCCTGGGGGACTACATATGGCAAAGCCACCACTAGTCAAAGGATACTATGCAATTCTCAAATATCCCTCCATCCTCCACAAGCTCATGTGCCAGATGCAACTAGTCAGTCTTTATCTGACATACAGGTTTTCAGGTGAGGCAAATACCACGTACTGCTCTTCTACAAGATTAAAAAACAGTGCCACTGTAAGGTGCAATTCTTAACACAAGTTTAGCATTGCAAGCCTTCAACATCCTGTGCTCTGCTTTCCTTCACCTACTATATATCCCGATGAAAGCAAAACCTCCCATATTACACAGGCCTATATTTACAGTTCACAACTAACAGGGACATTTATGCCCAGATTGTGGACTGCTTCCCAAAATTTTGGAAGATCATCTGTCCACTAGTTACAATAGTTTTAAACATGTGAGGTAAGTTAAGCATGTAACTTCCCGATTTAATTATGTGGCTCAAGCTATATGCTCCCTCCAACACTACTGCTTACCCGGGCTGTCTGCTCTACCATGTTGAGACACCTCTAGAAAAACTATTTGACTACTACTCTTTCCTGTGTTAGAAATCTTCTCATTACTCACAGCCTGCTGTTAGCTTGCCCTTTCCTCCCTCCTCCCATTCCAATCACACTACTTTCAGTTCAGAAAGTAAATGTGAAACTACTTCCGAGACCAACACCTGTTACATATGGCAAAGTCTCACAGAACAGTTAAATTCAGTTCCCTTTAAGTCCTGGGTAGCCATTATCTACAGTGCTTTTGTGATGGTTCAGGTATATGCTTACAGGGTATGAGGGCTCAACATGTCCTTCATTAAGAATACAGAACACAACTCAGACATCCCCTAGTCAAAAACTGAAGGCTTACTACATACTACCTGCATAAAAGTAGATGATACAAAAAAAGGTAGACAATACAAATCAAAATCTTTCTCACAGATAACACAGGCTACATGCATAGAAATAACCCACTAAATACTTGCATGATAGCATTCCAAGACAAAACTATGAAAGATCATTCTAAAATATGGGTATATTAAAAAGTGCTATTACTGCAACTGATTACATTCTTTTGTGTATTTATTCATATTTTAGTTGAAAAGCACAGCAGCAGACTTGAGGAAAGGCGGAAAATTTAATTAGTAATGCTGAAAATAAACATTGAAACAGGTCTTTCTAAAATTCATTTGTCTCCCCCTTACCCACATCCCTTCCTATCACTGCATGCAAGCTTATGATGGATACCTCACATATCACATTTACATGACAGGAGGCTAGGTGCATGCAGAATTTAAGATAAACAGGACTAAAAATGCAGGGGGGGGTGGGACACATGCACATAAAAAAAATGAATGTATTAACTTGCTGCAGAGATTAGGAGGCCAACATTACACAAGCAATGAAGCTTTAACTGTTTCTAACCAGCCAAAGAGAAGACAACTTCTACAGATCTACAGCTTCATACAGACATGTAAGTGCAACTTCATGGGCACTTTCCTGCACTAAATGCCACTTGGCAATAGAAATTTCATCTCTAATTTCAGATCAATCCCATGAGCAAGGACTGTGCAATTGTGTCTTCTAAGAGATATTCTTTCTCCAAAACTAAGGGAATCTCCCTTTAAATTTGATGTACAAAGCAAGAGGTCCAACCAAACGGAGAATCAAATGCCCAGTTTTTTATATATGTGAAGGAAGAAAACCCAGTATTTCACTTTAAATCTGCATTTCAAGGAGTAATACAACTCACCTTTACACTAAGAGCAAAATTTATTCAGAATTAGCAACTTAATTCCCTTACCTGACTTTGGAAGAAAACCAGTATCATGGTACCTGCCCTACTCATTTAATACCTGTTCTTTATTTCTGAGCAAAATGTGAATTTGTTCTACTTAAATTAATTACGAGTTTAACAAGCCATGTGAAGTTACATACTGCATCATCGTAAGAGTGTATCTACTGTTTAACAATATTGTTCTACACTCCATCCAACTAACACTAATCATTCCTTCTACATTGCAGATTTAATCCATGAATTACATTTTCCAAAGTTTTGTCTAAACCAAATTATAAAACAAGCATAAACATAGTAACTTATAATTAAACCATAAGTTGATATAGCAGTTGCAACAAAGTAGAGAACATAATAACAGGTGCATCAAAAGTTACATAATGACAAAAAAGCTGGGGCTTTAAAACAACGTTTCTTTCCTTTAAAGCTGTCACTTCAGAATATTTTTCATCTAGAGAACATTCCATCCTAACTAGATGTAAAGGCTGTACAATCATGGTACAGTACAACATTACATAGTTTTTCTGGTAATTTGAGTTAAAATAATAGCAAGATCACATTGACCTGGGCTTTAAATTACAGTACTTCCAACAATATTTAAGGCTGATCAGAATTTTTCATTCTTTAGAAAACAGGGAAAATACTGAAAGCCAAAATTAATACAAGTAGTATCACAACAGCACGTGAAGGCCCCAGTACAGACAGAACCGCTATTTTATAAAAATCAGCTCTACCACATTCTGTCTGCTCAGACACTAGGGTAAGCAAAAAAAAAAATTGTACACCTTGGTTCAACCCTCCAATTAGTTGGAGGGTAATGGCTTGATTCTGACATTACTCGAAATAGTGCAATGACACTAACGGAGTAACTTCTGTCAACATATGCTGCATAGGGATTGCTGAGTTAGAGAAAATGCAAGCACAGCTATAGCAAGAGACTACCATCCAACTGAGATCCAAGTCTGAGCATAAACACAGGGGTTATCTGAACTTGGCAGTGCACTCATTCTTAAACCCAGGTACCAGTATGTACAGGTACTGACAACCACCACTCCTTTTTGTTATTTTTTAATATAATAAACGTCTCTTTTCCAGATTCTATTTAACCATTCAACCTTTTTTCCATTATAATCAAATACACTTTTATAATTACTCTTTAGTAAGTTTGTTTTGGGGTCTTTTTTACTTAGAAAATGGAATCACTGCCAAACAAGGTGCTACATGAAACAGGTAACCTGCTTACAAGAATATGAGTTAACTTTGGCAATGACACAATAAAAATCTGGAAATGTTCTCCAGAAAAATCATGAAAATGAAGTCACTGGAGCAGAAGTGTGTTCATTCTCCTTTCCAGCTGTCTGAACTCTGACAGACCTAAAGCTAGTCATTAATGAATTGCTTTGAATCAGTTTGTTCCATTTTTGAGTTCTGGTTGTGGAAGTGAAAAAGCCCTGAGGAAAGAGTTGTGAAGTGACCCTGTAGTTGGAACTTGTTTTTCTATTTCAGTTGGCATATCTGCTTACCCACTCCTTTTGAGGCACAGTTTCTGCACTGGAACCAGTGCTGCACTATTAAGGAAGCTTCACTGAAATCTTATTACTTAAAAAAAATAAAAATATCAAGAACAGATTTAAATAATCTCTGACTATCAACAAATTTTCTCTAGAAGATACCTGCTGCTTGTCTGAATAATCTAAAATATCTTTAATCAGTTAATACAGAAACTGAAGCAACCTAATGAGGCAAAACCTAGAGAGTTTAGGAGGGGGCAGGTGATGTGTGCTGCTTGAGAAGGCCTAGCAACAAGTTCTAAACTGCTCCTCAGTTCCACTGGCACTGCATGTTCCCTGAATCCTGAGAGCTTCTTGTGCAAAATGAGTGCTCTAGCCCATTTTCACTTTCTCAGGAAGGCCACTTTCACCTAGAACTCATAATAAAAATCACTCCTTCCATCATTCTCCATCACTGAGTAGCAAATAGTGGTCTAAAGTAGATGAAACTATTCCATTCTTTCAAACTACCAAGGACTTTTAATTAGCAATTAAAAGTAAGTAGTACAAAAGAGTCTTTTCTCAGCATCGTCATTGTTCTCAGTTTTTCTGGCCACAATGCAAGCAAGCTTGAATTTTGCAACTGGCATTATAGGAAAACATCCTACCATTCAAAGGCAAAAGCAAGCTGCCACTGGGGAAGAAAATCAACTAATAAAGGAAAATACAACTTAAGATGACAGCATTTTTACTGGCAGGGAATAAACAGATTGTGATATTCCAATTCCAGCTTTTCCCTCATACAATTTGGAACACATTTACATTCCCAGATTAACTGAAGACAATCTTTAAGATTAGGCATCAAAGTCCTATGCAACAATCACGTCCCTGCCACAATTATCTAAGGAATCCTTATACAACTTCTCAGAACTCCTCCAACTGTCCCAAATACATCCACCTCCCCAACAACAGATTTCCATACTACAATGCTTTACATTTGTTTGTTTTTTTTTTTAACATAACAAACATCTGCCTTCCAACTATTCAACCCTTTATACTTCTTTCCATTATAATCAAGTACATTTTTTTAAAGTATCTTCCACTGAGATGACAAGAAAAATTCCCACCAAGACAGAAAAGGTGGACAGTGTATAACTTATCCCAGAAAACTGTCTTATCAGTTTTTTAACACATGAATTTGCAAGTTAACAGAGCCCTTTTAGGGCTGAAAATGAGACCTTATTCTGTTCATCAGTTACCGTGGACTGTGATGGTCTATGATCTCATCTTACTCAGACAACAAAAATGAACTCCGATATAAACACCTCTAAATCCTCCCAGTGTGTAACCAGATGAGGTATTAAAGCCATTTCAACCACTAACTTCCTCCACATTGTGACATTCAGTTAAGACAGCCCTCCACCACAAAACTCTTGCTAACTAAATTACATGTGCTCCGGTACTTAAACGTCTGCCTGAGGATTTTCATGAAGACACCAGAAGAGACTGGCTCAGACATGTGCATCTCATACCCTCTAAAGAGTATTTTGATTCCATGCACTTTTTTTTTTTAATCTATTTCCTCACCTCTGAAGCCAGGAATAGAAAACTATGTACTGTTTGGTGCAAAGTTAGTTGAACAGATTCTAAGTAATGGATCTTTTTCAGAAATTATAAAAAGTAAGTTATATTCCTCTTTTCCTCTGAAGCAAGAAAGAACAAACACACAAACATTTCTTCTTAAAAGCCAGGAAATATATATGCATTTAGTTAAGAAGCAGGTCTAATTTGTTCATCTTTTTAACAGGTTACACTTGAAATTAGACAGTCCTGCAATGAATTGCAGTCTCCCATCTTTGAAAATTTTTAGTGTTCAATTGTTAATGAAATCACAAATTCAACAGCTCTGCCCTTCCAACCATTAAAACCCAGGAGAGATTTAAAAAATTCAGAAAACAACACATTTCTGTGCACCACACCAACAACTAAGAATGCATGAAGTTTTAAGAACCATGGTGTGTATATCTACCTTTAGTTACTGTATTTGTAACATTCTCAGAAGCTCCACTGAAGCTTGTCAACCTATGTACTCTTTATTACTCCCAATATCATTCCACTTTTTCTTTCCTACCAGAGATTGCTTCTGACATGCTTTATGATGTTGTATAATGGATGTTATCTGTATTTCTTATCTTTCCATTTCATCTTATGTTCTTTCTACTCTTTGTTGCATTAAACCATACTATTATTCTCTAAATCAGCATCATTCTCCCTTACACAGGCTTTCAATTCCATACTTTAAACTATTTCTTGCCTTTTCAACATATCCACCTACATCTTCCAAACTTGCTTAGTTTTATCCTTCTAATCTAAAGGCAGCAAAAAAGTTACATGCTGACAGAGACACAACAGTTCTTGGTCATCATTTCTACCTTGAGGAAAAAGCAGAAGCAGTAGGTTTCTTTAACTCTCCTTAGGGGCTAAGGAAGGAAAAGAGAAGGAGCAGTACAAGATAAAGACACAGACAATGCTTCTGTTAAAGGAGCAGCTTCCTCTACCATACCTTACTTTTATTTCAGAAATGGGAAAGCAGAGGCAATGTTACATTCAGAACTTACAGTGGGTAATTCTTACTAAGCTTTTTCAAAGCCTCAATGAACTTTCCTCTATTTCATTTATCTTTATTTTGTTCCTGTTTACCTTGTTTCAAAAACCTTTGAGAAAGGAACCAGCATCAACAGTTTAAACGCTACTTTAAGTTAGCTGTAGCAATCAAATGATATCCAGGAACAACACTTAAGCAGCTCCTGGAAAGAGTAAATACACTATGATTTTTCCACTGCTGCTTCCTCAACCCCCATTTTGTCTGCATCCTTACATCACCCATTTAACTCCTCAGTTTCCCACTCTTCCTCACATCTAATTTTGTAAGTGTCCTTTTTCAACTTTTTCTCCTCTTCTTTCAACTGGAAGTATCTTCCTTTTATATTCTGAAAAATATTCCCAGAAGACTGCTTCGCTTCTCCTCTTTCCCAAAATCAAATGGAGGCCTGATTTGAGTAGGCACAGCTTCAAGCATAATTCATGAAGTACTCAACCTAGATCCACCAGTACCTTCCATTCAGAGACATGACATAGAACAGCTTCATAAAAAAAGACTGTTTTCTTCTACAATCCTTCTGATATATATTCATGGCATTCTCCAGTGCTGCACATATGTTGAGATCTGAAACCTACCCGAAGTCTCCTAGTGACAGATGAACTTAACAATGTATTAGGTCTTTCAGAGAAATAATGAATCTAGGCCACTCACTCATTCCATCCCTTCTCTCCAAGAAGAAAGACAATAGTGACAACCTGTGCTTCCAAAATATCTGTAATTCCAGTCCTGTGAGAAAATAAGGGAGCAAACCCTTCTGCTTCAGCAAGAGTTTATTATAAATATTCCTTACAGAAACAGCATCACACTAAGCAGGACCCACCCTAATCTCCCAAAACCATTTCTCTTAAAGGACCTATAGATCCTTTTTTGTGTCTTCACTATGACCTGTATTCACAGAACCATAGAATACCAGGTTGGAAGGGACCTCAAAGATCCTCTTGTCCAATCTTTCAAGGTAAAGCATAACCTAGACTAGAAGTCACAACACCCTGTCCACCCAAATCTTAACGGTCCAATACCGGGAAATTCACCAGTTCTCTGGGAAAATTATTCCAATGGGTGATCTCCTTGTGAAAAATTGTCACCTTCTATCCAACTGGACTATCCCTGAGAGTAACTTACGTCCATTACCCATATTTTCCATGTGATTCCTTGTAAAAAGGGAGTCTCCATCTTATTTGTACCTACTCGTTAAATACTAAAGTCTTCTCTGAGCAGCCTTTTCTCAAGGCTGAGGAAACCCAGTTTTCTCAGCCTTACCTCATTTGCAGACTTTCCAGTCCTTTAATCATCTCTGTGGTCCTTCTCCAGACCCTCTCCAGCCTGTCCACATCTTTCCTGTAGAGTGGGGACCAAAACTGAACACAATACTCCAAGTGTGGCCTGACAAGCTCTGAGTGGGATACTGATATCTTTATCTCAGCTGGTGATGCCCTTAATGTAACCCAGCATTCTGTTGGCTTTGTCACGGCTGCACACTGTTCACTCATATTGAGAACACCCAGAACCCTTCCCACAGTGCTACCCCAAATCAAGTATATCCCAGCCTGTGGTGGAATCTTATGTTTTCCCAGGTGCAAGACCTTACATTTGTCTTTGTTGAACTTCATAAGGTTCTTGAAAGCTCACTTTTCCGGCCTATCCCGGTCATCTAACAGGGTGAATGTCCCTTCCAAAATGTCTGCTTCCCCGTTCAGTTTGGTATAACCTGCAAACTTGGTCAGGGTACACCTGATCCAATCTTCCAGATCTCTTATGAAGATACTAAACAGCGCTGAGCCCAATAATGATCCCCAGGGGACCCCATTAGTGACAGGTTGCCAGTTTGAAAAGGAACTATTCACCATCACCCTCTGGGTGCAGCCTGACAGCCATTTCCCCACTCACCACACAGACAACTCATGTAGACCATACCATGTCAGTTTCTCTAGGAGAAACACATGGGAAACTGCATCAAAAGCCTCAGAGAAATCCAAGCAGACAGTGCCTACTGCTTGTCCCACATCAACCACGCAGGTTACTTTTGTCACAGAAGGCAAACAGTTTTGTCAAGCACAATTTGCCCCTGGTGAATCCATGCTGGCTTCTCCTAATCATGTGCTTCATTTGACTTGTGACAGGCCTCAGAAGGATTTGCTCCGTAACCTTCCAAGGAACTGAAGTAAAATGGATGGGCCTATAATTTCCTGGCTCCTCCCTTATGCCCTTTCTTGTAGATGTGGCCAACATTTGACTTCTTCCAGTTTTCTAGGACATCCCCCAATGCAGTCTCAGAATGACATCAGCTAGACACTCTTGGGGGGATACTGTCTGGGTCCACTGATTTGTAGGGGTCAAGCTCCTGTAACAGTTCACATACAAAGTCCTCCTTCACTGATGGTGGGTCTGCATTTGCATCAACCTGAGTTTTTGATCCTAAGCCCAGGGCACAACAATGCTCTTAAAGACAGAGGTGAAGAAAGTGTTGAGAACCTCTGGCATTTCAGCCTTGAAGGAGGCCAATTCACCTCACCTGCCTAACAGCAGGCCAGTATTTTCCTTCTGTTTCTGTTTTTTGTTTACATACTTGAGAAACTCTTTATTGCAGTTTTGACATCTCTCATAAATTTCAATTCGAGCTGAGCTTCTGCTTTTCTAACTGCATCTCTGTAGGCCCTTGTAGTTCCCAATGGGTATTCAACTGCTTGTCCATCAATGGTACGCTTCTCTTCCTGTTTTGAGCACTAAAAAACTCGAAGTTTAGCCAAGAGGGTCTCCTGCTCCACCTACTTCCCATACCTTTAAAGGGGATGAACTGTTCCTGTGCTTCCAGGAGAGCATTCCTGAAAATCCCCTCACTCGCCAGCTCCTTTAGCCTCCATGGAAACTTCTCATGGAATCCCTCCCAAATGAGCTCTGAGAACACTGAAGTCCGCTCTTCTAAAATTTAAAATATTTGTCTTAGTAGTAACCTTCAGTATTGCTTATTTAAAATTAATAAGTTTCCCATTTTTTACTAGCTTATTTTTTATCCAAATCAGTTCTCCAGCCTGATTCCTCACAGAGGCCCAAAAATGGTTTCACTAGCACATATGAAAAGCAACAGAGAGAATACTTTGGATTTTGTTACCGCAGGGTAGGGGATACATAAACTTAGAGACTTAACTTCAATTCATTATTCTACTCTAGATTCTTGTGCAAGTTTTCATATCACAACACAAACAGCATTTAAATAAAAACTTTAAATGACAACTGCAATTGAAATAACATATAACAACCCCTCAAAACAGGAATATTGGCTCTATTTTAAAAGCTGCTGCACCTTTTACTAATGCCGAAAAGGATATCCTGAAATTGTTAAGAACCTTTAAAATCTCAAAATGCTAGCAGAAATTTAAGGAAAAGAATATTCACAATTCCATCTCCTTTAGACTTCAATAACCAATTTGTATCGAGAAGTGAAACATAATCCTCAAATGCCACTGTGAGAAAATTACTTAAAATGCTTGTCAGATACATTGTAACAAATAATTAATTTAACAACTTACCACAAAGGAAATTCATATGAGGACATATAGTGTTCTAGTTGCAAAATACGTAACACATTTTTAGTCACTCCCTTTACAAAACTATAAATGAGTTCTTAATTCTACATCTTAATTAAACAAGCTTCTTCGATGAACACTACCTAGTAAATTCAAGAACCATAAAAGAAGGTATTTTGTCAACAGCTCTGATGGCAATCCATGTGTCCTCTCATACTCTGAAGTGGAAATATCTGAGAAAGAGTATTATTCAACTCCCAAACACATTTAAGGGGCTTTTTGTTCATTATTACAGGTTTTTTTATTTACATAAGGAATGCTTTCCTATCATTTTGTAGATACAAACAACAGCATTCAGGTGTTAAGGGTAACACCTGATTCACCTCAGAATATTCAAATTCATCTTAAAACTGCACCATTCAACAATTTTATTAGATCCACAAGCAAACTAATAAATGGCCCATACTGCATTTGACAGTATCAGTAGAACTAGTCTTGAACACAGGCCAGTCCTGAAAACAGCCTCTCCACAAAGGGAACTGGAGACACTGCAGCTATTTCTTTAATGTATCTATCCATAAGTCAGAAACGTACAAGAAAAGATTTAATTATTTTCTCTTGCTTTTCAGAACTTCCCTGGCCAATGAACTCAGATCAAACACAGTCCCTTTCCTCATAAAAAACATTCTGCAAGGTACCAAGATTATCCTCTCAAGTACACCTACATAAATCCTGGCAGCCTTCTGTAGGGCTCTATACAGGACCACATAGTTCAATTTCATCTGTTTTTAACTACAAAGAAGTATTCTGCTAGTGAACAAAATTAACATTCTTAACATTTGTAACAAAGACAGTCTACTGTTCTCTATGACACCTGAAGTTTAATGAGCATCACTTCAATTCTGAATTGTGTCATTACTCAAGCATTACACTTCAAACACCATAGCTGCAGAACCTCACCAAGAAGGGACATTAAAACAGAGAGTACCTTATGTGAGTTGCACATGTAAAATGCAAGACAGGTGTGAAACTAAAGGACTGGGAGTTGTCTGATACTTATATGTCTTCAGAGTGAGCATAATCATGGCTCAGCTTCTGGAACTATCTCTACCAATACTAAAAACCAGACACCTGGCTCAGGTATGCATTCACATCAGAACATCTGCTTAATCGATTTCTGCAGAAGCTGATCTAGGACCTTTACAGCAGTAATATGCTTTCACACTACTATTTTAGCATTCTCAAGCTACATTTCCTTCCCTTTTAGTCTGTTGAAAATATTGCAGAATCACTCCCATTACCCAAAGATTCTTTCAGCTGAGGACTGAGAACAACAGTATTTGTTCACTAACCAGAGAGCAACCTGAAGTTTAATTCATGAATCTGTAAGGCTGAAAACCAAAGCTTAATTTCTCCACAGAAGGTAGGTTTGCCTAATTCTCAGTGGGATAAAGAAAAACAGTAGCCTATGGCATGTAATTCCAGTACTGGAGAGTCTTGTGACAATGTTAATCAGTGTAAAATCTCTTCACAGCTATAAACATTTTCCTTGACTTGCCTTTATTTTGTATCATCTTGCTAATATAATAAAAACAAATGATTCTACTCACAGAATTACCCAAATACAAAACATCTAGTCTTTTCTAAAATGGTATAACAAACATACGGTATAGCTTTTAGATGATGCTTTCAACACATACTTCAGATGTTATTAACACTTGCAGACAGTGGTACCCCTATAATTATCAAGTCCGCTCAATCCCCTACAGTTAACTAATGGCTAGCTATAAAGGCTGGCAAGAGGCAGAGAACCATGTTCTCATGAGCAGAAAGTACATCTGAACACTGTGTATAGAAAGAAGATTTTGACTGCCTATTTCTTATTCACATATGGTACCTGAGATTATCTGTATAAACATCTGAAAGCTAGAGTCCATGAGAATCAAAATGCACAAATGGATCAATGGAAGACTTTCAGTGGTGAAATTATTGGAATAGAATTGAAGGAAAACAATGTGTCTATCCTTGCCTCAGGTTTTCTTCACACTTTCAAAAATCAAGTAATTCATCAGAGCATCTATTTCTCAACTGCTAAAATACAGTAATATTTCTCTCTCTTCCTTCGTCCCAAATTGCTGCCTACCTTGTGTGTTCGGTTACTAAATCAGTAGGGCATGAATTTTGTTAAGTCTATGCATATGTATCACTTAAAGAAATGGACCACTTTGGCCTCCAGACTCAGCAAACCAGTACTTAAAAGCTACAATATGCAACATTTATTCCGTAAGAAATATTAAAAGCTACTATAACAAAGTAAAATCTTACACTGTATTCCCTACTAACAGTCTCCTGATAGCAAACATAAAGCTTACTGAAATGCAAGTACCAGTATGCTAGTTGTCGTGCAATCCTAACTAGACTGATACAAAGGCACACTGTTTGTAGAGATGAGGCCCATCCTTGCCTTTTTATTAACATTAAAATGACAACATTTGTCACTTCAGCAATTTCCCTGTTTTCAGGAAGTAGTAACTACACTGCACTTTAAACTTAAGAAACATAGAAAACGCTCAAGAATGCATGCTTTGCGCAATAAACCCCCACTGTTTTAAAGAAACGGGCCTTGAACACTAGGTTTGAAAATATCGAAACATGAAAAGCGTCTCATAAACACTCCCTTATAATGTCCATTTGACAAAAAAAAAAAAAGAAAAAAGATCATGTTTTTAATGCCGGATGAAGTGCAAATGTTGCAAATTTACAACTAAGCTTTAAGTACCAGGATATATATCACATAGACCGGAACTGTAATTTCAAAGTACAAACATGGCATAACCATGAACTACAGAACATGCCATCCATTACATTTTAATTTGATCTTAAATACCCTACCCTGTTACCAGAAACTCAAAATTACATACAGAAAAACACTAATCTTAAAAAAATCTGTACGTCAGTCCCAATCATCCAATAAAAACAGTATTTTTACAAACTTCCCACTTCCAGACACCTTCAGAAAAGGTTAGCAAAACAGTTTGACCCTTAACATGATTTACAAAATGTTAACCTTCTTCCACAGTAATAATATGCTAAATAATAAACACATACTAAGAGATGAAGACTTAAAAAAAGAAAGAAAAAAAGACAACAACAAAAGCACAACCACCACAAAAAGGAACAGCTCAGACATAAATTTACCTAAATTGGAGAGGCTGCCCACTTCCTGGAATGCTTTACAAACCCTTATGGTACCAATTCCTAGCTTCTCAATTCCAAGCCCTGCCATTATGATATAATTTTTCATATAATGCAAATGCTATAATTCTTTTTAAAGTGGTATTTCTCTGTTTTGATAAAGTATGCCAAAATATTTCCAATGTTATTAAAAAACACCCCAATTTACTACACCTAGCCTAATCTGCTAAAATGCCTTCCTGCATCATTATTTTTCAAGCACCCTGTTATAATTAAATCTAAGAATATTTAATTATTAATTAGTAGGAAATTAACAATGTCAACACTAAAAGGACAAAGTTAATATATACTAATTCACACTGTCCAAAACTGTTTTAAAAAAGCAACACCTACAATTGTAAGAAAGATGACAGAATATTGTCACTGTGCTCTTATTTTGCATGCCTAGCAAAAGCACAGATAATCACTTTGTTAATTCTGTCAATACATGTGGCTCTGACACAAAGGAAATACCATTTTTTAAATCAGTTAGAAAATAAAAGGGCTGAAAAAAACCTAAGAGGTAACACAGACCAAAACCTGGCATACTGCATGGAACTACTTCATCTTTCTTTAAATTGACTCCAACAACAATACTTTTAATGGAAACATGCTTCAGATTTTGTCTACAGTATATGACAAACTGATTAAACTCAATGAACAGGAATTAACGAGCATCTTGTATCAAATACCTCAGACCAGCTACATCAACCTAAATGTGTATAGAAGCCAAGTAGTTTTAGCTTATGAAATGAAGGTTTGTCTCTGCGAGAAAGTCAACTTTGGCTAAACCCTGAAAGAACTAGTGGGAAGGAAAAACAAAGCCAACAAAAAAGTAAGGAAAGAAAGAACAAGGAAATGCTTTGCAATTCACTTCCACTACAATGGATGTCCTCTTCCTCCTCCCCCCAAGAAATCTGTCAGCTTTACCTCATGTGAGAAGGTATTCCTGGGAAAAAGAGCCATCAAGATAACAGCAGGGCTCTCGTTTGGTTGTTTTTGTTTTTTTTCACTCCTTCACATTAATGTGCTTGCCAGCTACAGAAGCATAACATCAAGCACCTCTCACACAACACTGGCTACATTGGATTTTCAGCATTTCAACCAGTTTGAAAGGTGACCTCTCAGTTTCCCTCTTCTCTCCCCCAAAACCACACTAGCTGCAAATTATGATTTTCAAGGCCTTTTTCTGTAAAATAAATACAAAATGACTGGCAACAGAGAATTCTATTCCTCCATCACACATACTAACAGCGCATACATGATTACAGGAAAGTTTGATTTCTTCCGGCTTATCACATATCCAACACATGGAGCCACAATACAATATTCCTGACCTTTAATCTATAACTTCAATAATTCATAAAATTGAATAGAGGTGATGTCTTATCTGCTCTTTTGATTTGCTACACCCAGCAGCAGGACTCAGTTTAGTTCACAATATTACTGACATACATTTTACAAGACAAAACTACATAAAAAAGAGGACTGCAGTCCAGATCTGGAGCATGTACAGAACCTGCAACTGTGTTAAACCTCTGGACACAAAGCTCTCTACATCCCTGAAAGAGATCCCACGTTTTTTCTTATTAAACTGTCAGGGTGTGGCTTCATTTAGCTGGAGATCTCACTGCAAAGACTTCATGGAATGTCCTGGTTTGCCTGCAAGTGCCTTGAACCAACCCGCTGCCTCCTGCCGAGTGAATCCCACTAAAAGCAAGAGTAGTACCTCCTCTTATTGGGACACGGAATTTAAGTCCACAAAAGAACCCCGCTGCTGCACAAGTACCTGTGCAGATAACAGAGCAGTTCCCTCAACATTCGCAATCCAGGACCTCCCCCCTTCTTGACCTCCTCAGACAGGAACACTGCTCCTACCACCTTAACCCCAGGTAACCAGGGAACATTGTCAGGGACCCACAGAAGAGACACTGCTACAGCCTGCCTTTTTAAAAGGCTCAATAGCAGGTGTACTCTTCTCGCGTATAGCGGAGTACCCATAAATTTCTGCCTTTGTGAAGGATTCCTCTGGAAACATGACTCAATGATTTTCCTTACCTGTTAAACATGCACTGAAATCTCACATTGTTTTATAATGCTCCGGCTTGTAGATTCCTAATCAGTCAGTTAGGATTTTGTAATTATGGAATCTAGGGTCTTTGTTAGCTGTTGCTCCTCTATGCACAAAGAAAATACTTTGTTACTGTCACTGTGAAACCTATTAATTAAATGCACATACATACGGCCATGCTTTCTACAATAAAAATAACTGTTACATGGAATTTAAGTGATCTGCTAGATTAATTACTCTAAACCTTCCCATACAGAGTAAATTGCATGAGGCTCCACACACACACAAAGAAAATGAATTGTTTATCTTAAAAATAACAACTTCTTACTTATCAGTAACAGTAACTGAAACACTTGCACATTCCCTGAAAGTAAAAAGCACAAACAAAAGTAAACCTGGTTCAAACCAAGAAATTCTTCTCAAACATTTCTGCACTGAACAGTAACATTTTAATCTTCCTACTTCCTTAACAACCTACTTTTCCTACTGACAAGTTTTATAAAAAAAAGCTTCATGAGTCAGTGCAATTCATAAATGCCCAAAACACTGTCAGAAAACTGAGGCAAAATACTTAAATATTTGCTTGGGCTGTTTGGGTTGTGTTTTTTTTTTTTTATTTATGCACTGCACAGATTCATACAGTAAGAGAACAGTGATAGTTTTTAAATATATTTCTATAAATATCTAAATGCCCCACAACTTCAGTCATCGCAAACAGACTATATACTAAACCTTTAACTGACTAGCATAAAAAATAAAATGCATTATATGCAAGAAAGGACTCAAAACTTAACTAATATCCTGAATTGCTGTCTGCACTACTTAATTTTACAGTACCCAAAATAAAACACAACCCAGTGATGTTATGTGATGGATAATCCAATTACATACAATGCTTTTATTTCCTATCTAGCATACTTAAGCTTTATCGCATACAGGATTCCCTCTAATATTTCTGATAGCCTCAACAGCATTCACAGAGTAGACAGTAATTCCTGTCCACTAACAGCTGATGTACGTTATTTAACTGGTTTGACATGTCACTCCCCTAGCTTTTCAAGTTATCAGAAGAAGTACTTATTTATAAATAACTCTTAAAATCAAAAGGAAACCAATGGATTTTTTAAAATTAAGCACAAAGAAAAGTGTATTTGCTTCTCCTTCCATTCCTCCCCCTTCCCCCCACGTCCTGACATTGAGCTTTTCCAAGCATGCCAGAAATAAACATCCAAACACAAGCACGGGCCTAGGCTACCGAATTCAACACATTTTAGAGTTAGGACATCAGATCCACCAAGGCCAGCAACAGAAAAAGAAATTCTTCACGTGAAAACATCAGCATACCGCACGGGCACAACAATAGGATGAACAAAGTGTCAAACACAAGGCTGCTAACAGGAACAAGTCAGAAAGCAGTAACAAGAAGAGCAGTCCTCTGCTTAAACCGTACGGCATTTTTAAAAACAGTTCGACTTGGTCTGTGACGTTTTCTTAGCGTTCAATTTTTAAACACAACTGGCAGACAGCCTGCACAGCCTTTGTCAATAGCTTATATATGGGCATCAGAATGTGCTACAGGTTGATAAGGACACCACCGCTGCAAACGCCCTGCCTGCAGTAGGAAAGCATCCAGGAACAACTTGCAATGCACACGAGTTTCCCTCAACGTTCACCGGGGGCTTCATGCTCCAGGCAACGAGCATATTCGTTCCCGGTATTTGTTTTGTGTTTACCACCCCCACCATCCCCCCCCCCCCCCCCCCCCGCCTTCTCTTTCTCCTCCCTGTCCGGCCATCTTGGGCCGACAGGAGCAGCCATTACTTAACTAAATGACAGGGCCAACAACTTTTCACAGAAACAAACATTTCTCCCAAAAGGCCCGGCAGGCTCCAGAAACCCGCGGGCCGTCCCACTCCTTGCCAGGCCGTCCAGTGGCGGAGACAGCGGGAGGCCCGGCGGGCAGGACACGGCACTCGGCGAGGACCTGGCACGCTGGAGGCTGCCTGGCCCGGAGAGTAAACAAGTCACTCGGCGACGGGCTCCGGGAGCTGCTCAGCGCCTCACCCCAGGCCGGGCCCCCGCTCCTTCAGTCACCGAGTCAACCACAGACTGCCCCCCGTCCGCCAGTCGCCGCGAGGCGCAACCGCGGCCGGGCAGGGCGCGCGCAACCACCGGCCCCCGCCGCGCGGGGCGAAAATCACGAGGGAGGGTCCGGGGAGAGGCCAACGTCAGCAGCGCCTCGCGCGCGCCCTCCCCCCCCTCCGCCACCACCACCACCTCCTCCTCCTCCTCCTCTTCGTCGACCGACCTCCCTCCCTCCCTCGCGCACCCCGTTCCCCCGCCGCGCCGCTCGGCGTTTGCTGCCAACCCGGGGCTCCAGCCCCGGCGTGCAGCCAGTCTCCCGTCCCGGGGCTGGACAGACACTCGCAAGGCCACGCTGCCTTCGTCCCACACCCAGCCCCGCTCGGCTCTCTCCCGCACCGGGAACCACGCTGGCTCCACGAGACGGGGGGAGAGAAAGGAGCAAAGGCGTCAGCGAGGCGTGCGAAGGCCGTAGCGGGGGGCGAGGCGGAGCGCCCTGCGCCCGCGGATGTGGCGGTGCCCCGCACAGCCGGGCTCGCACTCAGTTGCGCCCTCGCACGCACTCACTCACCGCGCGGACCTAGGGGACCGGAGGGAGGGGGTTACTGGGCCGGGCCGGCTCCCTCCCCTCCCCCCCTGCTCCCCTCCAGTCCCGCTCCACATCCACCCTCGAGCTTACCTTTAACAGCAAGGCCTTCGTTCTGGCGCCATCTTCATGAAGCCTCAGAAATCCAAAGAGTCGGCTGTAGAAGGGGAGCGGGCGGGAGGGAGGGGAGAGAAGCACCAGCGTTAGTGAGAGTCAGCCCCCCGCACGGGCAGGCAGGCGGGCGGACAGGCTCGTTCCCGGCGGGCAAGGACAGAGCGCGGCGGCGGCTGCCGGGAGCCCGCACACGGGCACACACGCACTCCCAAGCGAGGAGCCGCGGGCAGGGGAGGGGGGAGACACGGAGGGAGCGCGGGCCGAGCCGGGACACGGAGGCGGCCGGGGCGGAGTGGGGAGCGGGTACCTGTCGAGGCCGGATAGGGCTTCTCTCTCCTCGGCTGTCAAGCTGGCGAAGTCCTCCTCGCTCTGGCCGCTCGCTTTCCCCGCCGCCATTTTCTTTTCCTCATCACCGAAAGGAGCAGCAGAGGCGGCGGCAGCGGCGAGCGACACTCCGCACGATTTCATGGAAACGCAGCGTAATTAACTCACGATCGCAACCCCCCCCCCCTGCGCGCCCCTAACACCCCCCAGCGCCGGGCGGGGCGGGGTGCCCGACACACACACACCACAACTTTTATTACAACAACAACAGCCGGCAGGGAGGGGGAGGGAGGGAGGGAGAGAGGGAGGAGGGAGGGAGGGGAGAGGGAGGGAGGCGGGGGGAAGCCCCGCTGCTCGGAGGAGGAGGAGGAGGGAGGGGGGAGGGAGGGAGCCCCAGCGCTTGAGAGTCGGGGGAGGGGGGGGGAGGAGGCGGTGGCTGCAGCGGCGGCGGATGGCGGCGGAGCGGTGTTTACATGGCAGCGGCACCGCTCGGCCTGGCAGCGGGGGGTTGCCGGGAGCCGGAGCGGCGGGGGCCCTGCACGTCCTGCCGCGCGGGGTGTGCTTGCCGCCTGTACAAACTTCCCCAGCCACTGCCCAAAGTTGTTGTAATTGTGTCACACAGCGAGCCCCACGCCGCCACCGTGACCCCCCATCCCGCACCTCCCCGCTCGGCCCCGCGCGGCCAATCGCCGCTTCCGCGGCGCCGCACGTGACCTTTGTTGACTTACGTCAGTCATAGAGCTCTTCCACCGATGCGCTTCAACTCGGCTCGCTGACATGGTTCCATTGGCCAGTGTCTGAGGGAAGAGGCGGGGTGTCAAGGATTCGCAGCTCAGGAGAGGTCGGCCGGGCCGTCAATCAGAGGGGCTTTTCGATTACCCAGAGCTAGCAGGTTTGGCGTGCGCCTTTAAAAACCTGAGGGCGAGAGGGCGGGGGAAGCTTTCGGGAGTGGCGGGCGTCAGGGATGGGTGGGTGAATAGGAGGGGGGTGAGTTGTCTTAATGGGTGCAGTTGCGTAACGGGGGCTCCAGGTAGGGGGAGCGCACGTTGCTGAGGAAGAGGGTCCTGCTAGGGCCTCGCGGGCTGAGGGAAAACTGCGTTCGTCTACATGCCCTAGCTTGGGCATGGGGCGCTCTGCTTGATATAACCGAAAAATAACGGCTTCGCTGCACGGGGAGCGGGGACCGTGTTGGCTCGGGCTACCCGCTCTTGGGTCGCGGTAGGGAGGATAAGGACAAGCCACCGCCCCCCGAGGCGGTGGTTGAGGTGGCTGTTAACGCCCATGCAGAAGGGCGGTGGCGGCGGCCAAGTGAGGGCACCTCCGGTGGCAGGACGGTTTGTGGCTTCACCCACTCTGGGATGTGGAGGCGCCTGTGCCCTCTCAGCGGCTTGTGGCTGGCGGCTCGCAGCGGAGCAGAGACTTTCCTGCCGCCACTCGCCAAGGGAGAGCGACCGTTGGTCCGCTAACGGATGAGCGCGTGACGGGATTCGACGCGTGCTGGGCGCGAGGAATGGGCGGGGGGGGGAAGGGGGGTAAGTGGGGGCGGGGCTCCCAGGGGAGAGCCGCCCCTCTGCGGGAGCCAGTGACAGGTGGAGCGGTGCCCGCTGGCGTCAGCCCCGCGGCCGGCGCGTCACGTGGCGCGGGGCGGGCCACCTCTCGCGAGGCAGCGGCGGGAGGGCGGTGTGGTGTGATACGTTGAGAGGCTCGGTTGCTGTGCGGGGGGCTAGAGCGGGGCTGGTTCATAGGGAAGCGCGGAGAACTGACGTTGTGCTGCCGGGGACATTCCACGCGTAAGTCTCTTGAGCTTTTTTGGACGTTGCTGAGAAAGGACCTTTGCGTGTTCTGATTGCTTCCTTTTACGAGGCTGAGTTTGCCCACAGTATTCCTTGTGGCTTAAATGCTACCTAGGCATCCTTGGTTCCTCGACCTTTTCTGGCTTATCCAAGAACTTCAACTTACTGTTGTCCCTTTGCAGTCCTGTTAAATTTGCCCATACTGCCAGGAAGATTTAAGTTTTTTGAAAATCATTAGATCTTATATCTACTTACGAGGAGCCAGCCTTCTGGGGGTGCATGGTGGCACTGCTCACTGCTCATACCCATTTTGCTGAAAATGGATGAGCAGTGGTTTTCTGTAACATCACTGTATCCCTTCTCTACTGTCTAGCCACAGCCCCATGATAGGGCAGACTTTTTTCTCTGCCAGTTGAATTTCCTTCCCTCAGAACAGGGCCTGGTTTATGACTGCCAGGCGCTCCCAATCATAACTGAAGCTACAAATTGCTTTTGGGAATTAGATTAATAAGGTCCAAGGCCAAACTACCAATGTGATGTTTAGTCACAATGGTGCTGCTTACTGGTTTTATCCTCTCTTAACTGCCACCCTGAAATCTTGTACTCATGAAATTGAGGCATGTTCCTGCCTCTGTAGGTGTTACAGCTATTGTTTGCATGTCAGTGATGTCTTCCAATTGGATCCTCAAATGGTTTCTGATCCTGGAGGTGTCTGTAGCACAGTGTAGAAACATGGGAAGAAGTGTGCAAGGCGGGTGCTGCTTCCCATCTCACTGATTGGTGATGTGGTCCAGTCAGAGTCTGGAATCATGCAAAGGAAGACAAGACTCAAATTAGTATGTCCTTGCTTCTCTTAAAAGCCAGATCTTGTCATGTACCCATACTTTCTGATGCAGATGCAGTTAGAACACAGAAAGCATATGAGTTTGCTATTGTTGAGTATCTTGAAATAGCCAGCAGGCAGCTGGTTAGAGTGTTGGTATAATAGACAGGCATTAGTGTTTAAAGTACTTTTGAGTTTTGTGTCCAGATAAAAAACAGGTTATTTTTGGTTCTGAGAATGGACCACGGTCTGTTAATGGTGAAAAGAGCTGTGATCAAACCTGTCTTCTCCTGTATTTTACATGGCTTATCAGTCACACATTTTCTTGTTGGCACAAAGGACTCTCCTGATGGATACAGTGCCAAAATAAGATATTTTAGCAGTATCCCAAGTGTAAGGATAATGGAAAGGGTAGTAAAGAAAACTGTTTCTCAATACAAGGAAGATGTTTTCTGAATTACAAGGCAATTCAAGAGACTTTATAGGAGCAGTGATGGAGTGCCCACTCAGCTTCTTAGTTCAGCTGAAAGTATCATGAGAAACTTCCATGCACCTGAAGTCACAACATCTCTAGCATCTATCTTCTACTCAACAATCACTCTTAACCTCTGTATCCTGCCTGTATTGCTTGCATCGAACTTCTGTCTGCTTTTGATTTGTGTTTTGGTTTTTGGGGTTTTTTTTTTGTGTATCTGAACTACTGTTTGGATGACATGAGTTTTCATGCATTGTTTCAACTCTTTGAGATGCATCCAAAGCTTAACTTCTGCAATAATAGTAAGAAAAGCTTGAAAATGCATGCTGAAAGTAGCACTCCCTGCCCTTGCAAACAGTCGGGTAACAGTTTTGGGAGGTAAGACTCATACACCATTACCTGCATGAAAGGAGAGAGTCTGTTCCAGATAAGTATGATGCTTGTCTCCTGCTTTAAGATATGCCATGAAAGCTGACCTCAGAAGGAATATACCTTCATGTTCTCAAGAAGAAAGAAGGGAACTGCAGTGGTGTTCTTAATTTCTTACAGATCAGGTATTACGTAACTCATTAGGTTTTAGCTTAGTTTAAATTCCAAAGTCACCTGTGAGTCTCCAGAATCAGTTTGGTACCTTCTGCATGAAAGCTGTGGACTGATGAAACTCTTGGACTGAACAGTACTCTTTGGGTCCCCCTTCCCTGTGTGTTTTCATCACCATTAATTTTCCATGCAGAGTTTTTGTATTCCTGTACACTTTGTCAGGTGCTGCCTTGTCATGCTGCAATCAGGTGCCCAATCAGTTAAGAGACCGAGTGCTGTTAGTATGTGTACAGTTGCAGGGTAGCTTATGCCACAGAGAGCTCTGTTCCAAGTAGATGTTTGACATGCTGGTCATTCTCTGAAGCTTGAAATTGAGATGCTAAGTTAATGCGCCACTTCTGAAAAGCAGTATTAGAGACAGCAGAAGTTTGTTCTACAGTTCTCTTTAGAAATAAATATACATCGCCTCATGCCTATTTTTTAGCTGAAAAGCAACTCCCAAAATTGCTGCACAAAAGTTGATATGGAAGGAAGACTCAGCTTCAACACTGGGATTCAAGCTGTCATCTCACTGAATGTCAATGGTAGTTGTGATATTTCAAGCATCCAGGTTCACTGGCAAATCGGACAAGCCTGTGTACATATCAGTGAGAACTCAATCTTGGGAAAATAACTCCATGGTAGGATGGGACAAGGGAAGGGTGACCTGTTCCAGATCTACTTTTCACTCTCACATCAATATTACTTTTCACTTTTTACTTTTAACTCCAGCAATCAAGTGCTTAGCTTGCCATTGCCAATTAAAGGAGGGAGGACCTTGTTAGAAGCTGTGGTGATCCCACCATCTTTAAATGAGCAAGAGTACAGTAGTCTCTCATGAATGGTCACCACAAATGCACTGTAAATCTGTTGAAGTCCTGACTAGAGGCACGCTTGCTACAATAGATACTGTCTAGTGTCAGGAATGCTGCTTCTCACGAAGTATGAACTCCTTGCTGCAAGGCTTCTGAATGGCAAATGCACAAGTAATCCATTAGTGTTCAGAGCCCTGAAAATTTGGCAGGTTTTTCTGAAGAGAATTCTACCTTAAAAAAAGACTTGGTCTTCAAAATGTAAAATGCTTTGAGCTGCCTATGTGTAAAATATGGAGGAGCAAATGCATGCAAATACTAAAATGTTTTAATGTATACATCTTAAAGACAACTGTGGATATAAACTCAAAAGTGTTACCTGGTAGGTGTATACCATACTGGTTTGTTTTAGCCATACCTAATCTTCCACAACTCAGGATGTGGAGCTGCCCATGTGACTTATTTGTACTGGCTTTTGGACTTAAAAAAAAAATAGAGCTTTTTCTTGAATTCTCCAAAGCTCTGTATAGTATCACACAAAAATATTTTTGTTTTTCTGGTTTGTTTGTTTTTTTTTTAAGACAGTTACTTCAGTATGTTGGTAGTCTGCAGGTTGAACCTCATTAACTTTCAGCATGAATGAACCGAACCTCTCTTCCTGTTTTCCTTCAACATGGAATTCTTTCTGGACAAGGCAGCTACCACCAACTCACTTTCTAAAAACAATATTCCTTGCCGGACTAAATCTGACTTATTTTCTGTGTTTCTATAACACTTGCTCTCCAGAAGGACAGAGGTTCAATGCAGTGCTTCTGTGGTTATATCAAGTGTATTTAAAAAGCCAGACTTGTTCCGTGGAAGTTTTCTGGATCACAGTGTCTTTCCATGGATGTCTACTATTCTTTTACTATCTGACTTCCTCATCAGATCCATTCTCAGACATGTGCTTATTTTCAAAAGTGATGATTAACAGAACCTTTTGATCATTATTAATATATTTGGTGTGACTCCCAGGTCAAGTAATAAATTTCAGAAGTATATCAATCCCTGCAGGATACAATTAAAATCTCACATGTCTTCTAAAGTCCAGAACATACATGCTAGTCACCTACAGCAAGATTTGTTAATTCAGCCCCTAGAAAAACTGGTGCTTGAAGTTAGGTGTATCAGGTCAAATTGGTGTTTTGTTCCTGCTTGTGAAAGTTCTTTGCAGCTGCAAGCTGTGAGCTGCTCAGGAAGTGAAGGTAAGTCACCTCCTTACACCATCACACAAGAGTATGAAGCAGCTCAGAATGCACATGTGATCTATGATACTTTTGGTTTGGTTTTGTTCTGGGGGCCCTTGTTTTATTTTTGAAGGTTTTCTAGGTGTGGAGTCAACATCATAACAGCTCAGAAGACCTCTAACTGTAAGGCTAATACCCTTTTACAGTAGCCCAGAAGAAATGTGACAAGACAACCCTCTTGGATTTGTGCGTCAACTGAAAACAGCAAAGAAGAAAGGAAGCTAATCACAAGGACCCATAGGATGCCAATTTGTGCCTTAGAAAATATAGATGTAACTTGCACTATTGCCACCTTGCCAGATTTTAATCAAACTGCCTGAAGTGTGTGACTATTGGGCATATAAGGAAAAGCAGCCTAAACTAACACAACCTGACAATGGATTAGTCAGGAAGTAGCTGCTTTGTTTAACCTTCCATATTCATTAACAGTTGGGGGTTTTCTGCATCTTTTTTCTTCCTGCTCTTTTCATTTACTCCAATGTTAAAGCAGAAAAACTTAAATTACTAGATTACATTATTCTTGAAATTTGGAACAAAAAAACATGCGGTACTTAATTTTTGTATTTTAGCAGTAGCTCCTATATGGTTCAGGAGTTCACAGTAAAATAATCTGCGATTTGCATGTTCCCTGTACCACCTTCAGTGAAGTTCTGATGAGTCTGGTATGACAATCCAGGTTAAATCTTGACAGTGAGTGATGGTCAAGAAAGTAGGTGACTGATCTAAACCCCAAGTTTTTGTTTGGTTTTTTTTCTTCCAAAATGCGCAAAAGAATCAAATGCTTTTGCTAGCTATAAGGAAAAAACAATACATGTGTAGAATTTTTATTGAAACTAGAAAGGAAGTCTTTCCAGTACTCTCACTATATGAATAAACAAATTGTTCTTCAATCTCAGAAATACCATACTAGGGGTGGTGAAGGGAGTAAAAGTGAGCTAATCTAGGAAATACATTCTTATCATGAAGATGCTTTTTCTTCATGTAAGCATTAAGAAAGTTAGTAATAACTAAATAGTTATAGACCTTCCATAGTATTGTCTGTCTTGCTTGAATCACATAGTAATTTTTGTCTATTGCCCTCTCCTCTTGGTTAGCTTAATTTTAAAACCTGAATTGTATCTGGAAGGCTCGCTGCTTGAATTCAGCTGGAATTCAAGTGATAATTCATAGTCACAAGAAGTACCCACAGTTACCAGTTGAGCAGTAATATCTGTCACTGCGCAGTGTGCCAGCAGAAATCATAAAATTTCCCTTGAGCAACAGAAACTTCAAAGGAATTGTTACTTATTTAAAAATAATAACATGCCAACAATTCATTCTGAACTTGGAAAACTGAATTTGTATACATAACTGTATTCTGAACTGTTTTATAAAATTCAGAAATCTTTTTACTCTGGGTATTTTGTAGATCTGGTGTGTAAGAGAGACTCGTTCTCTGCATGCCAGCATGAGAACACTTGCCTGTTTGCTTAAGTTCCATTAGTAGAAGGGAGTGTTAGAAGAGCTGCCACAGTATCATATATTTTGCACTCTTCAGATCTCTGATATTATTCTAAGTGGCAATTTCTGCAGAGTTGGAGAAATAATATGAAAAATTAAACTTATCCAGGAAGTGGTTCATTTACAGTGCTTCTGTTAATAGATTTTTTTTTTTATCACATCTCTTCCCCCCAGCACTTTTGGCTGTGTGCATCCATTGCAAATACACATTTGGTGTGTGTTCCAAATGTGGGAATGATTTCATTGATGTTAATATTTTCAGGAGTTAAGTGTCCTCCCTCCCACTATGAAGTGGATGTGGCAGCTTATGACATTGCACCTTCCAAAGAAGCCACCTGTTTGACAGATGTTGATCATGAGCAAGTATCTGCTCTTCAAAAGCAGTGCAAAAAAAAATAAAAATTGAGATTTCTTGCCTGTGTGACTTCTCTTACAATTGTTGAGAAGCTGATAATAAAATACTGTGTTTATATTAACTTGCCTTCATCTTCAGATTGACAGTTGTAGCTCCCCTGGAACTTTATAGAATTTGGCAAGTGCTGCCAAGGAGAGGGGGGCTGGAGAAAGCAGCTTTATTTTTCTCCAGCTAGGTATTTATGTATGTCTTAAGATGCTAGGCTAATGCCTTTTGTAGCCTACCCGTTTTCTGGCTTGTAAGTAATAAAAAGTAAATAACATTTCTAAAGCAGCTGTGAAACAAAGTTGCATTTTTTCTTGTGTAAACATTTGAAAGGAGCTGTTCATGATGCTCAGCAAACTAGATGAATGGTTATCTTGTTTACTTTTGTAAATCCTGGGACAGAATGCAATGTTATCCAAGTTGTAGTATCATCTGGTATTTTTGCTTTTCTCCTAAAGCAGAGGAGGTCACATGCTCTTACTGGATTTAATTTAGTGCTTTATAGACAAATCATTTCAAGAAAGTATTTGAGAATTATTTTTAAAAGCCTCATCTGTTGTGTATGCTGTTTTTTGTTATAGATTCTTCTGAGTGCCTAAAATGACATCAACAGCTTCAATAACGAGTCTGAAAAAGCTATTTTGGTTGTAGTCACAGTCTTTTCTGCCCGTTTCCTACTACATCTGCCTATACAATGACTTCTAAAATCCAGTGCTTTTGCACAAATAATGGTATGTATTAAGGCTTGCAATCATGTAGAGACAGAAGTTTTAAAGGTGGAAATGGCAGAAGGGGCTCTGTGGCATGTTATATGTCTTGTACAAAGGTAAGGTAGTGGCTCAGGAAGCTCCATTGTACACTTGCTAGATGCAGACAATGAAAATTCTCCACCCTTAGAGCAATCATTGACTCAGGGAGCATTTCAAGTAACATAAAACATGATGCTTAAATTTTAAGACTCTTGCTGTAGGGCATGCAACTGTTCCCTTACATTTTAGAATCTTACCAAAATAAGGTGGCATCCCATCAATGCGATGCATAGGACTCAGTGGATAAGGAACAGGGTTGTACCTAAACCATGCAAACTTGTTCAGCATGTGTGACTGGAAGATCAAATAAGATGTATACTCAATTTTGATTATTTTGTTGTTGTTCATAAGATTGCTACTATGAGAGGTAGATTCTACATAATAGCTCTCTAATGGTTCCCACCATAGTGTTTTGTGTCTGTCAGTAGGAGCTGATCGTGAGAACATTGAGATGGTGTGAGGAAGACAAGCAGTTTCTGTCATAAGCTTGACATTCATAAAACCAAAAGCAAGCCCTGCCTATAAGTATACATTTTCCCTTGTTTCTCCTCCCATAAGCTGCATTTTACTTGATACCCTGTGAAACAGGAAATTGTCAGTTTGGGAATGATTTGGGGAAGTTCCCATCTTAAAATTTTTAAAGGTATGGTTTGGTTTCTGTTTGAATTTTTGCAGTTGTGTATTTGTTTGTACGCAGATACTAAGTACTACTCAAGTCAGTTTGTGAGCAGCTCTTCTCTAGTGGTGTTTTGTTTTGGTTTTGGTCTGCAAATGAGTTCTATGGTGGTTTATTCTTGTGAGGAAAGTTAAAGCCTACTGTTTCTCTCCATGGATATGTATTCCCAGACTGAAAGCCAGCCAAGTGGGAGGAAAGAAATTGCCGTTGGTCTGGATGGGGGAACAGCCTTTTGGGAAAGGGGGTAGCAAAGAGCAGCTTCACTAAGAATGGACAATGTTTTCCACAGCCTTGATATGTTTCAATTAGTACTTTTTCTGCCAGTAGTGGATACACAGAATTTTACTGTAAATTGTGGATTTAAGTCTTTGTACCACAAAATATTTTGATATCAATAAGTCCCTCTAATATTCCTCCCTTTCAATTAAAAAATAAATAAAATCTATATCCCCTACTTCATTCAAATGCTTACATTTAAGCATCCAAGTCTCAGTAGGTGTTTAGATACCATGAAAATATCAATGCAATTGGCACAATTTTAAAGACATCAAAGTTTTGACAGTACATGGATACATTTCTTCTCAGGCTAGATCATATAAAAAAGACCAGCACATAGTCTTTAGAAGTTTACATTGGCCCTGCACAGGTTATAGTTGTTCCCTGTACAAAAAAAATCAGGACAAATGTTTTATTATAGAATGTAAACACTACTGAAGGCAATCATGCCATTGGTTCTTTTGTAAAGAAGCAGTTGGTTTTGCTTTCATTACATATCTCTTCAATGCAGATGTATTTCTAGTGAATAATCCCACCTTACTAAGGACCCAAACAGGCAAGTTGTGGAATGCCATCTAAAGAGACTTGTTGCTTAGTACTTGGCAAGATCAAGCCCCATTTTTAATGGGTCAGTTCAGATGAGCTTACAACCTCTGAATGCTTATCAGAACTCCTTTATACAGGAAATTGGGCAAGAAACAGGTTTTTCTTGCAAATTCAGTATTGTTCCTGGCTTCTGTTACATCAGCCTGTGCTAAAGGAGACATCCTGCACTGTTTGTGCTTCTGCTCTCTTTGAAAACATAATTGAATGCAATATGTATCCTTAATGAAGAGCAACTCTTACATATCTACTGTTGAGCCTCTTTCATGAATCAACTGAATTTTTTCAAGTGAATATTTCTCTTTAGGATTGTTAATTTTTCAATGTAAATGCTGTCAGTGGTCTGCAAAATGTCGGGAAAATGTAAGCAGGATGATGACAATTTCTGTCTCCCAGTTGGAGGGTTTTGATTACAAACACTGCTGTGTAAGTGGATAGTTTGGCAGCATACAAGAAACGGAGATCATGACAGCAACTGGAGAATTAGGAACAAGGAGGTGAAGAGAGAACCAAGTGCACAAGATGGATTTGATCACCAGTTAAATAGAGGCCACTTTCTTTTGATTTGTAACTTTCTCCAACTCTTCTTTCTGTTGCTGTTGTAGTTTTCCACTCGTTTTGTAAAACATTAATGTTTTGTTAAAATTCCAAAGTATCTGGCAAAAAGCCAGGTCAGATCAGGTTTGTGTTTGGTTGGTTTTCCCCAGTCTTGATCAAGTCAATGACTATGACAGCTTTTTTGTCAAAAATTACATGGCCATGTAACCAACATGAAGGTGCCTCAGAATGTCATTGCATGACATTTATTGTAAAAGGGCAGCCCCTGCTTCTGAACTGTCCCCTCCTAATCACTGTTGCCAACCCTGCCAACTCTGTCTGCAGTCTGCCCCAGCCATCCCTCAGCAATACTGATTTAACTCTTTCCAGTGTCACCCTCGAAACTGAAGTAAAGTCATTGAAATAACCTCAGTTAAAAACAAACAAAATCCCACCCTAAAAAAACCCAACCCACAAGAACAAACCCCCAGACCTTCAGAGGGAGGTGAAAGCCACTTCCAGGCAACTCTTATGGTAAATTATTCATGTGCAGGATTGTGAAAAATATTTATGTATAACATCATTTTAATATGAAATTAAATGCCAGGACAGATGATACAATGTGTTATTGAGTAGTGTATTGAATTCTATTAAACCTTGTCTGGCTAGTAAATTCTACATCATTGCAGGCTGCTACTGTGAAGAATCCTCAGATTCTTTTGTGAGGAGGTTTGGCCTGTTCGTAACAGTGCCTCAGGAGCTGGTTGAGTGATGCACAACACAGTGAGATGATTGCATCTTGTGAGGTTGACTGGAGATTGCCATCACAGGAACAAAAACCAAGTTAAAAATTACAAAAACCTGGAACCTCTGAAAGCTTATGAACCATAGAAATGACCTACTATTAACTCCTTACTACTTCAAAGCCTTCATAACTACTACCTTGTTAATTTGGTTGCCAGTTAGATTTTAATTTGTGAGAGTTGGAGAAATTGCTATTGGTCTTTATCATGAGCAATCTTTTTGTACTGTTCCTGTACTGATGTAGCAGCTGTTGCTGGGAATCAAAATCCAGATCCATGCACAAGAAGGAATAGCTCTTTTTCAAGATAACACTTCTGAATGCTGTGTTACCTGTGTACGTGCCACTTTCCTAATTGAGCATGGTCATAAAGGAGCACGATTTCTGCACAGCTGGCACAGCTAAAAAGGAAGCATCATCCACCAAATGATAGAATCAGTAGATTATATAGGAAAAAAAACCCACACTCATTCTAAAGAAAATTCTTACCAGGGTTTTTTCATCGGATTACTGCTCATACACTCCTTTTCCCCCACGTACTGTATTTTACAAATCATGTCTCATTATTTACTGAAACTTTTATGAAAGAACTTCTGTCTGATAATATCTATTAATTCTTAAGTTAGGAAGTATAAAGATTATCTTATTGGACTAATCACTCCCTCTTAAGCCCAGCTTTGAAATGTTTCTATTAAGCTTATTCAGAAGTGTAGGAATCATAGCTAAGATGTTAATTCAGGAAAATGTTTAAAGTAACAATAAATAAACAATAAACACCATAAGGGTTAAAGATTAAAAATTAAACTCTAAGTACTATCTGCTTGCTTTGCAGCCTTAATACATGGGCTGTGATTCCCGTTCTACATTAACATTCAGAAAGTTTTACTCCATGAACATGTAATTGTTTGTATTAGAAGCTTAACTGTTGTATGCGAAATTAGAATCATGCCTGTGGGTATTTAAAATGGAAGAATAATGCCAGCTAATGACTTCAGTGCAACCAGGAAAATTACATCAGGGAGAGTATTTCAGATTTTGCAGATTGGCCAAATTTATACTGATGAGAAATATGTAAGATTTAGCTCAGTAAAATTTAATGAAACCAAGCATATATTGAGGAAATGAAAGTGTGCAGGCTTATTTGTTGCAATGTGTGGAAATTGGTTAACTTTTTATTTGAGAGAGAAATGAAGTTCTACTTTATGGAAATTACTGATTATTTTTCCAAAACATTGTTACTTGTTTTGCCATAAATAGTTATATGGTCTTGCAGATAGTTTCTTTAGTAAATTAAATTTATCAAACTTGCTGTTTCTTCACAAACAAATATATTTCTTTACCAGAAGTACACAGAGCCATATTCCTTTGCAGAAAGAACTGAGTTGTTTTGAAATATAGAAGGAAAACCAAAGAGATTTTGTTCAAAATTCCAAGTGTTTTCTAAAAAAATCTTCCATCACTACTGGCTGTTTTCAGCTTTGTAACATCCTCTTCTGCTCACACCCCTGCTCTGCACAATACCCAGCACATTACCTTGGGTAATGTCAGAAGACTCTGGCATTCAGTTGCTGGCAAAATTCATTTGCATACATCATCTGGCTTGCCATGTAAGCTATGAGTTGTACCATAGGTTTTGCTTTAATTAATTCCCAAGAAGTACAACTGCTTCTCACTTTTATTCTCAGTATGTCTTAACCGCATCCTCCGGTTTCAGCAAAGTTTTGCTTCATCTACACTGTTGGATGCTGTAAGTAACTTCTCATTGTGAAAGGTATGAGGTGGAGCATTTTGGATGTTGATATAGTTTGCAAAAAAGCTGAGAGGTTCAAAATGAAAATAGGATCAGTGATTTGGACTTCCTAGTAAAGATAAGGAGTCTGAAAAGATTAGAATATAATCAGTTAATTAGTTAATCTGTTTGTTAATAGATTTAGCTGTAGAGCTTGTAGTAAAATACTGGAACTTGAAAAGTTTTAAAAAGAGAGATGCAGATTCAATATGCCGATTGCAGTGTTCAAAGCCAGGTTGGACAGAGCCTTGGGTGACATGGTTTAGTGTGTGGTTTCCCTGCACATGCCAGGGGGGTTGGAACTAGATGATATTAAGGTCATTTCCAACCCTAAATATTCTATGGTTCTATGATGCTTTAATAAACCAGATACAACTTTCAGACAATCAGTGGATGCATGAGTGCTAAAACAGTATGAGAGAAACCTCATTTTTAAAGTTGGACAGTTTATTCAAAGATTGAATCAAATTAAGAGAGTGTGTGTATATTCTACTAGCATAGAAATAGTATCGTGAATGAACAAAAAGGTAAGCTTAATAATGTTATCCATAGAACATCTGAAAGGAAGTAGAACAGAACAGCATGTTTTAACCAGAAGGCTCACAAAGCAGTCCTCTGATATATCAAAGCTAATTAGGACAAAGTCCAACAATTACAAAAAATGTTTAGTTGTAAAGAGATACCCAGCAATGTTTTGTCTTATCTCATAAGCAGATCATTAAAGGCTTCCTGTTGTATTTCTTCATGACTTCTTTTCAGGAAGATCTATTACCCTACTCAGGAGGAGATTGAGACCTACCAGAATGTTTCATTTGGCCTAGTCCCAGCCACCCCGTCCTCCGAGATACATTCAGGGAGTAATAATAGCCTGTGTGAATGGTTCTTGCAGTAGCATTCTGCTCTGGGTTTGCCCTTCCTCACTTTTCTCATCACGCTACACAAATTTGTGTGCAATTTTGATCCAGTCAAATCTGCGGCACGTGTGCAGACAGACTTCTGAAGGTGTCAGGGAAGTCATTGCAGCGCAAAGTTGAGACATGAGTTTCGCCATCGAGCAAGTTCGGGTACTGCTGGTATAGCATAGTCTCAGATGTCTGAGGAAAAGAGAAATTATCTGCAACAATTAATGTAGGGAGAAGAAGAGCTGGCACTGTGCAAGAAATTTATCAAAGTCTTCCTGTCAACACCATCTTCTGCTTTTGTATGATTTTGCATGTAATAGTGGCCCAATAGTCTGAGGTACAATCCTTAAACAAAACAAGAGCAACTGCTTTTGCAGTTAAATGAAGTTTGGATAGAATAGTCCTCCAGCTGCTCATTGAGGGAATCTTCCTTTCCTGTACATACAAGAAATGGCGGAGGGGAGGAAATAGAGGTAATTAGTTAGCTTGTATCCCAGACTGATGCTTAAAGGTATCATTTTTATTTTTACACATAGATACCAGTATTTTAAAAATAACTTTTCAGTTTAACCTGTTCCCACATTCTCAGTTCGCACTTGTTCTTTTGTCCTTTCTTGGCCTTCCTCCACAGCCTTCTAATGAAAATCACTGCACAGTTCTCATCGTCCAGTCAGCCTTTGGATTTCTAACTCAAATTTATCATTCTTTTTTGGAGAAACGTGTGTGCTCATATGTTTTTCCAGGCTTCCTCCTTGTCACACTAAAATTGATGCGAAGTACATACTGCCTTTTTTCCAAGCAGAGGGAGAAATTGTATAATCTATCCACAACACATGCCTCATTGCCACTTGACCTGTCTACAGCCCACTGGTATGAAGTCCTATCCATAAGTAATCTTATGTTTTAATGAAAAGTGTTTGGGTCTAGAAAAAGGCAAATAGTGTCTGTGTGGTTTTCATGTGGATTTATGCTCTCACTTTATTTCAATTTATTCTTCAATAACAAAGCAACTGACTATAATATTTAAAAATCAGTTCACTTTCTGCAATCAAGCAAACTTCATCCAAGCTCAATATCCTGACAGTCAGTTCTAATGTTTGCAAGTACAGACTGAAGAAAAATATTTTGACATCTTGGCTGTCAGATAATCTGTCAGTAACAGTTATATCATTCAGGGAGAGAAATGATAGCTTACGGAGTACTTTATTGGGAAAATGATACATCCACTGCATTGAAGGACTCTGCTGGATGCTAAAAAAGTTACTTAGCATTTTTGCAGGCAAAGTAGCAGGCTTCCAAATATGGGGTATTCTCTTGTGACAAAAACACAGAAAAATAAACACTTGCCATAAATCATTGGCTAGGAGTACCTACCTGCAAAGAGCAGTGTGTTCCCATACGTTTAGGAAGCATCAGGAACCTCACACTGAAGGATGTAATGCATACAGAAGAGAGAAGGAGTGCTCAGGATCCTTACCAAAGAGGCTCATGAGGCACGAAAGTTGTACACCAAATGCTTTACTTGGAATAATTTTGAAAAACTAGAGAAGTTCTCAGCCCTGTTGTGTTATGGCTGGAAAAAACTGCACTGTCTTTGGGCAGAGGTGTTTCCTGACTTGATGAAATGACTGCTCCATTAGAGTTTTCACAGCTGTTGGGTTTACATCTTCCAATTTGGCTTCACAGACATTTTTCATTCTTCGTCTGTTAAAAAGTAGTCTTGTTTCTGTGGAGAAATGTATGAGCATTATATGTAATGACAGTAGTAATAATTTCCAAAGTGCTCAGAGGACTAAAGCCCAGGTTTTTGTCAGCTTGCATAGTGCTGTTAAATGGTATTAGTCTAAGGTTACATGGAGTGTCTGCTTTTAATCTGGCGTGATTTGTGTTCCATACTGATTTACACATGAAAATTAAGTAATTATTGTGGCTTCTTGGAAAGAAAATGATTTTTTTGGTCATACATTTTATAATGTAATTAACAAATAGTGAATTTGTTACCCTACTTACTGCTATTGTTGACAATGATGACAATAAAAGCCATGATTTTGCAAGAATAAGCAAGACCACGTTATATAGGAAGACTGGCAACGTTAAACATTATTCAGCAGCTAAAGAAAGGTGTTTGTAACATAGGCAATCTCAGCTCTCAGAATCATAAGTCTGCCTTTGTCTAATTAGTCAACCAAGTCTCATTGGAATCTACCTTTCCCTTGATGGTTAATGCCAGTAGCAGTGCTCTGTCAAGCTGCTTCCTTCTGAGTCTTTTTTTTTAGTGCTTTTTCTGAGGCAGATGTTTTCCCTTTTCAGATAGGCTAAGCCATTAGATTCAGTTGATGACATTTACTTTGAACTTCATGTGTTGTGAGCCACTTGTTAGAAATTACAAAATAAAATGTGTAAGACATGATCTTGGATTGTTAAACCTTTCTACATCAACCTTTTATTATGTTGTCATTTTTAGTGGAAAAAGAACAGATTATCATGAAACTTCCTAGGTTTATTATTTTCATTTATCATCAGTGAGACTAAAAAATTAAAAACTCTTGCCATATTCATCTTTATTTATCCTCCTTTTTGTTCTTCTGTATTTCTTCTACTTTTTCTGAGGCAGAACAGAAAGAAGGGAAAGAGAAGGCTGAGGGTGAAAGGAGGAAACCAAGGAGAAAATAAACAAAGTTTGTATACTTTATCACAGAAACTTTCAACCTGGAAAAATACCTTATTTAAAGGGTTTACAGTTATTCCATATGGAATAACAGTAGTTTTGTGGTTTGGTTTTTTTTTCAAATCTCTATCCGGAGTTTATAATGTAAATCAGCACAACTCCACCAAGGTCAGCTGAGGACAAACTTTAGGCACTGTATTAGCCCATGTTTAATATGTTTTAAAATACTTAATCTGAGTTGACAAGATGTGTGTGTGGTATCTGAGTTACCAGGCTGCAAAGGCTGTAGCCTTTAGCCTTTCTCTTTGTCTCCTCACCATCATATTTCACTTACAATCTTATTGCGTCAGATTTAGATGATCAGCCCTTTTTGCCAGTAACATATCCATCATATTAAAATGTTTTGCGTAAAACATAGTTGTGATAATTGAGCCCTTTTCAACTAAACAAAATCTTAGCTGATTTTAAAAAATAAGCAGTTCAAGCATTTAAAATGTATTGTGGATGTAGCCATGATTTCTGTGCAGCCAGTTATTTTGGTATATATAAAAAAGAATTACAAGCTTATATCTCGCATTTCATAAATCAGATTTTCTGTATACAAAATGCATACCAGAAATTAGTATCTAAACAAGATGCCAGTTGGCTTCTCCATGTGGCAGCTTGTAAACAAAAATATTTGGGGAATGTGCATTTTGACATGATGACATGTAGTGCAGTGTACAAACACAAGTTCTTTGGAAGTACATTGTTCCCCTACAATGGAAATAAGGTGATAAATTGTGCTTGCACAGCTCTGTTGGAATTCAGCAGGTGGAACTTTCCAAATTCAGATGGTACTGTTGTTTTTTTTTATAAAGAAGTGTACTGAGAAGTTAAATATTTTATTAGTGACCTGTCTTTGCATCAGAGTGATATGTCAAAACCAATGTGGTGTTTTGTGTGTTCATCTTTAAGCTGTTTGGAAATATTTTTTCCCCATATTAATTTTGTTTTGATCAGAGACAAATTTGGTTATACTGAAATCAGTGAAACATTGGCCGCTAACTTCAGTGGAATCAGGAATTAAGGGAAGAATGCTGCTGCCTGCTGAAGCTGATCTAAAGCCATGCTGTTGCCAAAGGGGGAAAGTGATGTTCTTGCCTCTATGGACCAATGGTTGTATTTCTGGTTGCATCTTTCTTGCAGGCCTAGCAATCCTCTGGCTGTGCAGAAAGCAAGGTATCACAGGAAAGAAAAAGATGATTCATCATCTGATAATTACTAGGGCAAACAGTGTCAGCATTGTTCACATAATACATATTCCAAGCTGTGAATCAACATCCATGAGATTTAAATTCAATACAGTAAGACTCAAGAACACAAAATATGCTACTGCTATGGTATTTTATTTCATGAAAACCAAAGCAAAAAGACCAAATCTTGTGGAGAAGATGTAAAGGTACATTATTACATTTTTCCAATATAAATGCAACTGGACAAGTCTAAAGAAAATCATGTTTAAAGCATAAGAAGAAGAGTGAGATAAAGGAAGAAAGCTAGAATGAACTGAAAGTAGTTGTTACCTGACTGAAGCACTATTTAAATAAGCATTGCAGTGCAGAAGCTTTCAAGCAGAACTGAGGATCATCAACAGGCTTAATGTATTAGTACATCATAAAGTACCGTGCATGAAAGCAATTTAAAAAAACCCAAGCATTTTCATTATTATTTAGTCAATGATTTAGATTCTTTTTATATTTTATCCACTTTTGTTTGGTGTCAAGCATGCAAATATAGTAAACATTTATAGGCTCCTCTATAAAATTATCTTCTGTTCTTTTTCTACTGCATCTGCTAAAATAGTCTCACATTCTTGTTCATTGTGTCTTGCTAATTTTTTGTGCCCCATCTATTTTTGTGAAATCAAATAATTAAAAAAACAATGAACAGTTTAAAAGGTAAAGTAGCTTTCTAGTGTAGTGACTGGGGAGGAAGGAGAAGCTGGTTTTATTCCTATAAATCAAAGGAATCATGCAAATATCTGAAAGATACATCCTTAATTTATAGAATCACAGAATCATAAAACAGGGTTGGAAAGGACCTTAAGATCATCTTTTTCCAGCCCCCCTGCCATGGGGAGGGACACCTCACACTAAAGCATGCCAGGCAAGGCTTCCTCCAACCTAGCCTTGAACACTGCCATGGATGGAGCATTCACAACCTCCCTGGGCAACCCATTCCAGTACCTCACCACCCTAACCGTAAAGAATTTCTTCCTTATATCCAATCTAAACCTTCCCTGTTTAAATTTGAACCCATTACCCCTTGTCCTGTCACTACAGTCCCTAATGAATAGTCCCTCCCCAGCATCCCTGTAGGCCCCCTTCAGATACTGGAAGGCTGCTATGAGGTCTCCACGCAGCCTTCTCCAGCCTGAACAGCCCCAACTTTCTCAGCCTGTCTTCATACGGGAGGTGCTCCAGTCCCCTGATCATCCTCATGGCCCTCCTCTGGACTTGTTCCAACAATTCCATGTCCTTTTTGTGTTGAGGGCACCAGAACTGCACACAATACTCCAAGTGAGGTCTCACAAGAGCAGAGTAGAGGGGCAGGATCACCTCCTTCGACCTGCTGGTCACACTCCTTTTGATGCAGCCCAGGATACAGTTGGCTTTCTTGACTGTAAGCGCACACTGAAGCTGGCTCATGTTCATTTTCTCATTGACCAACACCCCCAAGTCCTTCTCCGCAGGACTGCACTGAATTTCTTTTTTTGCCCAACCTGTAGCTGTGCCTGAGATTGCTCTGACCCAGGTGCAGGACCTTGCACTTGTCATGGTTAAACTTCATGAGGCTGGCATCAGCCTACCTCACAAGTGTGTCAAGGTCCCTCTGGATGGCATTCCTTCCCTCTAGTATATCAACGGAACCACACAGCTTGGTGTCATAGGCAAACTTGCTGAGGGCGCACTCAATCCCACTGTCCATGTCAGCGACAAAGATGTTGAACAAGACTGGTCCCAACACCAATTCCAGCACCAATCAGTGAGGGACAACACTCATTACTGGTCTCCAGCTGGACACTGAACTGTTCACCACAACTCTTCGTGTGCGGCCATCCAGCCAGTTCTTTATTCACTGAGTGGTCCACCTATCAAGCTGATGTCTCTCCAATTTAGAGACAAGGATGTCATGTGGGACAGTGTCAAACGCTTTGCACAAGTCCAGGTAGATGACGTCAGCTGCTCTACCCCTGTCCATCATTTCCGTAGCCCCATCATAGAAGGCCACCAAATTGGTCAGGCATGTTTTCCCCTCAGTGAAGCCATGCTGGCTGTCACCAAGCACCTTGTTGTTTTTCATGTGCCTTAGCATGCCTTCCAGGAGAATCTGCTGCAAGATTTTGCCAGGCACAGAGGTGAGACTGACTGGTCTGTAATTCCCTGGGTCATCCATTTTCCCCTTCTTGAAAATGGGTGTTATATTTCCCTTCTTCCAGTCATCAGGAACTTCACCTGACTGCCATGATTTTTCAAATATGATGGCCAGTTGTTTTGCAACTTCATTTGCCAGCTCCTTCAGGACCCGTGGATGGATTTCATCAGGTGCCATGGACTTGTGCACATGCAGGTTCTTAAGACAGTCTGGAACCAGATCCTCTCCTACAGTGGGCCCAAAGTCTTCATTTTCACAGTCCCTGCGTTTGCCTTACAAGACTTGGGTGGTGCGGACAGAGCATTTGCCAGTGTGCTTTCAAATGTTTCAAAATCTAACTGTTAACTTTCAGCCAAATATAAACAAAAAATGGTGCTAAATGCCTATAGCTTCTTTAATTAAAACAGAATAAATTCTTTCTTCTATCTCAGCTAAGTGATGAAAAGCAGACTTTGTAAGGTGAAGGCCAGACTCAGGACTCTGTTGTTGCTGAAATTTCTTTATTTAAAGAATTTTAATAAATTCTTTATTGTTTTCTTCCTGAGGCATTAACACATTCTTTTGTGTTTTCTTTTTTATAGTAGATGTTCATAATCCTAAATTGCATTTCTGTCTAAGGTTTGGGGTTTTTACTGGTTTGGTTTTTTTTTTTTTGCAGTTGAAACGTTCTTTTGCTGCTTTTTTAAGCCTATCTTCCTGCTGTCTTTCTGTGAACTTTTTGTAGTTCAGACTTACTTGTTTAACTGATAAATAGTTTTGCATACAGCTTTGTATTCCCAGTTATGCATCCTTTGCCAAGCTGGTTTTGTAATTATTTCAGAAGAAGAAAACAAACTTGAAAAACTCATTAAACAGAGGTAGGACATACAAGACCAGCGTGTATTGCCTTCTTTTCACAAGTCTTGTGCGATCACATTTGAAATACGCGTTTCATCTCAATAGCAAAAAAACAAAACAAATACAAAACCACAACTAAAACTAGGAAATTTACAAAAGAACAGAAAACTGGCAGGGAGATAAGAAGTTATGATTTACAGCAACATGTAAAAAAACCCAAACAGATGAAGCTGTTACTGATTATCCTAATTAACAATCTCTTGAGCAATGGAGTGGAGTTAGTAAGCTCCCTAAGGTCTGAATCCCAAGGTTTGATGTTTTGTGTTTACAGCTTCAGAGACTAAAATTGTCAGCAAGAAAGGGAATATTGACTGTGTTTATTGTGCTTCTTGATTATCCCAGTCCCAAAATTTGCCAGATGCTTGTGTGTTCTTCTAAAACAGGTTTAAATATCAGGATTGATATGCAATTGAAATATATAAGCTGAGGAAGCCCTACAGCATCAAGAAGGGAACTAACACATCACTCATTAAAATAAACCAAAAGACAGTAAATTAAACTTAAAAATACAAGATTCAGGCTAATTATTACCAAACATTTAGCTACTGATGCCTACATGGCAACATAAATAAGTGCTTTGAACATTTAAAACTAGATAAAGATATGCAAAAATCAGTGATTAACTCTGTATTGGCTGGTGTATTAGGATGACTAATAAAATAGGGGTTTAATCTCTAAAATCTGTACTGCATATATACACATGCAAATCTCTAAAATCTGAAACTGCATATACACACATGCAAGGCATACCAGAATGTGAGCTATAATTGATAAGATCCAATTACTTCAATTTGGCAAGACAATCCCTAAGTATTCTAAACTGCATGAGAACTAAGACTATAAATAATGTATTTATTTTCAAATAAATGAGAAAAAGTAATTTTTCCTGTATTCCCAAATGCTCATAAATCATTGTGATTTACTGTGTCAGTCTTCCTTTTTGGTTCTGCCATCTATTTCAGTTCAGTATAAAGGCTGTGCTTATGGAGAGACTGACTACAAGATTTTCAATCTCTGGAAATTCAAACCTGTCAGAAAAAAAAAATCTGGCATCTGAGCTTACCCCTTTACTTACAAGAAAGTGGCAGCACTTTTAATTAGGCATTATCCCAGTCAAAATTGTGTTCCATTTATTAATTCAGGGTGTATGGGATACAACTATTCTTTGCATAAAGATGTATACTGAGGATTCACTGGAATGAAAGCAAATGATGTGTTTGTAGTATACATAGCTGATGCTGTGGACATGAGTAGCTTAGTCAGAGGTTAACCTCTTGTAAGAAAGGACTGAGAAGCCCACAGAACTGGTCACCAGTAAGTATTCCTGCTGACCAGAGTGCTGGGAGTAAACAGGGAGACCAGAATAGAATTTCAGCTTTATAGTGTTTTTTTCTATAAAAAGCTCCTTTTGTGGTCTCAGTTTCATTCTGCTAATTTTTCATATCAAAGCTAAAACTTTCTTCCCCTGCAATTCCTTCATTTCACATCAGTTTGCAGCACAGTGAATTAACTCTTCCAAACCAGGAGTCGATAATGTCTTGCTTCAGGAGGTGCCTAATCACTGTGATGAATTGTCCTAATAAAATCAGAGACCTTTACAGATGACATTTTCATTTGCAGTAAGTTGAAGATGGGTTTAGCAAACAGCTGCTTTCCACAACAGCCAGGATTAGTCACCTTATTCTTACATCAAGCATAAAGTAGTTATTTTATATGGGAAATTATAAAAGAGCCAAATAATTCTGGATTATTGATCTATTTGTCTGCTGGAAAGTTGTGAGTGAAAAATCTTTTGCTCTGTTGTTCTTAATTCAGATGCCATTAGTGCAGAGGTTACTCTAGGATGACTATGAAAGAAATTGATATAATGTCCACAGTGCTGCAAAGTATGTTTCTTTTCCAAATAAAAATACATGGAAGTTAACAGAAAGTGGTGTTTAGTAACTTAGAAACCACAATGTTTTATGGTAGCAAGACCAGTCAAAAGCTGCTATAAAACATAGCTTAAGACCTTGTAGAATTGTACTTAATACTTTAGACATGAACAGGGTAACTACAATGTAATCAGTAATTATTGCCCCTGTCTTATAAAGGATCTATTTGCACTTATTTTCTTTGACTGTCATCATAAAAGACAGACCAGCTCAATTTTATGTGTGGTATAAATGTACTTTTTCTGAATTCACAGTAATTGCCTGTGGTTGTTTAATTTGTCAGTGTGATTAAGATCTTTTCTCATTTACACTTCCAAAGTCCTATTGACTTGATGCAACAGTGATCTATTGTGTAACTATGAAAATTAGTGCAGAGTATGATGCAGTAAATAGTATTTACCATAAAAAATGGAACATAATTTGCCCTTATTTGTACCCAAGTAATTGAGAGTGCCTTGTAAGAATTTCTACTGTATGTTTTTATATATTTAGAAAAAAAGATCTGTATCATTTTGTCCTGGGTTCAGCAGTAGCAGTCATTTTTCTCCTTCTTAATAGGTGGTGCAGTGCTGCATTTTTGACTTTCAGCCTGGGAACAGCACTGATAACACTGATGTTTTTAGTTGCTGCTCAGTAATGTTTAGTCTGACCAAAAACTTTGTGAGTCTCATGCTCTGCCAGGGAGGAGGGGAAGCTGGGAGGAAGCAGAGACAGGACACCTGACCCAAACTGACCAAAGAGGTATTCCATACCACAGCATGCCATGCCCAGGATGTAGAACTGGGGGCAGTTACCCAGAAGGGGGAGATCACTGCCAGGGTCATGCTGGGTATCAGCCAGCAGGTGGTGAGCAGTTGTATTCTCTTCCCTTGTTATTTCCCTTATCATTATTATTATTGGTAGTAGCAGCAGTGGTTTGTGTTATACCTTAGTTACTGGACTACTCTTATCTCAACCTGTGGGAGTTACATTCTTTCGATTCTCCTCCCCATCCCTCTGGGAGTTGGGGGAGGGAGAGGGGGAAGTGAGCGAACAGCTGTGTGGTTTCTGAGCGACAGGCTGGGCTTAAACCACGTCACTTTTATAATAATAAGTAATCGCAGAAATCTTCTTTGATGCAGGTGTTTACAGCTGTTTGCCTCTCTCCTGATTTACTTTTACTCTAATGTACTTTGCTGCCTGTTTTTTTTTTTTCACCTGAAGCACAGAAACAACCTAGCTTTCTGATTTTACTACCTTCTTGTTCACCATGTTTCTCTTTATGGTTGAGCATTTCTAAATGTCAATCTGAAACCAGGCCAGAAGGTGTTTTGGCCTGATGGGAGCAGTCAGCTGTAGGATCCTGCACTTGATTTCCCAAACAGCTCTATGTAGCTGTGCTCATGGGTGACCACTGTGAGAGAGCATAACCATTGATCCTTCCTTAGGTAGCCTTATGTGGAGCTACATGGAAAATTTCTTTAAATAATGTTCGTTCAGTGAAAATTAGAAGCAATTTGTTTTCAAAATCTTCCTTTACTGGTCCTTTATTAGTGCATTTAGTATTTAAAACCAGTAACAGGAAGGGGGGAGGGTCTGCTAAGTAATGGTCGCAGCTGGCCACAAGAGCCTTTGAAAAGGTGTACACGTACAGGCCTGTGCCCTGGAGAGCTGTGCAAATCTTGGAGCAACGAGGGGGAGGAGGACTGAATCCGTATCTCCCATCAAAGGGGGAAGAGGTGCACCAGGCTGCTAGATGTGCAAGGGAGGGCTTCTTGTTAGAGGCCCCTCAAAAAAGTGGGTGTTGAGCCTTGTGGGAGAGGGTACAGACTTCTGGGAGACAGAAATGTAAGCAGATACAACAATTTGTGCTGGAGAAAAGGGCTAGACAAGACCTCACAAACATTTGTGTGGTTTTGCACTGTTTCTGGAGTGTCTTTCTCTAAGTGCTCTGGATATCCCAGATGGCTAAAGAGAGAAGAGAGGACTACAGAGCCATCTGAGGCCACTGGAGGTACCTTTTGAGATCGAATGTTCACACCCTCCAGTTCCTCCATGACAGACCTTTATTTACATACCTATGACAGACAACCTGCAGTCTATGCAAACTATGCTCACTCCCACCATCTGTGTTGAGCAGTCCTCTGCATATAAACTACTTATGTGTTTTACCTGTGTCCACATGATCCCAAGTGTGAAAGGAGACCCTTGGTTTACCTCTGAGGTTCAATAGTGCTCTTCCATTCCTTATTTCAATATTGCTATTACTTGAACAACTTTCATCACAATCTTCACACTAGGTAAAGACCTCAGCACTGCACCAGGATCTCAAGATGAGTTCAGAATTTAAAAGGATTTTACGAAATGTTATTAAAATTCTTTTGATGTCTGCATAAATTAATATGCAGAAGGGAAAAGGCATGGCACTGTATGTTAAACTATGTTTGTACAACACTGCCCTTTAGCTAACACTTACACAAAGAAGACTTGAGTCACTGCTATGTGTGTAAGGTACCAAAGGATGTTTTTATAGACATTGTTGAAAAGAAATAAAAATTCATATCACAGTTTTTCTTTATTCTGTGGAAGATGCAATTTATTTTGTAAACAGAAAACAGCTGTTTGCAGCACTAGGCATTAAACTAGGAACTCTTATCTGTTGACTAAGAGCATTTAATAAGTTCACAATGTGAGTGCCAATGAATGAGTTGATTTTAATATGTATCATATTTCACTGTAGAAATGTCCTTATGTTTTGTCTACCCACAATTTTATCTGCACTTGACATCCCCAGTAGTCAAGGCAGAAAATAAACTGAGCCATCCAGACAGATAGAGACCCCTGGGATAGATCTGAGCCAGCTGAGGACACAGCTGAGAAAGGGTGATGTGGGAGCAAAAAACAAGGAAGGAGAATCAAAATCAGTATTTCATTAGATTTTCTGGCCGCTTGAATTTGTCAGTTCTCCTTCTTGCCACCAGGGGAAGCCTCCTGTTCCTTGCTTCTTAATGCTCGTTCCCAGTCTGGCTTTGTGTGTCAAGGCAGCAACACAGTTCATTGAGGAACAAATTTGAATTCTTTGATCTTTGTATCCTAACTTTGCATTTGCGGGGTAATAAAAAGCATACAAACATGCACGCACATGTGAAAGCGACATTGCACATGTGAAAGAGACAGTGGACAGTTGTAAGAACATTTAACATCAGAATACCAATAGACCTTTTAAGTCTTACATACACCTCTCTCTTTGTAGAGCCTTTCTTCTGCTCCCAAGATAATGAGGAGCTTGCTTTACTCTCCTACAGACTCTACAAGGACAGAGGATGGGCATTATCTTCTTGCTAGTGGCATGAGGCAGCATCTCAGATATGCTTACCTCAGAATTATCCTTCTAGACAAATAGGTTGTGAAACCATTGCTCAGTCTCTTGGCAGGTCCCAACCCTGCCTTTGCCCAAGGAACACTGCCACTGATGACAGGTATGCATTTTCCCTTCCCCTTGTTACCTACCCTGTGCATTTTGGGGGGTTTTAATCCCTCTGGTGCAAGGTATGTAACTGCATAGAGCAAGCCCTGTTAGAGGGCTATATCTGCTACTTGTTCAGAGCACTCAGTTTAACACAGAAGCACCTGCCAGCTATCCCTCCAGAGCTACAACCCATCTGCATGTAGCTCTAGCTAAGAAGTTTTTCTGAAATACTCTTCCTGTGCTAAATATACCAATTCCCTGATGGCATCATGTACCATTTGCTCCTGCCCCCAAATTCGTGCCACAGTAGCATCCGGTTTTGCTCCTCTAACATTTGGGGAGGCAGGGAAAGGCACAAGGTGGGGGGGGGAGGGGGAGTATTTTTAGTTCCTTTTATTGCATTTCAGTATGATCGCTTTCTGGTTTCAAAGGAAATGTAACTGAAACCCAGTGTGGGTTTGGAGTAAGGAAAATTTTGCATAAAAATTAACATTTTTAACTCACGGAAATGATTTGTGAATTAAAATACTTTCTTCTTGTGGCTTTACAGAATCACCTTCCCTTTGCCTTCAGGGTAGCCTGAACAATTGCCAGGTCAAAACAGTATTCCCAAAGAAAACCAGTGGGTGGGTTTCTGTCTAGGAGCTAAACCAGAAACATGCTGTAGGGTCTAGCTGCAGATCAGGTTTGGGAAGCCACTGTCCTGTCCATCCTGCTGGCCTCCACCAGTAACAGGCATGAGGTGCCATGTAGCAGACATAGGGATAGTGTTACACCAAGGCTGCTGCAATACCTGCTGTCCCACTGGTCATGGTACAAACAGTCTACAGCAAATACAACTTCATTTTCATAAAGGTGTGATCCACTGCTTTGGGCTAACAATGCTAGACAGTCTCTTCAGTTTGCTTCTGGCTAGTACACCCTGAAAGGAAACACTGAGTATATTCAACAAGAAAAGATCCTGCAATCCAATATTCATTGAACCCTAGAAAAGGCAATTCTTTTCAGTATAATTTCAAAAGCAGAAGAGTAGTTTGGGTTGGTTTTGAATTGTGTACTAGGAAAAATACATTGGAAGAGTCCAGGCTGTGAGTGTTGGTTGGCCTCACCCCACACACGGAGGCAGTATTGGTCTGCCCTTGTTCAAGGTCTGCTCATGCCACCATCTGAGGGGCCAACAAAATCGCAGCGATTGAAAATCTTATGACACAGGAACGGGGCTGTGTCTTTCTTTGTGTTTCCCTACACTACACCCCTTTTTGGGACAGAATGGCTTTCAGCTCCAGTTCCTTCTGCAACCTGCTGGCAGCGCAGCAATGCAAGCTGTAGCAGTGGCATGAGGAAGGGCTGGGAAGCTCCATCAAAGGGTTGGGAGCAAGCAGCTGATCTCACAGTAGGTACCATGTAGGCTGGCTTCCCTTCTGGAAGCACAGCCTTGCAAAGCTGGGTCCCAGGTTCCTGACCTCATCTCCCAGGGAGCACAGAGACCTGTGACTTTGGTCCTCTGAAGACAGAGGTTTCCAGTGAGGTGCCTGCAGGGACCTGTTGTGGCAGTGTGAGAACACCCCAATGTGACCTGACTCATTTTTTAAGTTTACTGCACTTTACCATAGTGAACCTGGATCAAAATCAATGCAAAACCAAGAATAGAAATTCCCATTCCTCAGACAAGAGCCATGACAGAGCTCTTCATTCACACAGCCTTTCAAACGCCATGCTACAATCATAAGAAATCCCAAAAGTCAATGATCAGCAAAAGTTATGTGTGCAGACTAGGAAACATTGAGCAGGAATTTCCACAAAGGAATCCTTCAGAAAATAAATACCTGTTTTTAATTTGTTCATCTAAGTTATCTAGCTAGCCCTGGTCAATATGGATTTGAGGTTTTCAGTATTTATTTATCCTCTTAAATTCTTTGCCAGACATGTTGCAGATAAGGCATAGAGACACCCCCTACCCCCCCCTCCCCACCCCACGATGTGATGTAAGAGGTCTGAGACAGAATAACACCTGAGGCCAAATCCCAGGCTGTGGCTTTGACCAACAGGCTAACTTCCCCTATAAGCTCGCTGGATCATGGAGAAAAATAAACAGTTAATTTCACCAATAATCTAATAATATAGAGTTTACATTATATATACATTTCTATATACACAGACACACAAAACATAAAAATGCATGTACATATATTTCAGGTAATGTTTATAGCCTAATGGCATTTATATAATATATGTATGGCTTATATAACATTTTAACTCTATATATGCATTTGTTTTCAAAGTCCATTAGTGTGACACTTAGTTTGACACATTGTCTCTCACTGCAGAACTGGTATTTTCTACTTTCCCCCTTCTACTCATTTCTTATCACAACCCACAACAAAGCAGCTTCATCTGAAACTTATTTTGGCTGACATACACCTATAAATGCGTGGCATTTATTTTCCACATTGCGACTCACATGTTACTGCACTCCTTTGTTTAAAGTTCTCCTCTCAAAGGCTCTCTGCAAGGGTTGTGTAGGAGGTTTTGCAGCAGGGAGGTTTGAAACTGTTTTTTTTCTGAATATGATTGTGAAGAGTCTGTCCTTTTCAAGGTCTTGGCCAGCTGCACAGCTGTTTTCCTCTTTTCATTTTCTTTACTTCTGCAGGACTGAATAATAATCCTTATCTAGTACTTTTTATATAAAATAAATAGTTGAATTTCTACCATAGCTTTTACTGGGCACTGAGGCATTTTCAGCAATTCTCAGTTTGCCAGTATAGTATTTACCAAGTCCCTTAGAGACCAACCAATGCAGGGAGCAATTTTGCCACTATTAGGCTCATCACACATCCTTATATTGCATGTAGTCACCCATATTCAATTGAGTGCCTCATAGTTATGGAGTAAATTGGTATCATCAAGATTGCCCAGAGAAGTGGTAGATGCGCTGTCCCTGGAGACATTCAAGGCCAGGTTGGATATGGTTCTGGGCAACCTGATCTAGTTCAAGATGCCCCTGCTCACTGCAGGGGAGTTGGACTAGGTGACCTTTGAAAGTCCCTTCCAACCCACACTATTCTGTGATTCTATGATTTATATCAAACCCTAGTCTTCAGCAACTGTCTCTTGCTCACCTGTGATGCCAACAGCCTCAAGAAGTATTTCCAGGAATGCTGACCAGCCAGCATCAGTACAGCCAGTAGTCCCTTGGCAAAAAAATTCCCTCCAGTTTTGACCATGGCCATGGAAAGGACAAGCAATGCCCCCCAGCACCGGTAGTCTGCATGGAGTCTTAGCTCATGTCAGCAGAGTAAAAGCACTAGCCGTTGACTTATTGCCAACTGTTTTCACCCAGTCTTGTAAAGTAGGTGTTCCACCGGGTTGGCAGCTAGAAGTTTGGTCCTACTCTCCTAACAGATAGGAGCTAAATGTCTCACAAATGAAAATCCTCATCTGCTTAAAACTGTGCCGGCTCTTTTATTCGTGGAGGTGACAAATATCCTACACCAAAAAAAAGCACTGATCTGGTTCCTGTGCACCCCACGAGGATATTGAGCCATGTGTGACACTTTCCTCAGCCTGCTCACCCAAGAAACCTACCTATGCCCCAAATCCTTGCAGGATCTGTCCTCAGTTATATTGTGGCACAATGCATTTCACATGAAGACATAGGCAGCCTTAAAGTTTTTGCATACGTTGACATATACATGAAAGAGTGGATACTTTCACTTGTTCCAGGCACTTGGACTATAAACCCATAAAGAACTCAAGTAAACAGAACTTTTTTAGTATGTTAAAAAGTTCAGACTGTGGAAAGAAGACATTTCTTAGAAACAGATTTTAGTCTTTGAAATAATTAGACTGAGCTGAACAGATTTTTGGCATTATTTGTAAGCCAGTCATTGTTCAGCCTTTGTACTTAGAAGAGCAATTATGACTCCTTTGGAAGCATCCCTAGCTGAACTCTTAAAATAATAAAAACACTCCTCCATAAGACTACATCAACATATGGTTTTTGTAACGACAGCACAAACAAATCACCCACTCATCAAGCAGATTTAGGAAGAAGACAGGAACAAACTGAACAAACAAATTTTCTGAAGATTACTTACTGGTCCTGATCAATCAGGACTAAAAATAAGTATCTAAATTGAATTCAGGATCTGCCTATGGGGTATAGAATACACATAAGATATGCAAAATACAAATAAGCAAAAACATAAATACTACCAAACATTGTAAAGCGAAATTTGTAGATAATATGCTCTGAAGTTGCATTTCAAAAATATTTGAATTGAAATTGAACATCTGCTAATGCCCAGCTTTTTGATCTGCTCACTAGTTTACTTTTTAACTGTGCTGATACGTCATGAATAAGGAAGAAAGAGATAAAGTACATATACACTGGTGATCATTATCAGAACATCCTGCCTGGTTTCACCACCCTCCTGGTAATTCCAAAGTGAAGTCCCTGCTGGACAAAAACTGGTGGGTAATGTGCATCCCTGCTGTACTTCCCTCTGGTAGATGCTGCAGTGTGGTGACTACATGGGTGTTAACTATTTTGAGATGCACAGACCCCTGTCAGCTTTCTGTGTTTCCAGCCAGCTTGGTGTAGTTCTGTGGTATGTACTGATGAGTTAGTATCCCTTCAGAGAAGCAGAGTCCCAGAGCACACTTGTCAAGGCCTTTGGAGCTTAACGCCAACACACAAAATATCCTGGCAACATAAGCATCCACACTTTCCAGGAGGCTGGTCCTGGGGCAGTCCTGAAACCATCCACATCTTTAGAAATGTGGAAGTTGAGGTAAATGGACACTCCTAATCTTACCTTACATAACTTACAGAATTGTACATATACACACACACAGACATAAGGCCTCTACATTTTCATAACTTCCATTTTCTCCCCACTTTTGTGCACCTTTAGGTATTCAGTTTTTTTTCCAGATCCTGGAAGGACTACCCTTCTTTGGCTGACAATGTCTGTCTCTGCTTACTGTCCCTTTTCACACATATGCTGGACACGATGCCCAGCAGCTGAATCTCCAAAACCTCTTCCTCTGCCAGGCAACATACAGCCCAGCTCTCCTGCATGACCTATGTCCATCCAGCACACGTATGGCACCCTGAGGCTGAGCACTGAGGAACACATCAGCTGCCAGCAGCCAACTCAACTGCTGAGTTGAGTTCTACACAACTCCCTGTGACAACTTCAGCCAAACCTCAGCGCACAAGAAAAAGGGAGCAAACAAGCTCCACATTCAAAATGGGGTTTGCCATCTGACAGATACCCAGAAAGTGCCTTCAGTATGAAACACAAGTTAAAAGGGGAACTTATGTAGATTCATCCAAGAAGCAATCTTGCTTGCATATATGTCTGTTGGTTTTGCTTGCCCCCTTCCGAGTGAGTATGTTTTGTGGCAGTTAGAACAGACTAGAAAACTCTACATGCTAGTTTTGATCCCAGCTGGAAAGTGGACCAAGCAGATCTCCCACACTACTCCTCCTCCTCTGCAAAACTCTTGATGAGACTGAATAAGAACAGCATTAAAACATTGATGCCTGAACCAGAGCCCCTCTGACCACACTCTCACAGCTGCTGCAGCCTGCAGGACTGGTAACAGCCCCAGCAAATATGTAACAACAAAAACTTCTGTAGATAGAGCCAGAGTTTCTTGCTCATTGTCAATGCAATGAGTCAACAACAAAAAGAGGAACTAGGTTTCCTCCTCTAATCCCTACCCATACCATTTTCAGGTTCAGATTCAGGATTGCTGCTGCTACAGTTGTTTAGCTCAGAATTATGTCCCAAACAGCTTCAACAGATGGCACTGCCTCTGTCCTGCCATGTGCTGAAAGCTCTGCATAGTAGTGCTTGGTCTTCCTTAGGGGAGTTTAGCTCCCTGGAAAAATCATTGTCAAGACCTTGGAGAGACCATAAATGCTGGAGACGATCAGTGGTGATGAGTCAGGGTGGGTGGAATATTTCCACAGAAACAAATGTTAATGAAAACCACAGGAAAAGGTGCATGTTATCTGTCTGTGAACAGTTTCATCAGAGGCAATGGCTGCTTTCAGTTTTTGTCAAACTGTGTTACTGTTTTATCAGAAATCAAGATTTGAGTATTTAAAAACTGGAAAAATCAACAGTGCTACTGGAAACAATGCTGTGATATAGTCTAATGTCTTATTATTGAGCTTTAACAGATAACCAAACCTCTCGGGAATTTCTCAAGACTTTGTTATAAAGAAATTAAATTTTATTTGGCATTGCTGTTGCAAAGTCAGGAAGAAGTTCTGGTGAAGTACCATTACTCCACACAAGTGCAACAAGGAATGCCTCTCTGACTTTTAGGTCTGTCTCCCTTGTTGCCAGGGGCCTCAGTCTTTCAGGGAAAATTACCCTTGAAAAACAAATCCAGTTCTCCTAATCTAAGGGCCGCCCACATAAGCCAGTCCCTTGGCCAGAGAAATGTTATTCTGAGATCTGCATCTAGGAAGGGGATACAGCCACAGGGAGCGGGGCAGTTGGCAGCAGCCCCATGCTCCGGGAGTCTCATGTTTGACTGTGCTGGCATGTTTTCAGTTGTCTGGAGGGAAATGTATTTAGTTTTATTTCAGCTAAAACTCGGAAGCAGAGGAGCTCTAGGAGGGCTCTTCATGAGCTTGAGGTGAGCTGAGAGCAGCCAGGTGTCTCAGTCAATGCTACCTACAATGAGCAGAGCAGTACTTGACTGAAGGGTTTTCCTTGCCAGCAGTGATGACTCACATGAATTATCTTTTCTCTTTGTATACTGTCTAGTGTTTATTCATTACAGTTCTGTATTGGTTTTCATTTCTTGCAAGAAAATGAAAAACACTATTACTACATTTCCCTTCAGTTTAGCATTTTTTGTCTTTTCTTTGCATGGGGCTTCACAGACAGAAAAGCCTGAAATTCTTTGGGCTCTTTGGAGCACTGGGCACTTCTTTAGGCATTTCTGGAGGGCCCTCAACTTTTTCAGAGTGGACTGTTTCTAAATCTGCCCTGCCCAGTTATTATCCCATTACTGTTAGCTTTGTAAAACGCTGTGCAAAAGTTTCATTCTTCTCTGACTTGTTTATGTGCACTTGCACTACAGAAACCTAATAGGAGCATCTGTTAACTGTGAAAGCGGTATGTATGGTTGACTCATCCTCATAGCTTCTCTAAGAAAGTGATTACTTACACTTCCTTTGCAAGACAGATTGCCAGAAGGTCCTCTGTCAGTCCATGTCCTCACTCTCTCAGTTACTTTGTCCGAGTACTTGAGGCTTGTCTGAGTGACAGTGGCACGGTACTCCAGAATATCTACAAGATATAACAAGGGAATTGGATATTTGTCTCTTAAAATAAATTACAATATTGATGATCGTGGCTAAGAGCTGTTTAAATAATTTCTGTAAAATAATACATTATTACAATGAGTACTCTTCTCTGAACTTTTATACTATGGATATACAGTAGACAAAAAGTTACCTCCAAAAAGCTAAAAAACTTTTCTTTTTACTTACAATAAGACTACAAATTAAGAACACAAACTTTGCAGAACCCTTAAAAACACAAAAAACCCTCAAAAAGCCAATTTGCATAAACATGAGAAAAGTTTTAAACAAGAATATGACAAGAGCTGCATCTCATTGAGACCTATCACATGAAAGAGAGCCTTCCAGTGCCTTGCAAGACTTTCTGCTTTTTTAAGACTCTCAATTCCCCTCCCCACCCTTCATTTGCCTAGGTAATCACAAGAAGCCTCAGATTTAGCTCAACACTCCAGTCTTTATTAAGCATTTTGACAGTGCAAGATTAACCTTCGTGAGTCACAGTAGTCATCTTCTGCAGTCTGCTCCCACTGCTTAAGTATTAGCTACCTCCTGGAGAGATCCTAAAACAATAATGAACTCAACTTCACCAGACGCATACTACTGCAAAGCCTAGCTCCCCTCTCAGTGCTTGCCCCATGCATGGCATATAGTCCATCCAAACACTTTGATGGGATTTATACAATAGCATGAGGTCATGGCCAAAGCTCTGTGCTGCACTACAAGTCAAACAACAGATCAGAGGTGAGATCAAAAGACTAATGGATAATCAGCTTGCATTATTAACAATGTTGTAAATAAAATTAAGAGGAAAGATCAATCTCCTACCTTAATATTTTATTTCCTTACTTTTCCAGCCTAGGGTCATGGGAATGTGTCCTGCCACAGCCTGACCTGACACTAACCATTGGTTTTCTTTTGTAAGTAAAATGCAGGTGCTGTGGATTCAGTGCATCTTGCTTGGGTGAAGTCTTTGGTTCTTACCTGTTTAAAAATCTCTCACAGCACATTAAATATAATGTTTTTCCTTTTGTAACTATTAGTTTAATCCTTCAGCAAGGGACCATTTAAACTCTTGTTAGCTAACCCAGGAAACTAATAAATCCCTTCCTGTGCCTGAGAAGACTTTTCTCTACCATTTTCCAGCCTACTGAGCTTCGAATAATGGCATATCCAGTCCAGTTTTTGAAAAGCAATCATCCACTACATCCAATATGTTTATTGCCAGGTTATTCAAACAGTACTTACTAGGTTTAATCTGCTGATAATGTAACTTTCACTCACACATGACCTAGTGTAGATGGCCTGCAGTGTGTGCTGCCTTTAGGTTTTATAATTAACCACACAAGACAGTTAAGAATGCAAGCATGTGTGTCCCAGCTTGGAAATCTGGTCAGCAGCACAAAGGTGCTGTTACTATTGGAGTCACGCAGGCATTTGAAGTTTAGGGGGCTCTCTGCTGCTTTTTGCTTTTTTAGATTGCTTATCGAGTTGGGTTATTTTAGTATTTGTAAGGTAAGTATGCCATATATGTTTTCTTTCAAGCTGTAGCAGTGAACTTCCTTGTCACAGGTACATGGTCAGATGGTGGATGCATAGTCTGAACTTGTAGCTAGGGCTAACGGAGTGAAGAGAGCAATCTTTCTGTACAGTCATTTTGTTTCTAAAGAGCTTTTAGGAATGATGCAAAAAAGTGGCCTCATTTGAAATTGCTTAGCTTTCCTTGAAAAATTTGTCCCTGTGGATAGCTTAACAAAAGCACCTATGTGCATTTAGTTTAAATGGGTTTTGGGGATTCTATACCCATTACACCATTATACCAGTGGGGCTGGTAAAACGGTCTCCAAGATAGTCTGGATCTCTGGAGCTCCTAAGTTTGCTGTTTCTGCACAGGTTGTGAAGTTTGCAGGAAGAAAGCAGTCCTGATGACATTTTCTGTGCTGTCATCAAGCCAATCCCATAGGCAGTGTTTGCAGACCCCATACAGCTGTAAGGCACTTTAGCAGCCCCCCAGAGGCAGCTGAAGAGGAGTCTGGGCTAACTACAATGGCTGTGGTTGCTACAGACCTACTGCATTGGTACTCTGTTGGGAAATGTCTTTTGTGTTTGGAAGTGAGTGCATCTTGATCCCAGAAGAGAGATACCAGGGTCCCACAACCTGCCGAAAGGTCTTTCTCTGGTTTTATCCCCAAATCCTTCTTTTCAGCTTGTCACACTGCCCTGACTCTGCAAGCTGGCTGCAAAAGGAGGCAAGGCTGCCTGGTGTATTTGCATGGTACACCTGGGTGGGATCCCAAACAAGTGCAAGGCCAGTCTTGTCAAAAATGCTGTAAGGGCTTGTGGACCAGGTGATGTGTGAATGCACTTGGTGAGGTGTGTGGGTATCCTGAGGGGATACAGCACCGTGGGGTACATCTGGGAGAAGGGTGTGGACGTGGCCATTTGTACCACTAAAGAGAGTGAGCCCCAAGATCAGAGGGACCTCAAGACAGTGACATTAAGTTTGGAGTTGAAGCTGGACTGACAATTGCTTGTGAGATGCAGAAACAACCTAACAGATGGGTCACAAGACAACATTTGAACTTCAGACCAAATTCAGTACCCAGCATTTTGTCAGTGTGCACCTATGTATTTTAAGACAAACTCAATTCAACAAGCACATCACCATTTTCTAGTTTTAATCTTTAAGTTGATGCAAACAGAAGTTGCATGTAGAATATAATGCAGTTTCTAATATTAATTGTCAAAAAGTATTGATGATAGCTTTCCACTCTGACGGGAAATTAATGTAAATGCCTGTACAGACATGAGGAAAGCCATCTGAGAAGTGCTGCTGCATAATCAGTTAAAAACAGTGAAACCAAACATTAAAAATTTGGGCAACAGAAAGTAGAAAATATCTCAGCCAGCAGGCTTATACAATCCAAGCACAACTTTCTAGTTGCCTCCCCTACCTTACTGGCATCTGACTTGGAAATCTTGCACAGACTTAAAACTGTCTCTGTCAGGCAGGGGATAAGAAATTTCAAAGCCCTGACTCAGATAATGTGAGACCAGGTGGCTATATTGACAATCCAGAAAATCCTTTCCCTATATTCTCTCTCTACAGCCTCACCTACACAATGAACAAGAGAAATGAAAGGCTGCTCAGAGAGAAGACTAAACAGAAGTAAAAAATTATGTTCTGTGATCCCCTCAAGAGAAAGAAATGGAGACACTGAAAGCCAGCCATGCAACCCACTTCAGGGTACAGCAACCCAGTATTGTGCATGTGTATGCTCACGTATAAATCCAGACTGACAACAACCAGGAAGACCCAAAATATCTAGATAACAGAAACCTTTTCTAGAGATACCAGTGATGAGTTAGCTGGGCTGCCTTTGTTCAGCCTTGGCATCGTGAAGGAAGCCAGCAAAGCAGCTGTTAATAGTTTTGCTAGTGTGCTTCCTTCCACTGTTCATTGTAAGGACTGCGTAACACACTCCAAACTCCAAATGTTTTTTAACAAACCACTAGTGCGAGAAAACCAATTGTAATTCATTTAGCAATAAAAGTCAACAAGCTTTTTGTTATTGGTTAGGAAATAAATGTAAAGAAAGAATCATTTATGCTTAAACATGAAAAGTCCAGAAATGTTAGGTGTTGGTCAAAACAAGTTGTAAGAAACAAACGTGTGTTCAATTCATTGAAAACCTTAAGAAAAATAATATATTACCAAGTTATTTTCTGGCGTGCTATCACCTGCAAATGCTTGTAATAAAAATCAGTCAATAAGCAAATCACTGTTTGATAACTTAAAATTTTATAGGCTAACTTCAATCTCAGAGCTGATTTAAGAAGTACCTTCAAGTCAGACATTTATTTTTTTGTATGTCTGTTAAGGTTGGTGTGATTAAGGGGTTAATTAGAATCCTAAATGAGTAGTTCACATGTAGCAAGATACATCTCACTCCATAAAAACAGCTTTATGACATGGGAAAAAGTAGGATTTGGCAGTATAATTGTCTGTCTTGTCTATTTGCAGCAGGAGAGTTCAAATGAGAGATTTTAAACATGTTAAAACAATCCATTTCCAATTTTCTTTTATTATTTACGATAATTGAACTGTCTTTCTTGATGTTCATATTGCCACACATCTGAAGCTGTACTTACTGCATCAGTTACCTCTACATTGGCTACAAAGGCTGTATGGAGCTGCACACAATAAAAACAAAATGAAAGCTGTAAAACACAGCTGTGAGGCTCTTGTCCTACCAAAACCCAACCGTGGCATTGAGGGAGGGAGTAAACTGGGGTTGGGCAATTCCAAATTTCATCTTTCTAAATGTTTCACAATTCACATTTACATTAACATGGTTCTTTGAGGGGCCTCACACTTTTACCTGGTTATTAGTTTTTATGGGACATGGAATACCCATGGCAATGCGATGCTTGTTTTCCCATTGTCCTCACCATGTGTGGTACACTACAGTGGCACACAGTTCGTTGTCCAGCCCTGACACCCCTTAACTTCTCATCCACAGCGTGAGTGATTCAGAGCCTGTTTGAGGACTTCACCAGGGTGAAGAAGTCTTCTACTGCACATACAAGAAGCCCGAGGCTGCAAAGCCTCAGGGCCGCCACTGCCACAGTGACTGGGCGACCAAGGCATGCCTCGGGCCTGCAACCCCTCAGAGCCAAGGGGACGGCCGGCGGACACTGAGGCGCTGACCGCACCCACCGAGCCCGTGAGGAGAGGGCGGCAAGATGCCCCCCTCCAAAATGGCCGCCTCGCACCCACCCTGCGAACTACAGCTCCCACAGGCCCTCGCGGCACCGGGGGGACCCGCGCTGCCAGTGACGTCACCCGCCTCCACGGAGGGAGTCCCAGAGCGCTCCCCGCTCTCTCGCTGGGGGAGGATGGTGGAGGGGAGGAGCGGGTAGCGCCTGCGCTCTGCGTCCCCGCGCCGCAGAGGGGGCGGGGCCTCGGCTCGCGGGGAGAGCATAGAGCAGCGCATCAGTCGGTAGCGCAGAGTGGCTTTTGGGGGCGGAGCGAGGCGGCGCCAGGCCCAGCTCCCCTGTCAACACCGGCCAACATGGCGGCGCGGAGGCCCCGTTCCGCCGCAGGTCAGTGAGCTCCCCAAGGGCTCGGGCGCGTCCACAGGGACGCGTTCCGTCCCGTCCCCTTACGGGAACGGGGGGTAGGAGGAGGGGGCAGCCCGGTCCCCTGCCGGTGCCGGCCCGTGGGGGCGGGGGAAGGATGGCCCGGGCTCTGCTCCTCCCCCTTACGTCCCTCCTGCGGCCGGTGGGGAAGGCCGCCTTTGGCGCCTCGCCGTTGGTTCGTCCCCGGTCGGGATCGAGTGGCGGCTGCATTGATGCTGGTGGCCCCGTTTCCGTGTCTCCCCCCTGGCCTCCTCGGACCCCTCCTGGGCTTCACGAGAACCCCGCCGGGGATGCCCGAGGCTGCGGAATGAGTCCTACGGGGTCCGCTGGGAGCTTCGGAGCAGTGTCCGTGGCCTCTGTCAGCTCCGCGACTTCCAACGTGCAGCACTTTAGGTGTATTTGGCATGGCCTTGCCGTGTAACGCCGCTCTGCGCAGGCACAGCTTCGTGTGCTTAGAGAGTGTGCATAGTATTAGCCTTTAAGGAACGGGGTATTTTCCATCAGTTGAGAGTTATGTGAGTCACAGAATGGTTTGGATCATCCAGTTCCATGCTCCCCTGACATGAGCAGGGACACTTTCCGCTAGACCAGGTTGCTCAAAGCCGCATTCAGCCTGGCCTTGCACACTGCCAGGGATGGGGCAACCACAGCTTTTCTGGGCAACCTGTTCTAGTGTCTCACCACCCTCATAGTGAAGAATTTATTTTTAATATATAAATCTTTTCCACACAACATGTTATACTTGAGTTTTGAGTTGAGTAATATTAATTTAGGGGCACCATTAACTAACAGGCTGTGACAGTGTTTTTATGTTCTCCATTTAAAGGAGTTAAAAGAGTTTGCTGCCATTACCTCTAAGTTGGAATGAAAGAAGGCTCAGTAACAGCTGTTTAGCATTCTGGGACATGCTTTTTATGTTCTAGTACTCAAGGATGCTTAGGTGCTGAAATAATTAATCAAATGTTTATATCTACAGTTTTACTTTATAACTGTAGGTAGTAATTTAATTTCTCTATGGAGTGTCCCACCATCACTGCCGAACTTGTATTCCACCTTATATATATATTTAGCCAACATGGACTTTAATTTATGCATGCGTATCCGTAGAACTGTGATTTAATACATTTTTCATCCAGAAATTTAAAACCATCTTTTCCATTTGATGTTTGAGTCCACGTGGTGTTTTGAATCTCTAATTTGAAGTTTTAGGATGCCTGTTTTGAAAATGTTGACAGAATTGTATTGCACATGTGGAACTCGATAGAAGTCCCAGCCTCATCTGTTTCACTTATTATGGAGAAGGAACAGAACGGCCTGTTTTTGGCTTATTAGTGTATGGGAAGGTTTTGCCCCCCTGAGGAAAACACTAGGCCAGAAGTTTTCAGTGTCTCAAGGTTTAGGTCTAGCCAGAAGAGATGTGTATACTTTCTCTTAAGTTAGACTTGTTTCATATTGCTAAAGATCATCAGAGCAGTTGCAGTAGGTCAGATGAAAGCCCTGCATTCTGTGCCTCAAGGCCATCAGCTGCAGGATAGAATCGTAGAATAGTTAGGGCTGGAAAGGACCTTAAGATCATCTAGTTCCAACCCCCCTGCCATAGGCAGGAACACCACACACTAAATCGTGGATGAGCTAGGAAATGCAGGACAAGCATGTACTGATCCTTTCTCAGAATGTTGTCAGTGATTTTCAGCCTAGGACTTCATTAACTATGGCAGTTGCCTTTTGTGTCTGACAGCCCCTGCTGGACCTTTCCGTTTGTGGTTTGTTTTTTTGGGGTTGTTTTTTTTTTTCCTCCTTTAGTATTTTCTGTTGTTATTTGGAGTCCATATCAGCTTTTGGTATCTACAGCATCCTGCAGTAAGCTGTTCCACAGGTTAACCAGGGCTTCTGGAGAGTGGGGGTTAAAGGAGAGGAGAGAAAGACTTCCTTTTTTTAACCTTGAACAAGCTACCTGGTAGTTTCATTGGTACCTTTTAGCTCCTGTACTTGAACAGGGAGGAGATTCCTGTTCAACTTTTCACCATTGACCATTTAATACCAAAACCAGTTCTGTTGATGTCTGGGGGCTTTACATACTTTGTTGATTTACTCTGTAATGGAGAAAAATAACTTTTCTTTTTTTCTTTAGAACATGACAGTGATGATGATTCCTATGAAGTGTTGGATTTAACAGAGTATGCGCGGCGTCACCATTGGTGGAATCGTGTGTTTGGCCGGAATTCAGGACCAGTTGTAGAAAAATACTCTGTAGCTACCCAGATTGTCATGGGCGGTGTGACTGGCTGGTAAGGCAGCATCACTTTTCATAACTGTCCCAGACCTTTTACTATGTTAGAAGATCATTTCCAAGGCTATTTGAAGCATATGTGTATTTATCTCCTGTAATGGGATTTTCTTTATCATTGATCAAGATTATTCATGTGTGAACAATTTTTTAACTGGTTACTCTGACTCATCATTCTAAAATGTTTTTGTAGTATTGGTAAAATGCCAGTTATCAAAGGGAACACCTACCAGTCACTGTGAAAGGGATTTGGGGAAATGTCAGAGCTCTGAAAGTACAAGAAATAAATGGAAAATTACTGCATTTAGCTTTTATTTGTATGGAAAAGCTTATTTCCTTACTAGTATAGATTTAGAAACCTGGTTATGATATTATGACTAAGACATATTTTATAGGTAAAAAACTAAGGAAAAAGGAAAAAAGTGTGGGTGAATATAGCTTGTTTAAAGGCCCAATTTCATAGTCTTTTTATCCTCTCTAAATTCAGATGGAGCCATTTTGAATAAATTAACAGTCTGCTGTTACATGCTCTCATTTAACTGAAGAGAGATACCACAGTATAGTTATGCTAAAATAACTCATCGTGAAAGCCAGACAGTAAAGATGAGAACTTAAACTGGGAAATGTGGTCACAGCCTTAGCAGCGGTGTCAAGGTATTTGTTATTTGTCAAAGGTATTTGAATGGTATTGGGCTATTCTAGCACTCTTAAAAAATAAGTTTGGTGAAAAGCAACATTATGGGATCATGGTAGCTTTTAGAACAGAATTATGCAAGATTTGGAAGTTAAAACTAAAAGTTAAATTTTCATGGCCAGGCTCAGTACAGCTTTGAGTCATGTAGGCTTAACTTTCAGGCAGATTTTTTTTTTAATTTGCTTCTGTTGCCTTAAAATTATTTTTTAAGTTAGCTGTATATACATAAACTCTGAAGCTTCTAGAGAATCCATAAAAACTGGCTTATTGAAGGATCTGGAAACTATATAATTCAGCATCTGTAGATGCATATACCTCTGTATGTATTCATGTATATAAGTATGAATTCACTATGCGTATATTGGGGGGAAACATTCCCCGCTTTGTGTGGGCTGGTGCGAGGCATGGGTCAGATGCTAGCAGAGTTGTCTATAGAAGTTATGAAACCATTATCCTTGAAAACGTTCATCACTTTCCCGAGTTCAATCAGGAATCCTGATCAACCTGATTTAGTTTGGAGGTTGGATCAGACTTTGCAGCTGGCCCAGTTTTTGGAAGGCAGCTGGCCTAGATGACCTCCAGAGGTCCTTTCCTGCCCAAACTATTCAATGATATTCATGTCTTTGCTGTCCTCTATTTGATGTGGAAGTGTTTGGAGGCTGTGAACAAGATAATTAATTTTCTTCTTTCCTTGGTTCATAATAGACTAAGGTCATGTCCCAGTAAAGGGCCCCTGCTGATTTTAACTCTTGTGGAAGGGTTGTAACTTCTTTTTACCTAAGATATTTAAGTTATGGGTTGTGTGGTTAATATAAATGATGGTATAATATATTTACAATTTTTTGGGGAGCAGTCATAATGGCACTTTTATGTGTTTACGTTGTGCTTTAATAACACACTGTTTAGTAGCAGCATATAGCTTCTGTGTAAAGACAAGGTTTGGAGTTCTCAAAGTAACTTTAAAGTGCCATAAGACAGCCCTGAACTAGCAACCATGACTGACGTTGTCTTGTGTTAGACATTATTAATTAAAATTTGTTTTTATTAAATATTTTGATTTTAAAATTTAGAGATGTGAAATTATATATTTGCTTTGTTAAATATCAAAATAGTAATATTTGTAGTTGGTAATATTGGAATATGGCATTGTTCAGCAGACAACTTCATTGGACTCATTGTTTGTTTGTTTGTTTTTCTGTTTTGTTCTCCTAAGGTGTGCGGGATTTTTGTTCCAGAAAGTTGGAAAGCTTGCAGCAACTGCAGTAGGTGGTGGCTTTCTTCTGCTTCAAGTATGTAGCTTTTCATACTTTATAAGTTGGCAAATATTATTTATTAAACAATAGGAAAAACACAGCTGTTGGGCAAAATTTAATTAGGTAGGCTTCTTATCTACTCTCTTTTTAGTCTTATCTGTCAAAAACTTCTATTTCAGCTGGAAAATTGTTTACAAACGTGACATTTGTGAAAAACCAGTGGTAAATCAGTGCCTACTCTATTCTGTAAAATAGCTTGCAGTAAGCGAAACCTCTGTGCAGAAACTGAGATGCTGTGTGTGACTCAATATTGCCACATTAGAGGGATTGCCTGTAAACCTATGGGAGATCAAGTAATTTAAGCTGTGTTTATTTTAAATAGATACAATAATTTTGTTGGTGCTTTAGAAGGAGTAGGGGCTCTTTGCAGTTGCTTGGAAGGCTTGCTGAGGTCCTGTTTTGAAGCCCTGTTTTTCTCTTTTCTCCCCATGCTGTATTTACTAGTTATATGTGTTGAGCCTCTGAAGGTTTGCTGATTTCTGATAGCTTCATTGCATTCCTCTGTTCAATTGCATTTCAAGTCCAGAACTCTTTAATGATGTTATCTGGCATGACCATTTGCATTTTTCATCAGATACTGTGGTTAGGGCAGGACATATTTCCAAAAAGGCTGCAAATTAGATGGCAAAGCTTTAAGTAAAGGAGAATTTCATATATCTTTCTGTAAGATGCCAAATAATTCTTAATGTTTCTTACTGGCGTTTTTCATACCTTAATACCTGTAAGCCTGTCATTTTTCCTCAGATTTCCTAGAGGAAATAAACTGGTGCCTGCTTAGGTTCAATAACACACAGCTTTTTTGAGACATGATGTTAAAAGATACATATTCTTTCCAGCATCACCCTGGAGGATTTCTGAAAGGCATATCCCACTTTTAGTTACTCCTTTGATTATAATGGCTCATGCATTCAACCGTTGATCAGGAAGGCCTGGGGAGTACCTCTGATTGCTGCTGTACAATGCATCTAGGTGTCACAGGTGTTTGAAGAACTCTTACTTACTTCAGGATGGTGTTTTCTACTGGTTTGGTTTTTTAAAACCACATGCTAAACATACAACTGAACTGCAGCATTCTATGTGAGAATGTATCCTCTTGGAACCGTTTGGTTTAAGTTGCTTTAAAAAAATATAAAGTGTATTTTATTTTGAATTATACAAAAGCAAGCATCAACAACAATGTAAAAAGTCAAGAAAAAGTAGCCTTGATATGAAGTTTTGTAGTATTAGCATTAATTCTACTTCACCGTTGTGCACTGATGACCTTTTTAAATCTCCTGGAAATCACCGGTTATTTGGCTTGTACTTAAACATAGGGATGAATTGTACAAGAGTGTCAAATCTGAAATGGTTTAGACTTAACCCAGATAAAAGCTTTTGGCAAAATATGCTATGCCAGCAAATGAATCAATGTGATGGAGAACTCTAGACTTTTTTAGCTTATAATGTGTATTTCTGGATCATGAGGGAAGAAGTAAATCTTTATATATATTTATATAGTTAATATAATACATATATATGCAGTGGATCTTTAAGTACTCATCATCCTTTTCATCTAGTTGACTTGAAGATCTGAATAATTCTTCCCATTTTGTAAGCCATTGGTCTTAAGTCTTTTCATGACAATTCTTACGTAAATATGACTGAAGAGCCTACTGAACAGAGGCCTGGCATCCAGGGGTCACAGGCAGAATGTTGTCTGCAGATGCCTTCTTTAGTACTACTGACTATAGGAAACTAGAAGGTTAAAACTAAGGCCTATAAAAAAAAGAATTTTGCTTAAAACACATTATTTGTGCAGTATTTTCACTTGTTGAGCTGTAAAGTTTGGGGGGAGCTTTCTTGTACACAAAATAGATTTGCCATGTGTTTGAGTGCCTGATTTCTTGGTCGATCTCATTTACATTGTATCTGAAAAGGAATATTGTCCAAATGGAAAAATGAGTTGCATATTTTGATTGAGTTGTCTATATCTTTAATTAAGTAAGATCAGATTCTGTTGGAAAGGAATGAAGTAAATGCCTTGGTCTTTCTTTTTGATTCAAAACGTTTCGCGTTTTAAAGCTGAGTCATAAATTCTGTAGTGTAATTACATTGCTGTAGTCTCTAATTTTTTCATTTTAAGATCACACATCGTGATTTTAATTTCCCTATGAATACATGTTCAGTGTTTCCCCTGAGTGGGCAGAGGAGTGTTTCAGCACATGACTAGAAAGTTTTTTACCTGTAAATTTCTCTGAAGTTGCAGATTCCATTTCAACTGGTGATTGCAATATTGACATTGTAAGTAGGCGCTAAAACAAGAAGAACTACAGAAGGAAAGATTCTCAGCTACAGCCTGTTCAGTGAAACATTTCAGTTCTCAAAATTAAAAAAAAAGGGGGGGGGGGGCATTTTTTCTTCAGTATGTGATGACTTCCTCTCGGGAAATGTAGTGGGAAGCTGAAATCAATGCATTTTTGGAGTATCAGTTTGTACAAGAAGAAAAAAAAATTTCCAATTTTTGTAAGTGGTATAAAGTTTTTCAGTTATAATACAGATGAAATGAAAGCTAGTCTGAGGAACGGCGTTACAAATCTGCATAGTTTTTAAAAATTAAGATTAGTTATCACATCTTTGAGGTATTTTGTCAGCTTTTTTGATTGGTTAACTGTCTTTTTTTATTGAAATAGATGTAGCTCTTCAAATGTATTGGTGTAAGACCCAGTAGCCATGCACTACATTGAGAAAATTGTAATTTATTTCTCATAAAAAGTGAGGGATTTTCCATGTGTAACTTTTACTTTATAGAGCACAGTTTGGTGAAATCCCAGAGAGTAAGGAAGTATGAACTCATGGTTCTGCTGTAATGAATTAGCTAAAAACAATTGTTATTAATGAGTGACTGTTCTCTTTGTGGTTTTAAATGTCTTTATTTTTTAATAATGGTTTCATTGCTTTTTGTTCTGGAGTCAACATACAAATTGCAGGTTTTCCCTTTGTGTGTTGACTGTTATTAACCATAAATTAATATTTTTGTTTGGTTATTTCTGCTTGCATGATATATTTTGCCTCATCCCATTAATATGCTATTGATGAATTCAGTTCTTCCTTAAATTATTTTCTAACTTACGAAAAGTAAATCTTTGGGGGAGAAAAAAAACCCCAAACCACTGCACCCCTCCACCCCCCCCCCCCCCCCCCCCCCCCCCCAAAAAAAAACAAAACAAACAAACAAACAAAAGACAGGACACCTGACCTAAACTAGGAAAAGGGGTATTCTGTACCACATCATATAAAGTGGGGGCAGTTACCTGGAAGGGCTAGATCGCTGCTTGGGTCGGGCTGGGTATTGGTCAGGGGGTGGTGAGCAGTTGTATTCTCATCCATTATTATTTCCCTCATCATTATTGTTATTGGTGGTAGCAGCAGTGGGTTTGTGTTATACCTTAGTTATTGGACTGTTCTTATCTCAACCCATGGGACTTACATTCTTTTGATTCTCCTCCCCATCCCTCTGGGAGCAGGGGGAGTGAGCCAGCGACTGCGTGGTTTTGAGTTACCAGCTGGGCTTAAACCACGACACTCTTACAAAAAGTGTTGTACTATTTTTCAGTCCCTCCCTAGCTTTGCATATATAAGGAGAGATTTGTCAAATCAGTTCTGGAAACTGGTTGAGTGTGATGGGGATTGCTACCTATCTAAATACCAGAAAATACCTTAAAAGCATACATGGCTTCTGTGTGCTGCGCAAGCAGTTGAGCACAGGGAGCTCACACATACCTTCTGGGCTTGTTTGGCTATTTGATATTGAAATATTTTGTCTTTGACAAAATTAAAAGTCTTTTGCCATCTTGCCATATAAATTTTTACTGTTAAGGATTTGTTTCTCATTGCTTTTAATAATGTTTCAGAGTTACAAATTACTCCCAAAATGAGGTCTTCCTTTTAGATTCTTTGTGTTCTTTGATTTGTGTAGAGAAAGATAAGCGTATTTCTAATATTCCTACATTGATGCATTTTTTAGGAGCTTTATTTTGAATTCCACCAACATCTGTCTGACACTTGTTTCATTTTAATTTTTTTTTTTAGGATCACGAAATTCTAGTTTGTGGTGAAATACATTGCTTAAGTATTGTGGCTATTTGTAAAATAAGATAGATAGTCTACTTCCAGTTATTTGGTAGAAAAAAACTATGTGAAAGTCAAAATTCAGTGCCTGTAAGCAATGTGAAACATTCCTTTTTATGCCAAACCTAATAAATTGCATAATTAAATATATCTTATGTTTATATATTAGTAAATATATTATTATTCCTATTATCAAATATTATTATTTCTATATTATTAGATAGATATAAATATTTAAAGTTCCACTGAAATTCATTATGTGTGACTTGTATTTACCAATTGTACCATTTGCATAGAACCCTGTGACATAAGTTTCACATGAATTTACTAAACATGACCTGAAGGAGAACCTGAGACATCTCACTTGTCATAAAGAGTGTTTTATATAACACTCTTTTATCTGTAGTTCGTCGTCTATATCTGTTTGTCTTAGTAGTTAAAATAAGCAGTAATCTTTGAATTTATTTTCCCCTCTTTTTTTTTTCCAATTAATGAGTATTTAGCTGTTCTCTAAAGCATGCATAATTGCCTGATTTTGATACTTTTCTTAAGGTATGTTCTCATTTAAACATTAATTTCTTCTATAACTTGGCATAAGAAAATTGGTGGGACTGTCAGTGTTGGTCAAGTAACAGAACATCTATCTTTGTTCCCAGATCAAATCTTCATAAGAGAAATAAGGCAAAGCGGATGATGGTTAAATGTACTAAAAGTGTTGTGGATGTTGTTTAAGCATTTTGGGAGTTGAATTGGCATGAACAATCCCTCAACAGTTATCCATTTTGTTGCTGTTTCAGAACTTGTTCACAGGCCATGTGTTTTTCCTACTTACTGGCTTTGTTTTGTAGAAAGTATGAGATTTCTCTTGTGTCAAATACTTTTTTATTGTTGGACAGTTTAAATGCTGTAGGATAAAATAATACAGTTTTCAGTATTCCTTAGGATGAGTTTGATTAGCCCTAGATAGCTGGTCACAGGTAAGAATTCCACAATTCTGAAAGAAGCTGAAACAAAACAGTTCTTTTGTTGCTGTCCTGTGAAAACACCTTTCTTACAATTAAAGTTACAGTAAATGCTGAAGGAAAAACATTGTTGTTTTTATAGCTAGAGAGAACTGGCAACAAGAGAGTCTAGTGAACTTTGACATTGCTTGTTCTAATTTGAACTGTTGTTACTATTTTTTTACAAAAAAACCTTTGTAGACACTAAGATACTGTATTTTGACTCATTAAATGCTAACTACAACTGTACTAAATACCCTTTATTTTCCTAGATTGCTAGTCATAGTGGATATGTACAAGTTGACTGGAAGAGAGTTGAAAAAGATGTAAACAAAGCAAAAAAGCAGTTAAAAAAGCGTGCAAATAAGGCAGCACCTGAAATCAATACTCTAATTGAAGAGGTGAGTCCAAGGTGAAAACCTGTTTTCTACCAGCCAGTTTTTCTTACCTTCTGCTAGAGGTGATGATTAATTGAAATCACAGGGGCAAAACTGGAAGGCAACAGAGATGGTCTGGCTTTATACTTTATTAAAAGTTAACTTAGTTTTCTGTTTTGTTCATACTTAAAAATGACACAAAGCCCTCAAATTAAAGCATTTCTACAGCTCATACAGCTTACGGACTGTCATTGGCTTTGCTATTTAGTCCCTCTGAAGTCTGGGCTAGTAAGACAACTAGTAAGGTCATGACATGGTAAAAAGTTGAGGTTATTGTGGCTAAAACATGGCAGCTGCAAAGACGTAAAACATCATCTTAGACTGCTGATAACAGAATTACTTGGTTGGAAAAGACTGACCTTTCTGGAGTAAAGCTCTAACTACTTTGTAAGTAGAGTTGTGGTTTTTAATCTCATTTTCGTACAGTTCAAAGAATATCTGTCTTCAGAATCTGTCAGTTATATACTATGTTGAAAAGATAGCCTCTGATACTGATCAGTGTCACTGGGGCTATTTCATTCTGTCATTTGAAGACTTTAATAATTTTATCTTTTTTAATCTTTTTTAAAAATAGTGTGCTTAGCCTGTTTTAACCTGTTTTCACATTTCGTACAAGTGATCCAAGTTTCTTTCTCAGTAACTGTAAATCCTGACTTAGAATATGCTACAGAGAATGTAACAGGAGCCATGCTAGCACTCTGTAATTAGGAGTTCCAACATCTCAGGTTTAAACTGTATGGAGTTACATACAGGTTGGTAAAACTTACTGTGAATTGTAATGTGAATGTGAAGTAGAAGTTCAAGAAAGGTGGGTTTTTTTGCTGCTTCTATACCCTAAATAGTTTAACCAGTCCTTCTCCATCGCTCTGCAGAAATGGGTGGGACAGGATGGAGATTTTCTATATTTAAGCCGACCTCACATTATATTACTTTCTTCTGATTGCATATTATTAGCCAATCCAAAGTGTTTGAAGTGGAGGATATATGAAATATCACATTTGATGTAATGTGTTATATTCTGTGCTATTACTTCATGACATATTTTACAATGTTATCATACATAAGTGTGCTTCACAGGATAAGGTTGTTAGGAAGCTGGCTTATAATGGAGTGAGGTGTGTTTCTTTTCCAAGGATCTAGTCTTCAAAAAAAGACTAGATGAAAATGAAGTCATGATTAAAATGGATTAAAATGGCAGTCATGGTGGTGCTCATGCTCTTTTGCCAAGGGAGTTTGCAAAACATCTGTCTTGTTTTAATCAAAACAAAGGTGGTATTGGCATGAAATTGCTATGACAATTCCTCTGTATTTTGACTTTCAAAATGCTAGCTGTATATTATATATATTGTTAAAAACGGACAGGACTCAGTTTTCACTCCATTGCTGCCAGCAGTTGCCACCAAGCTTTGTATGTTTTTAAACATATTGTTTCCCTAAACCTTTCCCCCCAGTCCCTCCCCAGTTTCAGTATTTTAATTAATTTGGTTCTTTACAAATACTGTTTTTCTTTTCAGTCAACAGAATTTATCAAACAGAACATTGTGGTGTCCAGTGGGTTTGTTGGAGGCTTTTTGTTGGGCCTGGCATCCTAAGGACCTGAATAATCTCTTCCTGGTGGCATTCATGTTGGTGAAGAACAGTTGTGGTGACATGCCCTCTGAAAGCAGAGGGGGTCACTGGGCCTTCCGGAACAAGATGAGTGGACTATCTAGACAACGTGGAAGCTTTTACATTTCAGGCTTTTGCCTCTTGAAGCTTGGCAAAACTAGGATTTGCTGAAAAACTCTGCAGTGTGCTCGTTAAACCATTTCTGGGCAAAACTGGTTCATCTTCATCATGACTCTATCTATGACCTTTCAAGATCTAGCATTTTTTTAAATGTTATTCTTGGAATATAGATATGCAACCAGACTGTAAGAAAGAAAGCTCCATTTGTATGTTTTTGGTTAATAATTGTTTATTTTTAAAGTATTTTTCTTCATGCTGTAGTAGATAATATCAGTGACTCCATAATATATATGTTATTGTAGTTTCAGCCTCATGGCTGTTCTTGTTCTTTAGAAATCATGGCAATAATCTATCAATCTGTAATACCTTTTTACAGAGTATTAAATAACAGAGGATCATGAGCTTATTAAAGGTGAAAATTAACTTTGACTCTGGCCTTTGTATACACAGGAAATAAGAAAGTCTCATGTTTATACACTGCAGGCATCTGGTAGGCATATTTGCAAATATAACTGATATTTGTGTGCCAAGAAAATGTGTATATGTTATTTTTCCTAGATGCATAGACACACATCGACTCATTGATGAAGCTGTAGTACAGAGGTAACTGTTGCACTCAGTAAACAACAGAGACTGTTTCAGACTTCAGTTGGTGAGGTGAAGAGGTGAGGCTTCTGCACAAGCACTTTGCAAGAGCCAGGACTCTGCGGGGCTTCACAGGGTGCACGTACAGAGTGCCTTGAATGAACTGAGGGCTGCTCTGGGAGTCTGTGGTAGCTGGAAATGATCCTCACTTTCATATTCACCTCTATTGTCTCTGTGTTCTCCACAGCTGGATGTAATGCTTGGGGTTGTCACTTATTTTGAGTTTCACTGTCAAGGGTGTAAGCTGTGGAAAAACGAGGCTACAAGCTGGCTCCAGTTAGCTTATAGGAAGAATGACAGTTTCTTTGGAAGTATGGGAAAGCCAATGTTACTATCTGTTGGGTATGTTTGCTGCCTCCACCTTTGATGGATCGAAGCAGGAAGTGGATTCTGAAGGAGATGGGGAAGCATAACTGTGGATGGACTAAAAAATTTATTCTCAAGTAGTTTTTCAGGATGGTTTTAGTAATTTGTTACTAGGTTATTCTAAAGAATTTGGAATTCCAAACAAATGCTTAATTCCTTTTCCTGTTTTTGAACTTGTGAACCTTTTAGTCGTTTAGTTTCTAGCCAAGAAGGACTGTTTGCTCTGCCCCGCTTTCTCCAATTTTATCCATTAACCAGCAGGTTAATGTGAAATTGAGTCTCTCATGCAGGCTTTATGGGTTCACGTTCGCATATGTGAGCAGCAGTAGTGATTCATTAGCATCAAATGGATGGATGGATGCGAACTTTGGATGTACAGGACATGAGACAAACATCCATCATCTTGGTATTGGACACAGTAACTCAGCATATGCTTAGATTAATGCATCTGTGGACTTCAGAGCTCTGTATTGTATGTTGGGTTCGTATATGCATGTTTGTGGCCAAGGTGAGTAATTTAGGAAGCATGTCATGTATCTGTGATGTTTAAGAGTTTAGTTAATCTAAAGACTATTAAAGATTTCTGAAAACTAAATTCCTGCTTTTCCCCCCAACCAAACCTTCTAGTGCAAGGAGCGTGAACAGACACAAGTAACATGTTAGCATCCTAAATACTTTGGTTTCAGGTGAATATCTAAAGCTATGTAAACTCAGTTGTTGCAGTTTATGAGAAGCCCATGGAGGAATGTGCCTGCTGTGTCATTTGGGATTTAAAGAAAAAATAAGATGAAAGTGTTAAAGCATGAAAGCTTCTTTTCCTTAGTGTTCAGTCCAAGGAATAATGGGAAGGTAACAAGTCAGCTCTCTTCGCTGCTGAAGCTAATGGGCTTTTGGCATCTCAAAATAGTTGCTGGAGCCAACTGACGTGAGTCACCCACCCTGATTGGAAAGAGCTGGAGTGTTCTGAAGAGCTTTAGGAAAAACGTGGCCACCTCAGTAGCATGAACCTGCAAATTTGCATTTTTAAAGAGTCCACTCTGAAAGGATTTCAAGGGAGCATCTTTTACTGTGCTTGTTAAAAAGGCTTCTTATGATGTACTTCAGAGTATAATGACTTTAAACTAGAAGAGGGTAGACACAGATCGTAGGAATAAATTCTTCTTTGTGAGAGTAGTGAGGCACTGGCACAGGTTGCCCAAAGAAGTTTTGGCTGCCCCATTCCTGGCAGTGCTCAAGGCCAAGCTGGATGGGGCTCAGAGCAACTTGGTCTAGTGGAGGGTGTCTCTGCCCATGGCAGGGGGTTGGAACCAGATGATCTTTAAGGTTCCTTCCAAACAAAATATTTCTGTGATTCTATGATAGGTAAAAGTAGGATTTAAAAAACAAACAACCAACCAACAAAAAAAAAACAAAAACAAAAAAAATAAACAGCCAAAACCAAAGGAAACCTTTTCTATAGCAGTAGGCAAGACTGACTTCTGCAGGGGAAAGTTGTTCTGCTGTTCTGTTGCTGATATCTGAGACTCAGTAAGGCAATGAATTGATCGAATTAATTATATTTGAAGTTTTAATTTTTTTTCAAGCTTTTCGAGTGAGAATGTTGTACATGGAAAAGTGTTTGAGGGACAAAAAAGGTACAGAGAAATCATGTAATTGAAAAGGTGAGCACTGGTGGTTTGTATCAGGCTTTCTGCTGGCACAGAAAGATTAGCGAAGTTCTCCAGTATATTTCCTTAGGTTGGTGAGGTAGAGGGGATGCTACCAACAATGACAGCTAGACCTGATAAGGTTTTGGCATGGTGGAGTAGCCAACTTTGGTGAATGTAAAGTGCCAAGATAAATAAATGCAGTATTTCATTGCAAGTACCTGAGATTTGATATGTGTATGTTCAGAACTGTCACTGTATGTAGGGGAATGCTATATAAAGTTACACTCAGAAAAATTGATGGGATTATTGAGAACAGAATGGAGCATAGCATAAGTACTATGTTTCTGGTGGCAAGTTCTCTGGAATGATGTCAAAGTTAGTCTAAGAAGAGTCAAAGAAGGGCAAAATAAAGATTGAATAAAATGTATTTGAAGAGCATTTTTGGGGAAAAAAACCAGGATTTTAGAAAGCAGATTATTAAGAAGTGTTAGAAATATGTAAATTAATGACAGGCTGAGGCAGCATTTCTATGTCTTTTATTGTACAGCTGAAGAACTTTACTGAAGGGTAAAAAACATGAACCTAGCACAAGAGAGCTTTTCACATAACACCTAATCGGTCCATGGAACTTGTTTCTCCTGAAACAAAGAACAGGCTCCATTCAATGAAGGATGGGGCAACATTGAGCTGAATTGCAGGAGTGATCAGTTTTACCTAAAGGTACAAGAAAATCAGCATCAGGTTTTGCTGGCTGTGGTTAATACTGCTTGGTGAAGTTGAAGACAAAATGACTTTAGTGACTGGATTGTCTTGCCTTTGTCTTCCACAAGCTTGTGGGGTTTTTTTTCCCTCTCAAACAGTTCTTAGCAATCGCTTCTCAAATGCTAAGCTAAACAATTGACTAAGGCATACCATGTATTCCTCTGTAGTGAACAATTGTTAAAAGTTTACTGGAGAATGGGTTTGGGGAGAGAGGTTTGATAATAAATCATCTACTTGTTCTGTATTACCCTAATGGGAGAATACATTTTCTGAAATTACTTCTTTTCAGTTAAAGCAGGACTGGGCAATAAGCTTTAATTAGGAGTGAGATGCCTGGTTGATCAAAACCTGTGTGATCTTATTACTGAATTTTAAGAGGCCAGAATTCGGCTAAGTCTTTGAAGGCTGTTTCTGTTCTAGCAGCCAGACTGAAAATTGAAATGTTATAAAGATACAGCGGCCTCCTCAAGTCAACTGCATTTGTCAAGAGGTCTTAGGAAGAGGGGATGCATGCAGAGTAAAATGCAGAAGTCAACACTGTAACTCAAAAGTGATGTCTGTGCAGATTTCCTAACATATATGACATAGTGAAGTGAAGAAGCATCAGTAATGCCTCCTCCTAACCTTTTAGAAAACTGTTGGAAATCTCTAAGAATTGCTTTAAAAAATCACACTTTTACAGTATGCAGCTGCTTGTATTGTGGTATATGTGATAGTGGAAAAAGATAACATTTGTCCAAATTCAGCACAATTGGAATTATGTGACAGTTTGGAACAGAGACTGGTGGTAAAAAAAAAAAAAACAAACATGAGTTTTGGTCACTCTAGGGCTGTTCGCAGGGTAGGCTGGTGGTGGAGTAGAAGGATTAGAATCCAACCTGCCAAGATTAGGAGGTGTAATCCTCCCTTGTATTTTGTGTTACAGTTCAAAAATTAGACAGGAACGATAAGCTAAAGAGCTGTTTTCCCCTATTCTGACTGAGAGGCAGGTCTGATGCAATGTAGTGATGTCACACTACTGGGACATATGGAAAAGCTGGTGTTTGTGAATTTGGGGGCAATCTGAGAAGTGAACAGTGGGCTCTTAATTACTGGGACAGCAGGCATGCAATAGGACCTGTAAGACAGGAAGCCAATTTCAATTAAGATAATTGTGGGGTAAGGCTGCATAAGGCATCTAGTGCTGATCCAGCACAGCCTGAAACCTCAATCATGTTTGGCTCCACATTCAAGCTACGAGGCCATCTAAATTTTGGAGTGCTGAGATGTAGAGGTGAAGCTGGAGACTGCATTTAGTTACCTCTTCCTGGAAAATGTCTCCTGGGTCCTACACTAGTACCCTGCCAACCAATGTAAGGTATTTTGGCATGAGATATCCTTGATCTCTCCTGCTGATGCTTTCTGTTGTGTGGATGTGTCTCAGCATTCATGGGAGGGAGGACAGAAACTTGAGTCTCATCTCGAAGTTTAACAGAAGTAATTGCTAAATAGTTAAATATGCTGCTTGCAGTAGAAATGCTCTAACAAGAAGGAAGGTAGGCTAAACCCAGATATTTTGCTGCCTTTTTGGTAGGCTGCTTACCTGAGAACTGGAATGTATTGTTATACATCTAATCCTTGAGGCAAGGGGCTTTGGCTTCACCATCAACCTTTCCCCTTCCTCCCCACCCCCAGAAGAGAGAAATCAATTGCTCACAGCCTTAAGCTATAAAAACCATTTCTGCATGTGTGGACTGTATGTTTAAAAAATGCTTAACAGAAAATATTAACATCCACAAAGGGAATTAATGAGTATTGAACCAGATAATTCCCATTTAATATAGATACTTTGAACTTTCATTGCAACAACAGCCTGTCTATATACGCTTGCCACTCCTGGGACCTAGAGAATTAAGAGCAAATACATCTAGTATGATTTTTAATTAAACATCTTACTTTCTTGAAGTATTAATTGTGAAGTAAATGTTACGCTGTCTCCTGATGTGTTTAACAGACAACAAACTCGTACTGCAGCCAAATATACAGGATTTTATTTTCTCTTTTCAAATCCTCTCCCATGAGACCATCAAAATGCCTCGACAGCGAGGTGTTGCCGAGGCAGAAACCTAACCCAAAATGCATCTGAACAAAGCCGTAAATGTAAGAAAAACTTACAGATGTATGAAAGGAATGTCTGAAAAACAAGTGTTGCCAAATGTTGTTTCAAAACCCACTTGAGACAATAAAGAGGAGGAATGAAAATTAACAGCAATAAGGGAGTCTATTGACGCTCCTATAAGAGTATACACATGTTAAGTTAGAAAACATTGAGAAATTGCCTATGGCATTATTTTTTTTTCTTCATATTTGTATGGCATCAAATATGATTCTTAGTTTCCAAACTTAAAAGTTTCTTGTGACAGCTAAATTGCATGCTGGCTTCTAAAAGAGCTTTGGTTTAAGGCTGCCTGTGTGAGTACAGCTAAGTGTATGCTTCAGTGACTAACCAGTTTGTAAATGAAAGCAAAGGTGGAACAAACACTAGAAGTGATATGCACTTGTTCTTTCTCTCTTTTCATGCTGTTGTAGGAATCCTTAGGCAGGCTTTGGAACCCTCACATAGTCTGCAAGGAATCAGAAACCAGGGACTGCACAATGTGTAGCTAAGGCATGAGAAATAGAATTTGTCTGTCTGAATAAAGAGGTTGAACTAGGTACCCTGTGGCCTACTTATATAAATGAAAGGAAATGGGCATTTGTGTGGCAAATTTACCTTCCTCTAAAACTGGCATTTGCAGTGACTCAGATCTATCTAACCTAGAAGGACCCATTTTACCCCATTTTTAAAGGCAGGCCAGGCCATGACTTGCTGACCTGCAGGTGCTGAAGGTTGGGTAGGATGAATTCCATGAAACATGTTGTTATCATGCCAAAGGCATGAAGGGTGACAAGGTGATTTACCAAGGGCAGGTCATGCTTTACCAGCCTGTTCTTCTCTGATGAAATGACTGGCTATATAAGAACAGGAGCTCTTATGTGGGCTGAAAACTGCCTGCACTGACAGGCCCCAAGGGCAGTGATCAGTCAGTGTTTTGGTATCCAGCTGGAAGTGGCAATGAGCAGAGGACATCAGGGACTGCTGCTGCACAACTTGTTCAGTATCTTCATCAAAGATCTGTGTGATGGTCCAGAATGCAGCCCCTTAAACTGTGGATGATGCCAAATGAGAGGTATTTGGCACACTGAAGTGTAAGGCTTCGATTCAAAGGCAAAGCTGGAGAAGTTGAGCATTGCATGAAGAGCAGTGTCACAGAGGTCAGCAAGGAGAAGCAGAAAGTCCAGTCCCTGGTTCAGGCTGACCCCATACACAGCCACTGCCTGAGTAGTAGCTGTGCTGGAGCGGGCATGGAGGTTATGGTGGACCTTAAATGGACTTCGAGCACTGCACTCTCACTGCAAATGAAGGAAATTGCACACAGAGGTACCTTGGAAGGAGCATGGTCAGCAATTACAGAAATCTGTGTTCTGCCTGTCTGTACTTGATGCTGGTGACACTGCACCTGGAATACTGTGACTGCTTTGGGGCCCTCCACTTCAAGAGGAATATGGACAAATAGGAAAGGGTCCAGAGAAAAATGCCTGAGCTGATTGTGGCCAAAAGCATAGAACCTACAAGAGGAGCTGAGGTTGTTCAGCCTGGTGAAGGAGAGGCTGAGACAACCTAAGGCAGCCTACAAATACTTGAAAGGGAGTTACAAAGATAATGGAGCCAAACCCTCCTCAACAAGGGGCAGCAGCCACAAGCTGTGGTCTGGGAGGGTCACACTGGACATTAGGAAAAGGGTGGTGCAGCCCTGGCACAGGTCACCCTGGGCAGGTGTGGGTCCTCCCTTCTCAGGGTTTACAAGGTTTGGCTGAACAAAGGCACCGCTGACATGGTCCAGTGTCGGTGACCCACCATCCTGCTGTGAGCAGAGGGCCCCAGGGGTCCCATCTGAGCAGTGTATCTATGGGACTGTGAAAGTCGGGTGTTCCCCCCCTCAGCCCCTCTTGTCTTTCTCCTGGGGTTAGCCTTGTGTTTCTGCACGTCTGAACATACATCGTAAATGCTTTTCTATGGCTGGTCTCTTCTTGCTGTTCACACTTAGCAGGAAAAATAGATACTGAGGATATGTGGTACTGCAATTAATTCCAGGTTTTAGCTAAAAAAAAACAACAAACCAACAAGGCAAATTAATTTATTATGTCGGCATTTGAAAGGTTAGAGACTTGCCAAATGGTTTTGTGATATCAGATTTGCTTTTAGAAAATTAAGGTCATCTGGCAGGTGACATACAGAAATTTGTGTATGTGTGTGATTTGCTTGGGGTTGTTGCAGCAACTTGTCAAATATAGAACAGCCAGAAAAATGCCATGTTTGTTTGTTTGTTTAATAGGCGCTCCTATACTAAATTAAAAATAGCAAACTGGAGCAAGGTGAGTATCACAGATCCTGGTGTGGAAAAGTACTTTGATAGAAAATAAGAACTAGAATATGTGATGAAGATTGTCATCACAAGTAAAAAGGAAAAAAAATAACACAAAATAACAGAAGATGCAAAGTGATTAGGGAGCATTGAGAGAGACAGGAATGGAAAGCTGGTGACAGATGAGGTTGATAAGGCAAAGGGCCTAAAGGAATTCCTTGCCCCACTAATCACAGAGGCAGCAGAAAGCAATATCCCAGGAACTGGGATTTGTGTTCCTCAGGGAAGGAAGGAAAATGTCAAAAGGTTTTACTCCTGCACTGGAGTGGATAATAAGGCAATTAGTACTATTAAAAATTCTCAGAGCACCCAGACTAGAGTGATAAATCATATCCTAGGATTGTAGAGTGAGATGCTGGAAAGCTTTTGTGGGATAGTTGTGATAAGGTACTGGAAGGGGAATTATTGAGAACTGGTGAGTGTTTAATGAAGTTTCGGCATTTACAGATCTGTGAGCTTGAGTTCACTTCTGCAGGAGAAATTAGACACTGGTGAGTCATGGCTGCATGCATTTGTAAAGTGGCAGCATGAATATATTATTAAAAATACATTATTTTAACATACATGCCATGGGAGAAGTATGTAGAATACAAATGATTTGGAGTCTGCTGCACAAAAGATTTATGCAAATCATCTCTATTAATAGGATTTCTTAGTGCAGATCCTTTCTCATCAATATGAGAAGAGGTCTTGACAATGTTACACTCATCCTTTACCCTTCAAAAGGTTTTCTGATGTTTCTACAGTTTCAAATGTTGGTTTTCTCTACATTATTAATACATGTTACAGAGGGGCTGTGGCCAGGCAGGGCTGCACCACAGCTCAGGTGTGGACCATGACAAGGGTCTGCACCGGGTAGCAGCTCCCACAAAAGGCTGCCCACATCCCCATCTCCCAGAGCCCTCTTCCCAGCACCGGTGCAAGGGTTCCTCTAGACCAGGTTGCTTCAAACCCCATTCAAACTTGCCTTGAGCACTGCCAGGGGTGGAGCAGCCACAGCTTCTCTGGGCAACCTGTGCCAGTGCCTCACCACTCTCATAGGGAAGAATTTCTTCCTTATATCTAATCTAAATCTGTTCTCTTTCAGTCTATAGCCATACTTTATCACTATGTACCCTTGTCAAGATTCTCTCTCCAGGTTTCTTGTGGGCCCCCTTTAGGTACTTTTCCACGCTGTGCTGCTCAGAAAGGACATGGCCATCCTCCTGGTGTCATTGCAGCAGCATCCCTCCACACATTGAACAGAATCCCTGAGGCTGGGAGGGACATCTGGGCTTCAAAGCAGGGTCATATACCTTTACTACAAGGGATGACAGGCATTTCAAATAGCTGGTTATCCCTGTGCAGTGGGAGATAACACCATCAACATGACCCAGCTAACCCCTTATATCTGACCAATCCCCAAACAGTTTCACTTTTTCTTTTTTTTTTCTTTTTTTTCCCTGCAGGTGTTTTCCCTTCAGAATTCTTGAGCTCTACAACAAGCCTGGTTCAGCATCCCCACCTCCGACAGTAATTTTGCCTCCCTTATCTATGTGCTGATGTTCCCTTGGCTTTTTCTCAGCAGCCTCACTCAAGGTTACACAGCTGTGCCGTATCAGAGCTGGGCCTTGGGTCCTTGAAACACAGGCAGCTGAGCTCCCTGTGGGAGGTTACAGAGATAGTGGGGTACAGCACGGTGCTTCCCATGGCTTAGTGTGGGTGTTTTGGGAAACATAACCAAGCCTACAAAACCATGATTTATTCCTCAGGTCACTGAGGAATTGCTTCAATTCCTACAGAATTGGGGGCCACAAGGCAGTGCCCACCACTGTCACCTTTCACTTTTGCTCCTCTGAGCTATCATGTCACACCATGGAGGACCTATATATAACACCAAATATGGTGTTTTCTGAGTAAATCTTCAGCACAAGTATCTCAGCATTGGGAGACAGAGTCTTGTTTGCTCCTTGCTTCTTCCTCAAACTGTTCCGTTTCAAGGTAAGGAGCAGTGACGGACTTGATGTCCCCAGTTCCATCATCTAAACTGGAACAGTAGTGTGAGGCACCCACAGGTTTTGCACTGCTTTTCAAAGGCTGTCAGCAATTCCCATGGATGAATGGCAGCAGCACCAATGGATTCTGGGTTTCAGACAGGGTTCCTGTTCCTTGACAAATGGGTTTAATTTTTCAGAGAAGACAAATTGGGTTTTGTGCAAGAGGTTTCTTCTGGCAGAGAGGAGGAGATGTGGACACACGCAGCTCAAGGGTCACACCAGGAGCCAAACATGCACAGCTAAGGGGAAGCATCGGTCATTCATGGCTGAGAAAATGCTCCTGAGTGATTTCTTAAATCAGTGTATTTTTGTTTTGTTGGTTATCTGCACTGCTTTTCCTAATCTCCAGCTTCTGTAAGAAGGAGGAAGTCTATTGTGTTACTATCCAGATTACCTAATATAACTCTCCTTGGCTCAGCAACTAGTAACTTAGGCCACTGCAAGTGCAATAGGGGATCAGAGGTACCAGTCAGTTAAAGTCTTCAAACATTTTTGTTGGAATAAAATTGCAAACCTTTATCTCACCAGAAGGATTTACAGATTACACATGACACTGATAGATAAGAGCATCAGTTTAATGTCTGACAGGTCACCTCTCAGAGGACTAAAAACCTGCGTTTGCAGAGGGATAAAGTTGGTTATCAAATGATCGTTCCTGTCTCTTTCTTTTATGAAAACTGCTTATTCTGTGGCCAAGTGTAACAAAAAGCGAAATAATTTGGAAGAGTTATTTTAAAGCCAACACCAAGTTTTCAGAAAATCTGTTTCCCAGTTTCCCAGTATGTACAAGGTTGTTATTAAAGAGGATTATGATCAACTGCTCACCATGTCCATCAAAAGGACAAGAAGAAATCAGCTTAAACTGAAGTAAAGAAGATTTAGGCTAAGCAATAGAGAAAACTTCCTGACGATGGGAATCATGCAGCCCTGGAAGACATAACCCAGGGATGTTTTGTTCAACTTTTCAAAGAGAGGATTAAGGAAAGATCCAGCAGTGATGGCTCAGAAATGTACAGCCCTGCCTCGTGCATGAGGCCGTAATGGTTGGGAGGGTGTTCCTTCCAGCTGTGAATTCTTGTGACTTTGGGATGCACTAATCTAATGTAGTGAGAGGCTTTTCAGGTAGCCTAATGTTGCAGAGGGATTCACAGGGCAGCCAAAATTTCACGTGATGGACCTCTAGCAAAAAGTGCCATCCCTTCATGCATACAATTGTTTGTCTAGGATATTGGAGATCTGGGTGCCACCTCATCTCTGCTGGGGCAACAGGGGGGGCAGGACTCAGGTAACCTGAACCAGAAAGGGCCAGTGTCCTTGGGAAACCCCAGGATGTCCAACCCTTCCATATGGGGTTTTGTGTCATCTCTACCAGCTGCATATGGATGACTTGGATGCTTTGGGTGTTTCACATTTAGACAACTGAATCACAGCCTGGATAGATCTAGCTTGTCTCTACAGCTGGAAGTCTCACCCCCGCCTCTGTGCAGCTGCTGTTTGAAAACATGCAACCAACTCCCAACCTGTCCTCTTCCCAAATGCAAAACTGCTGACCCTGAAATGGGTTTTACAAAGGGGGCTGGGTTATTTTTCCAAATAACCTCACAGTCACTCAAACCTCCTGTAAATTATCTGCAGCAAAACAGAGCAAATGTTGCATCCCAAGGAGTCTCTCAGCTGAGAGAGGAGTCATGGCCAGAACAAACACACACCACATGGAATGATGTCCCTTTCCTTTCCTAGGACCTTGAGTTGATACGACATGATCTGAAAGGCAGATCTACTCGGCTCTGGCTGGCAGCTTGGCCCTGCAAAAATCTTTGTTCTTTAAATTACCACCACAGCAATCCTCACCATGGCTGACCAAGCACTGAGAACATAGAAAACCGTGGCCAGCCATAGCACAGGACAGAACACCACCTGGTTATCGTGGTAATGGGCTGAAACCATGCTATGCATGACTTGTCATTTGATGCACAGGCTGTAAAGTTGTGACTAGACAACCTCCTCTCACCTTCATGTCCCACCTAGGGGAGAAACTTGACAAAACACTGGAAAATGTGATAGCAAAGCTATATAAATGAGCAGAGAGATCCTAGGATCTGTTAGTTTCTGAATTTATTTAGAATGATTTTTTTTAACTGCCTAATTTCAGTTTGATGGGTCCCTTTGAGCACTAAGCAGGTCACATAGCTAAACTAAGCATGAGCTTGTCTTCTTTATGAGCTGCTTCTGAGTCATGTTTGTGCTCAAAGGGAATAGTGTCATGCATTAATTGAGTCTCACTGGTTTAATTTCCAATTGACAAGTAAATAGTCCTGGTTCTTAAAAAACTACACAGCAGAAAAAAACCTCTCAATAATGCTCTAGTGACAGTCTTCTCAGGTACATGTTGGGTTTTTTTATCTTTCCAGATCAGTACAAACTGCAAATGTGGTCAATATTGCATCGTTCTGCTTCAACAAATATTGTTATAGTGTGTTGTATTAATCTGATTATACAGAATTTTGGCTCTTATTTACAGTTGAATGTACTTATTCAATACAGCTGCATGTTAAACACTAATAAAGTTACTAACCATTCCAGTAAATCTGCCTTCATCCCAAAGCAAATTTACTTAATCTGCCAAACTGCTGGGTGAGGTATCTGGAAGAAAAGCAGTATGGACACAGTTTAAGGGTCAGACTTTCCCAGCTGTTTACAAATGCAGAAGAGAATTTAGGCCTGTTGATGTCTCCACAGGGAACAACAAAGTTGGAATGCTTACTTTTCTGATCATAGAAATTACAGAAAAATCAGCCTCTTCTTTTCCCAGTTCTGACATTGTGCTAGGGTGGAAGAATCCTTGTGGGGGAAGACAGGAAGTAAAAGGGGATTGTGGCTGGAATCTTTTGTGTATAGATGTCAACCCATCACCTTAACTGGGTAGCCCAAACCAGCCCAGGCCATTTTTGCCACAGCTGTGTACTTGCTTCTTGTTAGGAGATTCACATATTTACCCAGAGACTGCATCCTTGGTCAGAAAAATAGTCCATCTAGTCCAGATTCTATACTGCCTCCTAAATAAGAAGGGGTCCTCTGAATAATCATTTATATACCCATGACTAAAACCTATACTGCTGTACAGAAGGATTTAGATCACAGCTACATAAGAAGCCTTAATCCTGCCATCTCCTATCTTTGAAGCTGGAATGTTTTTTTCAGTCTTTTTTTAGATCCTATATTAATATTAATATGCCAATTAATTGTGTAACATGATGAGTAGCATTTGCGATCTCTTTGTGATCTAGAAAAGAGGTAGGGGAGCAACCTTTGAAGGTGACACAAAGTTATTTAGGTTAGGCTGAGCCAATGGAGAGGAAAGAATCCTTGTCATATCCAGCATGAGCATGTGGGCACTGGGATGACAAAGCTATGTTGGTGCTCATTAATGCAAAATCCTGTCCAGCAGATATACTAACCTGAAGCATTCTGAACAGTGTTTGATCCTAAATTACGGTCAACAAAGTCCAGGAAAGATTGAGACATTCATCTGGAAGCTCAGTGTAAACCAGTAGTCAAATCACAAACAAGATGTTGGGGTACATAAGGAATGGAATGGAAAATACACTCACTATTATGACATTACAGTGCCATCAAGGTTTAGCGATTCACCTGGAGTACTGCATTTGGTTCTGATCAGCCTGACACACTACTGAGACCTACTCAGAAGAAGTAATTTAGCTTAAACAGCTTACTCTCCCAGTGATCCCTCTGCAGACAACAGTGAGCTTAGGGCTCTCTCCTAGGAGGCATTTCAAGTATCTCGCAGTAGATTACCTTTCTCTGTCCTTCAGAATAACCCGGTTTTATCCATTAAAACAGAGGTTAATGTTAGCCCTTTCTCTATAAAGACACACAGAAATGTAAGGTATGGTTAATGAAAACTGTTAGGGAAGTTGAGAACAAAACCACATTAAGACTGAGGAAGCTGTTCGATTTATGGAGGGAGCAGTAGAAGTGTACAAGCTAAGGAAGTCATGAGCAGGTAGACCTGTCACTTCTCCCAGCTGTTTCACATGCACAGCAAACCCTATCAGTGACATTGAGAGGCAGGGGATGGGAAAGGAAGGCTGTTCCACTCAGTGAGAGGGTGAAGCTTCATTGCCTCAGCTGCCTTGCAGGATTAAAAAATGTCATCCACTCCCTAACTAATGAGACTACTAACAGTCATGGTAGCCAGCATTAACATGTGAGCAGCCTCAGGCCTGGGGTAACAGTGCTTCATATTAGGACTTAACTTCTTAATGTAGAAGCTGGAGTCTCATATTTGCCCTTCCATGAATGAGCAGTTTATTCACTGGTTACCCACTCACACAGCTTCTGCATTTCTCCCTAAGGTGTCTGTCACAGCTATGCCCAGAGACAAAATATCCCACCCGAGGGATTGGTCCTTGGTTGGGTATACCGAGTGACACAGCTACTAGCTGTGCAGAAGGAGGAAAGACCACAGGAACAAGCCTGAATGTGCACCTCAGAGCAAATGATGAGCCAGACGGCCGTGAGTGAAAAGTCTCACATTTCCAGTGAGGTTCCTGTCAGGCCATTACTCCAGATATACATCATATTATGGCTGAAAAACAGTAATGAAAGAGGCTGCACAAACTCATTGTAAACGTCCCACTGACCTTGAGGTGGATCAGTTGTACCTAAACTATACCTAGCAGAAATCTACCTAACCTGTTGTTACAAGAGCTGGAAGATGAGGATGCTCTGCTCAGCAGGGGCATATCACTCTTCTTCATCATCCTCAGCACTAGAGCATTTTCCTAGTGTAATTGGATTACTTTTTATCATGCCTTATCCACTATGTCCATTAAGCACAGGTAAAGAATCACAGCTCCAGAGAGACACTTTGAACCTTGGGCTTTCTTACATGCAGCATCTTTCCCCACACTCAGTGGTCTCCTTCAGGCATTGGCATAAGCATCTGGGTTGCAGAAGCACGACGAGATGCTGTCAGCACTGGGAAGGTTGGCTCCCCTCTTACTTGCAAGACTTTTGAGGGTCTTCTCCTGGGCCACACCTTTTCCTGCTGTTCAGCTCAGAAGCACAGGATGCAGCAAAAGGCTCCACGAGCACAAGACCCTGCACCCCCTCCCTGTGCCCTCTCCTCCTCGCTGCACATCCTCTTTTCAAAAGGACCACAGCTGCTCCCAGGTGCAAGAGCACAGCGAGAGCACACCTACCACTCATGTCCCTCTCACAGCTCCCTTCTGCTCAGGTGCTCCTGCATTTTACAGTCTGCTGCATGAGCACAGGCAGCAGGAACCACACGGGATCTCACCTTCTGCCTCTGTTTGAAAGCCCCCTCCAAGTGTATTTGTGGTGGGCCTGTCCAGTCCCTCCCTGACTCTCAGCACAGATGTACACACACACGTGTACACATACACACAACCTTGTGTGTGGCCCATATTGTTCCTCTTGTACCTACAATCATAGAATCATGGAATAGTTAGGGTTGGAAACAACCTTAAGATCATCTAGTTCCAACTACCCTGTTTCCCCATTATAAAAGGAAATTTGGTGGATTTAGAAAAAGGCAAATCATATCAAGCTGCATCTCATTTTTAAATTGTATGGAACTATAAATCACCTGATTGGTTGTTTTAGTCTTTTTCGCAAAAATTACAAGTATGGTGATTATTCCTAATTCACCATCTCCACAATTCCCTGCCCCTACTTTTAACAGAAGCATTCTGTTTGTCTTCTTCTAGTCGTCTTTAAAAAAGGCAATAAGCTTTCTGAGCATCATCTGTCTATTTTTCTACCCATGGAATCATTCTTCCTCTGGTTTCCCTTTTCGTTGCTATCAAAAATGCCTTTAAAATGCCATATTAGTATAAGCAAAGAATAGAAATATTTTATTTTGTGCTTTAAACTTCCTGATTTTGTCTCTGTATGCTCACACTGAGTTTTTTTTAACATACATTTTTAGATATTTCACCTAGTTTCTATGTTCTGCACACTCCCTCCTTGCACTTGAGATTACTGAAGAGCTTGTGATTTCACAGGTAGCTCTTACTGCATTTTCTATCCTTTGTACATGCCCAAATATTTTGTGATTCTGTTTCTACTGTGTTTTGTTTTGGTTTGCTTTTGTTTGTGGGGTTTTTGTTAATTTTGTTTGGGGTTTGTTTGTTTGTTTGTTTTAATTTCTTTCATACACCATCAACTCTTATTGGAGATCTTTTCTTACATAGATTTGATTCCCAGAGATTCAGAGCAGCCCTGCAGAGAAGGACTTGGGGGTGTTGGCTGATGAAAAAATGAACATGAGCCTCCTTCAGTGTGCACTCACAGCCCAGAAAGCCAACCGTATCCTGGGCTGCATCAAAAGAAGTGTGACCAGCAGGTCAAAGGAGGTGATTCTGCCCCTCTACTCTGCTCTCATGAGACCTCACTTGGAGTATTGTGTGCAGTTCTGGTGCCCTCAACATAGAAAGGACATGGAACTGTTAGAACAAGTACAGAGGAGGCCCACGAGGATGATCAGGGGACTGGAGCACCTCCTGTATGAAGACAGGCTGAAAAGGTTGGGGCTGTTCAGGCTGGAGAAGAGAAGGCTGCGTGGAGACCTCATAGCAGCCTTCCAGTATCTGAAGGGGGCCTACAGGGATGCTGGGGAGGGACTATTCATTAGGGACTGTAGTGATAGGACAAGGGGTAATGGATTGAAACTTAAAACAGCGGAGGTTTAGATTGGATATAAGGAAGAAATTCTTTACTGTTAGAGTGGTGAGGTACTGGAATGGGTTGCCCAGGGAGGTTGTGAATGCTCCATCCCTGGCAGTGTTCAACGCCAGGTTGGATGAAGCCTTGGGTGATATGGTTTAGTGTGAGGTGTCCCTGCCCATGGCAGGGGGGTTGGAACTAGATGATCTTAAGGTCCTTTCCAACCCTAACTATTCTATGATTCTGATTCTATCATAAGAATTTACTTGCTAGTATCCCCCGTGTTCATTAAAGTCTGCTACCTTCAAGTCCTTTGCCTTCAGGTTTATGTTACCTTTCCTTCAGTCCCTGAAGCTTAAAACTCCTGTAAGTCTCCCATAACCATTGTCCTCCACACTCTCCAGCTGTTCCTCTCCTGTGGTAGGAACTGACTCCAGGATTGCCACCTGGGGAGCTGCTTTCAGGGCTGCTGCATCACTAAATGCCAGTGACGCACTCACTGAGCAGGCTGTGCCCTAGTTTATCACGTTCTTCGTCACTACTGAAGTAGTCAAATACATCCCCCCCATCCCTCCCAAACCAAAGAGCCCTGGTTTTTTAAATTATTCTGCTAGGTGCTCAAGAAAGAGCCTCACCTATCTGAGGTTCTCAGTTAGGGAACAGAAGATGAGTGTGATGGACGTGATTATTTTAACCATATTATTGCCTGCCACTATTTAGAGATCTGGTCCATAGTGTTCTACACTTTTTGTTTGCAAAGTAATGTATGCATCTGCTTTTCCCTCACCAGTTCATGTTTCTCCAGTTCAATGCTTTCCATTTCTTACCTATGTACGCAGACTTATGTAGACTCCGCAGAGCATCCCAGTGGGAGGAGAGGACAGAGATCCGGCGGTCTCTAAACCTTCCCTGCTTGCAAGATGTAAGAGTTGCACAGAGGAGCACCTCTAAGGGAGATTACTTTAGTCTTCTAAAAGGTCACATAAATTAGGCAGTGAGATTTTGCCCAAACCAGCCGTGATTTGAGTATGAGGACCAATTTATTTCCCACTTCTTTACTAGGCAGCTTTTCTTCTTGAACCGACACAATTTGAAATTTCATGCTGAGACCATGCTAGATCATTCAGTTCAGTTTGATTTGATTATGTCATCTTCATTAGGAACTGACCCTACAATCTGAAACAGAAACATAGTAGCTACATTAAATATCAATAAAATTATGTGCAAATACAAAGATTAACTCATTCTAACGTGACTTTTTTGCTGCATGATCCTGTCATCCTCATCCACATAAAAATTATTCAGCCACAAAAGGCCCTTGAGCATAGCATGACATTTACAGCATCTCTAAGTATTTCTTGTTTATTTCTCATAAATTTCCTTTGGTAATAACTTAGTCACTCAGCAGCACTCTACAGTATACACATACATTACATGATCACCTCATATTTTATACAACACACGTTAAAGTAATTAATTTTCTCAGGCAAATGTCATACCATTTAGTTCATCGTTAGGAGCCAAATATTTGTGCAACCGTTTGTTACAAATATATGCAGAACACTTCAGCTCCGTGGTATTTATTAAGCGTAATTTAAAGGGACACTGCCGAGGTTACAGTCTCAACTTTCACATTAGTTTCTGTTCAACTTGAAATTCCTTTAAGGATTCAACCTCAACTCATTTCTTTCTTTGTCAACTATCCTTTCTATAGCACTTAGCACACAAAAATATGGTCTCACTGTGGTGTGGAATGTACCAGCAACCAGCTAGCATTACAGAAGGTTTCACCTCTCATTTAAACCTTCTTTATCTTTTTCATTGACAAGATCTGAAGTTTGACCCATCTTTAAGGTAGAACCATAGCAAGTAAGAATAGGTACCTCCTTCATAAAAAGAACTGAGCTTAATTACAAGTTCAAACTGAACTTCAAGTTAAGACATTTCTTTCCGTGCTAACACAGGTTATCTCCAAACAAATAGACAAAACACCATCAGGACAGTGACTCTAATTTCAATGGATAGAAGAGAAGCAGGCCATGCAGCATCAGGGCCTTGAAAAACACATTTTAAGGGCATGAAACCACTCTGATAGACAATGAAGCCTGCTTCTCCCATTCCCTACATTAGGTCTTACCCATACCCCTCACACACTGATACGAAAGCCCTTCAGAGTACATTTAGAAAGAGGAAGGGCAGCAGTGGAGCTCTGCAGTAAGAAATTGTACTCAAAGACTTGACAAGGCTGAACCAGACAGCTCCATTCAAGCTAGCAGCCCAAGAAATCTTATTCCCTGCAGACCACTTATTCTTCAGCACCTTCAATCAACAGGTTTGGAAAGGGGGACTTGGCACTTTTCTCACTTATTTTGGCCTTTGATGAGAAAAGCAGCAGTGGAGAAAAGCAGCAGTGAAGAAAAGCAGCAGCACAAAAAGTGGTACGAGTGGAAATGAGAAGGGGTTGGAGGAAGCACAAGCCCAAGAAAGCAAAAAGACAGGAGAAAGAAATATTGAGAAGACACAGCAGAGCGACAGCAGAGATGAGAGTGACTGGAACAGTGCAGTACCTTGGTGAGACTTCGTTTAGGTTATTGTGAATAGCTACGTTTATTCAAGGAAGATGCAGACTGGAACAGGCAGAGAGAAAAGCAGACAAAATTAGGTGTTCAGAAGAATGATGAACTATCATACAGCGGAGTGCCAAAATGTCTGGTTCACTAAACTTGGCAGAGAGCTGAAAGGAGATGTGATTGCTATCTGCCATTACATAAGGAGTAGGCATCGAACGGCACAAAAGACACACTACTCAAAGGACAATGCCAAAACAAGGATGAAAAGGATACGGTTCCCTTGGATGCCTCTAGGCTGGAAGTTAGAATAACGTCCTAATCAGCAAAGGGATTAGGTCTGGGGTAAACCTCAATTCCTAACTTGTTCATAATTGACTAATTTCAGTCAGTTTTGAGAAGCTGGCATTAACCAAGGCTTTTGATCCATACAGATGACCTCACTACCATTAAGGCAGAGCTTGATTAATTTAAGAAACTGTTTCTGGTGCAGTGCCCGCAATTGCCAGTGTCTTGGTCTCTCTGATTGAGGGGATTAATGTCACTCCTGTTCCATTATTATTCTGGCAGACTTCACCAGGTTTGAGACCACTGCTTGGAAGCCCAAAATGTACTTTCTCCTTTGATATCTTACACTGCCTTGATTTTCTCTATGGACAATGCACTATCATATTTGAAGCAGAATGGATGAGTTCTCAAAGCAGCTTTGATCTGTTCTAGATCCTCAAAGCAGACTGCAAGTACAGCTTGAAAGCTTTTTATTTAAAATAAGTGACATTTCCTCCCCTTTCATTTTGATTGAAATAGATGCTGAATGCTGGGCAGATTGTATTGTAAGCTTGATTGCAGAAAGAAAGTGCACTTCTAAACCTGCCTTGATCAATAACTGCTTCTGGTAATTGACTGTAATCTATCTATCTATTTATTGCCATGGGAATTTTAAAAATTGTTGGGGATTTTTTGTTGCTGTTTTATCCATCAGCTGAAGAGATGACGCTGGAAAATGGAGGATGGGAGGAGAGGGAGGAATTGATCAGTCATACAGCCTCAACCAATGGCATATCCTCAAGGCAACTTACAAGACTTGGAGAAATGCCGACAGAATTTTCCTAGGCAGAAGGAAACAGACTGGTAAGTCTGGCTGAACAGAGCCGGGGCTGGGGTTTTTGAGTTCTTGCAGTGCCTTGTTGGCTGGATGGGAGAGCTTTGACAGTGAGCACGGAGATTCAAGTTCCAGGCAAGTTACACCACTGGTGGACAGGAGGAAAGATGTATACCGACACTTCTGCTGAGCCAAATCCCTCATTTCTGTAAGCAAGGCAGGGTGAGAGCAAGAAGAGGAAAGTCATTAAATGTTCCTGACGTGGGTGGGTTTGCTCCCATTGACATCCCAAACAAGGCAGGAGTAAAGGAAAGAAACACAAATACATTCAGGAGGGAAATAGCTGCCTCCCTTCTTTATTGTGGCCACGAGTGTGACCATCATTCTGTAGTGTCTGACACTGTCATCAGGTGTCTGGATGCTGCAGTGGAGGTGACAGTGGCATTTCCCTTGCTCTCATGCAGCTGCCTTGGGGTGGCTGCCCTTTTAGGCTGCCCCTGTTGGAGAGTCACTGTGCCCCCCTGCAACAGGAACTTCACATTCCCAAGTGATTTATCTTCACTCTGAAAAAGATGTTATCTGGAGGGATGAACACGTGCTTTGGTCTTTGTGCAGGTGATGACATAACCTGAAGGCCTTCGCTGTGTTTTGATGAATGGCTATGTGTCTGCCAAGTGCTGTATTCCTACTTTCCTCCTGTAGGCTTTTAGTTGTGTTACCTATCATGGAGTTTTCTTACTTTTCCCAGCAATTACTGCATGCTGTATTAAACCCACAACTACAGTTTAATTGTAAAAAAAAATCTGCATTCTGCTTCTGAATTAAATTAGAGGCTTTTCTGTCAGGTTCATTTTACTAGTGTGGCTGCCTCTCAAATCAGCCCACATAAGGAGGGTGAAGAGGAACGGAACAGCTACTCCATACTGCATATCTCACTGAATATATGCAGCGGGGGCAACTCAAGGGAATCTACTACCCCAGCATATTTCTTTCTCATGTACTTTCAGAAGTGTGGGGGACTGAAGACAGTGGCCCCTCATACTCTCCCCGACTTCAACGATGGGGAAATTGGGCTGATTGCAAACATCCTCCAAAAGCTCACACCTTATGTAAAAGAGCTGGGTATCATGAGTAGGAACTTCAGAGTACTTTAAACTGGCATGGCAGTGAAACATGCCCACCAACCTTGTTCTGTGAACAAGCAAAACTTCTTCCATCAAGTTTCCAGAGGCTGATGAATTTGTGAGATGGTGTGATGGGGCGGGGACAGGAAGGGAGGAAAATCAAGCTCCGGCATGGAGGCTGCACCAGCGAGGTATCACCACTGGGGGTACCACAGCTTCTACCCTTCTCCCTGCTCAATGCCTTGCTTCCCCAAAAGGCCTTGCAAGTTAGAGCGAGGTGACACAAGTGCAAATGGGCCTTATGTGCTGAATCTGAACAACTGGCCTTGGAGGGATCATTTGGCCTAAGGAAACCTTCCAATGAGACCAGTCTGCATGTAACTGTTTTCTCCTATCCCCCATAGCATCACCAGGAGAAAAAGGTTATGGGCCATGAGCTGTGGAAATTCATGCTTAATACCTTGTCTTCTTGGGGCAGGGAGTGGCTGCAGCAATAATGTGCCAAACACCTGTGTGGTACATGGCCAGCACAGACCCATAGCTGCAAAAATGCCCTATTTTCCTTGTGTGTGTTCTCTGAAACACCTCACAGCTGCAGCCAAAAATCATAGTCTGTGCACTGTTTTCTGGCCCTAGAGAAGTATCTTCATATGCTTTCTACATGTTCATTGACTGTTGAAAACAAAATGATTAACTGCTGGAACAGGTCCAGAGGGCCACTAGGACGATCAGGGGCTGGGGCACCTCCCGTATGAAGATAGGCTGAGAAAGTTGGGGCTGTTCAGGCTGGAGAAGAGAAGGCTGCGTGGAGACCTCATAGCAGCCTTCCAGTATCTGAAGGGGGCCTACAGGGATGCTGGGGAGGGACTATTCATTAGGGACTGTAGTGACAGGACAAGGGGTAACGGGTTGAAACTTAAACAGGGGAGGTTTAGATTGGATATAAGGAAGAAATTCTTTACTGTTAGAGTGGTGAGGCACTGGAATGGGTTGCCCAGGGAGGTTGTGAATGCTCCATCCCTGGCAGTGTTCAAGGCCAGGTTGGATGAAGCCTTGGGTGATATGGTTTAGTGTGAGATGTTCCTGCCCATGTCAGGGGGGTTGGAACTTGATGATCCTAAGGTCCTTTCCAACCCTAACTATTCTATGATTCTATGATTTGCTCTTTCCCCCTGTATGCTAGCTAGCTACAGGTAGCTCTGTGTGTATCTGTGTTTGATTCGTCTCATCCTACCCCACAGGTGATTACTGCAATGACTATTAGTGTCTGATAGTTTGCTAAGAAATGCCTAAGGAATTTATAGGTGAGGTAGTTATAGGTAATATTTTCCATTCTTTATTTCTGGTACCTAATTAAGTGCATGTCAGAGTTTAACTTCTGTTCATGTTCCAGGGTGCTTGCATGATGATCCACATGGGAACATAATTCACTTCAAACTAGGCAGCCTGGGAATAATCTAATTTCAGACAGCCCAGCCTTAACATGGCCTGTAAAACCAGTCCCAGAAAGAGGATGTAGTAAAACATATGACAGAAGCAGAGATGTCTTCACAGTGAAGTGATACTAAATTATGCTGATTTTAGTCGAACTTTCCTAATCTAAACTGACACATCTTGGAAGTGGAAGACCTGGTCTTCCACTCAGACAAATGGACTAACAAGGCCCTGAAGCCAATGGCGTTTGGTCAAACTAAAACCCAATTTTATTTTATTTTTCATTTTTTCAAAAGATAAGTCTTTTCTGAGAAGCTGTGAGTTCCTCAGAAGTTCACAATTTGAGTACCCTCACTGATTTCAAGTTTGCTAGAAAAACACAATCTCAATACAAAGAGACTAGAATCTCTCTTTTCTTCACAAAACCAGTATTTCCCACGTTTTCCTCAGCTTTAGCTCCCCTCCTGCTTTCTCCTTCCTTTGAACTGTACAAATAATGCAGTCTTACGTACATTCACCACTATTATCAGAAGAGTACTGTCAGAATATACAGTTTACTACTGCCAACTACTTGCCTTTGTTGTCATTAACAATCCTCATTTAATAAAAAGCTTTTATCAAAAATGCTTTTTCTGTAGTACTTTTATTTTTCCCAGAAAAGGCACTAAAATTAATTTGTTTTCACTTGGTCTGTATTGAGTGAATATAGAAGGAATAAAAAGACAACACATGTAAGAGAAACCCCCAAGGGAAGGTAATGCAGAAAGAAACAATTCTGTTCTAAAATAGAATACACTTTTTGTTTTGGGTTGGGGGGGAGTGGTTCACTTTTGAAAGCAAAAGAATGATTGAAGACTGGTGGAAAACATCACATTGTAACTGTGCTTTTGGTGTAAAAGGAAGATGCTTCCCATCTCTGCAGCTCCCTGAGACTTCTTTTGTGGGTGAGGCAGAAGGTAATTTGATCTGAAGAACAATTTGATATGAAGGCTAGGGACCATGCATGGGATTTTTTGATGGAAATGCATTGGAATCTGATGCTGTGCCCTTCATTAACCTTCCTAAAGAAGTGCTGCTGTTTCCCTTGCATGTTTTTCACTTGGAACAACAGTTTTATTATTGATATCAGAAGAGAATTAAGACATTTAAACTGCCCCACTATATAAAAAGCCACAAAACCCAAACAAGAGATACCAAATCTGAATGACAAATGAAGTGAAAGAAGACACTAACTTCACTGTTGTGTTCTGTTGATGGTTGCTCCCCAAATGAGAAGTTGTGCCATTAGTTGCAAGGGGCCTATGGGAATTCTGCATGAACCCACAACTGGGCCGGTTTGCTAATCTCAGGGAGACGTGTTGGCACATACCTGTTATAAAATGGATCCAAACACTTCCTGGGGATCCTCACTCCCTAATGACAGCTGCCAAAACTGAAAAGTATGTTTTGAGTATGCCAGCTGTCTCCTGTGCAGTGTTTGTCAAAAGACATGCTGAAAGGATACTGGGGATTACACGAACATGCAAAGAACAATGGGTGATGCTGAAGAGCTTCACTGCTGAAGTGTGGCAGTGCTGCGTGTCCTGCAATAACTCTTTCAGAATTTGCACCTCTTCCTTTTTCCCTTCCCAGGCCAGGGGTGATGGGGGCAACTCTTGGCAAAAAAAAAAAAAAAAAAAAAAAAAAAAGTGAAAGAACTTTCACTGAAATTCCAGATTTTTAAATAAGAACATTTTTGCTCAAATACCAATTCAGTTAGTGAATGCTGTACAGGGAGTGCCTCCTAGGCTCATTCAGATTGAACACATTGCCCATGCTGTTCCACGAGCCTCTGTTTCAGGGAGAAGAGATGACATGTTATGGGAATTTCATGGTCTAATGCATCGTAGAGTATGAAATATGGCAGGGGAGTTCCACTCCTTCTATGAGAATAAGAATGTGAAGCAACTGAAGTACAGCTCCTCTGAGACGGCATGATGGCATATCAGAACTGAAATATTTGGGCTTCAGCTAACTGTTTTATCCATATCTTATCTATTTTGTCCATAAACTTTTATTTTTTCTTCTGTAAAAAGCAATTCTAATTAAAAAAATATATTCATGAACAGCTTAATGTAAAATGGAGGAACATTATATGGTGTGGTGGCTGTTCTCTGGAATAGGTTGTGGGGGCAATCTGGAAGGCATCGTCCCTTATTAACAAGGAAAATGTTACTTCCATTAAAGAAAGAAACAGCCTCCCCCCCCCCCCCCCCAGCCATCCGTGAGAAACTCTCAGTGTATTTTCTGTTTGAAATTTAAATTTGAGTGTAATACCACCCACTGTATGAAACGAATGTGATTAAAATGATGATTCCTTTCATTTTCAATTAAAATACACTTTAAATGTTTACCTTTCCGCACTAAATGCAAATGCAGGTGCATAATCCAGCACTGGGAAACCAGAAAGTGGAAACCCACTGACCTAGTTTCACCATCCCGGTGGACTAAAATGCAAAAAATAAACCAAATAGAAGATGGAAAAGCATCCCACCCCTCGCATTCCAAGCCCGCCAGGGCCCCACAGTAAAACTTGCTGCATTAAACTCACAAAATGGGAAACAGTAAGAATTAATATATGCAGAAAACGGAAACGTGGTGGGATTGGCCCCATCCATGACCCTGGTTCCAGCACTATTTTTGGGGGGACCCCGTCCAGCAAGCTGGAGATGGGGGAAGGAAAGGGCTGCTCAGAGCTCTGGGCCTGAGAGAAACCTAGAGAGATTTGTGGAGAAGATGGAAATGAATACTGGAAAATTAAACACACGGATTCGCACTTAATCCTGGTTCGGTCCCAAAAGCCACAGGCACTGATCAGCCTCCCGCTTCTGAGGGCTCACCGCCGCACCCCCGCGGGGCCGAGGCTCCTGAGGACGAAGGCCAGCTCCCACCTCCCTCATATACCGCCTGGGCGGGCGGTAACACGAGGGGAACCGGCGGCGGTGCAGCAGGGAGCCGGCACTGGTCGTGCCGGCGGTGCTCGGGAGCCCCGAGCCGGACCCGGTCGGTCCCTGCAGCGCCTCACTCGGCAGGACTTGACACTCGGGAAGGTTCGGTTTTGCTCCGCACCGCCGCCCTTCGCCCCGCCCCCCGTGACGCCACCGGTCTCCAGGCAACGGCACCCCCGGCGATGCAGGCCGGCCGGAGAGTGGGTTTGTCGCGGGGCTCCCGGCGGGCCGGGGCGGCCATGGCGCTGCCGTTCCTGCCCGGGGTTTCCCGCGACCGGAACGTGAGTGATGGTGGAGGGGACGCCTCTTGTCCTTCACTCTCCAGCTCTGGTGTCGGGGCTGCTGCGGTGGCGCCGCTGACGCTAGCGTTGGCGTCCGTTGGCCCAGCCTACCCCCTCAGGCCAGGCCGGGGGCGATGTGGCCGCCATGCGGTGGGCCCTGGCAGCACTCCGCCTGCTTGAGGGGGGAACAGGGTGAGCTGTGGTGGCTGTCGGTGGAGCCGGCCAGGGCGGGTGAGGACTGGGGCAAGAGCCGGTGCCATGGCGAAGGCCTCCACCCACCCCCCAGCCCTTACAGGGCACGTAGAAAACAAGGTGCCGCTGAGGGTACAAACGGCCTCCAGTTTTACCTTGGGAGTGGGAATATTGTGCGGCCAGGTCGGGACTAGGGTCTGGCAGCTGCTGTGGGGCGATCTGAGCTCTTGAGTCTCTTAACAAAACAAAATAGGAAGAGGCAGATACCCTCTAAATAAACCAAAAAGTCTTTGCAGAGGAGGGGGGAACCCTCGGTATGCTAGTGTGGTTTTTCAGTTTCCTGTACTATTAAATACCAGCATGTGGCTATATGAATATATAAGATGGTATTTTTATCGTGCGCTACAGCAGTAAACAAAAGAGAAGCCTGCCATTACTGCTTCAGACTTGTTTGTCAAGGATAGCTAGAGATATGCTGAATACAGTCTGTACTCTGAAATGGTGCAGGAGGTAAGGAAGGATTTGGGCATGGCCACTGTAGCTGGTGCCTCATGAAACAAGGTGGACTTTCTTAATAATGTTACAATGTCTGGATGGTAATCAGTCTTTTTCACACTATGAACATACAGTGGCTGTTGGAGCCACGCTTCTGCATCCTGACTAGGGTTGCTTTGGTCTGCCCTAAGAGAGACTGTTCAGGGACAATCTACAATTGGTTTGTGAACACACATGTATTGATGCCAGTGATACTATAAGTATCAGTACCCCTTCAGTATGAGACTTTTCCAAGCTCATAGCATATTTGGAGCCTACTTTATGGGCTACGAATCATTTTGCAGTAAGTGTGTTCCAGCTCTCAACCCCCACCTTCCCCCAAAACAGGTAGATGCAATTGTAGCTGGAACAGGCAGCATGAAATTGCACAGAAATATGTGGACTCCCCAGCCTTGCTTTGTGTGTGTCAGCATTGCACAGGGATATGCAGACATTGGGCCTCTTGCAGGAGGAGCCCAGCTTACAAGTGAGGATCTTTCAGGCAATTTCCTTGCAACTAGCTAGCAGCAGGCTGGGAACAACTCTTTTGGAAGAAAAAAAAAAAAGGTGAATCCTCAGTTTCTCTTGCTGCATTCAAATTTGTATTGTAAACGGCTGTGTGTATAACACTTGAGGTAGCTGAGTGGGCATATCAGCAACATTGAAATAGGTGTGTACTATTGGTATCTGCAGGGTGGAAGCAGAATAGCTCAGCTCAGTGTTAGCTGTGACTTTATTGTTCTCCAAATTTCAATTTAACTTAATGAACAGGGATTATTTGCTTTGGAGTGTGATGGAGTGAGTTGTCTTCAGAGCTCCACAGGAGCAGTGGTGAGGTTTTGTGATAAACGTGGTGCTTCCTTTCTCAGAGAAAAGACAGTGTTTTGCTTCACATACTTGGGAAGAGTTACACAGAGAAAGCATTGAACACCCCATGCTGAAGTACATATAGTGTGTATATGTGTTATGAGAACCAAAGGTGTGAAAACCAAGCCACAGTTGTCACGAGACAGCATTGTGAGACCATGGTTATACCTTTGTCAGAGCTCCACATCCCTCTTTTTGACAGTCCTTGAGATAGTGGAGTTCATACTGATAACTTGCCTTTCTAAAAAAGTGTTTCTATCTTCACTAAGTTGTTAGCTATTAGATTTAATTTTAATATAGTTCCACAAATGAGAGGCTAAGAAGGGCATATTTAAAGGAAAACCAAAAAAGTGCCGTTTCTATAGATAAATTGAAGAGGAAGAAAGTATTTACACCTGTCGTTACCCTATGCATCACCATCAGTGCCTCTTACTGCACACAAACTACAGTAGCAAAGTGCCCCATGGAGAAGGACAAGTGGAGGACAGGAGGTTGCTTCTCCTGCCAGTGCTTGGTTTATAATTATGGGTATTAATTCCACTCTTACCATTGTTAAAGCTACTGCTGCAATCCTCTTTTCTCTGCCCCTAATGCTTCCACCTGCCTCGTATATAGGATCAGGTAGTGGAAGAGGAGCGTATATTTTTTTTCTACCGTAGTTGTGTTTAATAAGGTGGCTTGGCTGTCTCCAGAAAAACAGAGCTTTAAGGTAGTCAGGGACAATGGACTATAACTTAAGGCAGCAGGGACTCTACTGGGAACTTGGGAGTAAGGGATCTTTTCACGGTACTTAGGTCTCTGGCCCTTGTACTACTCCTTTGTCATGATTATTATTACTTCTAGTTCGCTGTACCAAGAACGCTTAATTCCTCTTTAGCCAGGAGCAGAAACGCTTCATTTCCGGCCATGAACAAGGGCAGGGAGGCCTGGCGGCTCACAGCCGCCCCTGGTGCTGGCAACTGGGAAAAGCAGCAGCCGCTGGCTGGCTTTTACTGTTTTTCTTTCTCTTAACTGCAACCGACTGGTGCCCGATTCAGCAACTTCTTGTTCCTCGGGCATCACAGCTTCTGAGACTGGAGGGGAATGAGCACTTTTAAAACAGACAAAGTGGTTCCAACTGTAACGTAAGGAAATGTTTCCTTTGTGCTAAATTAATAGCTGGTATGAAAGGGGCAGGCACAGCACAAGCAGTGCCATGGTTGATCGGCTGGAGAAGAATGACAGTTGTAGTAGAAGGTGTCCGGGGCGTAAAATATTTACAAAGAGAGGAAAAGGAAACACCCCTATTTTTTTCAGATCTCTTTAAAATCAAAATGACAGTAGTTTGTGTACACATAAGCCCACTCATCAAATAAAACCTCTTTACCTCCTTTAAAATCCTTATTCCCTGAACAGAAGTCCAAAGATAAGCTGCTCATCAGCAGTGCCTGTCATGTTCACATGTGGGCGATCAGGAGATGTAGCACAGGCTGGGATTCTGAGCGCAGATTAGCCTATCTCCTGCCCTTTTCAGGGGCTGGCTAATGGGCAGAAGTTGTGTCTTTCCCCTTTGCCTTGGCTGGGGAGGCCATAGTCTGTGCTGGGAGTGCTGCTGCTCTTCAGCAAGCCAGCACTCCTCTGTCCTGACAGCTTTAGAGAAGGGTCCTTGTCTGCCCGTCAATGGCAGGATGTGGTACTGACACATTATTTACCATCCTGTTGCATTGGAGAGTTTATTAATTTCTTTATTTTCACAGACAGTAATTTGTGACTTACCCATTTGAAAATTTCACTACCTGTTGTATACCCTTGAAAACGGGAATTCTTCAATTGTTTTCTCTTGTTCCTGACACTGAAGCCAATATGTAAGGACCACAGGGAGATGTAGGTACTTCTGACTGCAGAGCCCAACTGATACAGAAATTGTGCAATAATGAGATTTTCAGCTTTGTCCATACATTATATGTGTGTTACCTGTTTGTTAGGGCAGAAAAGCACAGATCTTGATAACCATGTTTAATTCTGTGTGTGGTAGAAATGTAGCATATGACAGGTTTGCTCTGTTACCATGAGAAAAAGTTAGCGCATTTGGAGTTTGAACCACGTTAAGGCTGACACTGGTGACAGTGCAACAACATTTTTGTTAGCAACGTTACTTTGTTAGTATTAGTGGTCTACCACTTGTTCTGAAAGGCAGCTGCCCCTTCTGACACCAAATTGATGTTGCCTTACATCAGCAGCTAAGGGAGAGGACCACATACTTGCTTGGGTGAGATATACCAAGTGCTTGCTGACCAGTGTATTTTCTTGCCAAAGGTTAGAAATCCCTCTCAAAGAGAGAATTCAATGCAACAGTTTTGCATGGCATTTCTCAGAGAATTGGACAATGAGTTTATAGATTTCAGGAGGAAAAGTACATCCTTGAGAGTATCAGTTTCCGTTGCAAACTAGTGGCACAGCAGAAATTCCACATCTTCTTATGTGAGCTTGGAATTGCCCTCAACTGTGCTACTCTTGCTGTCTCTGTTTCCTGGCTTGAGTATTTTCTGTGGCTCTGTGATCACTGGCACGAAAATAAGACATTTTTTTTCTTGAAGAAGTGCTTGCCAACCTCTTTATAAGTAAGCCTGCCTGCTGTGCCTTCCCTTCTTCTTTCTCTGGCCTTCTTTCCTGAACTATTTCCAGTGCCTCCTGCACCTCAGCCGCCTTCCCCCAGATTTCTGTGTGTTCACAACTGACGAACCCAAATCTTCCTGTAGCTGCCTGTCAGGGTTGCATTTTGGACCCTTTTCTTTATATCCATCTGTTGCCTTCTCTCAGGCTGTACCAGCTCAGGCAGCAAGGGTGAGCTAATAGAATCATAGAGTAGTTTGGGAAGAGATCTTTCAAGATCATCTATTCTACCCTACCTGTAATGAGCAGAGACATCTTCAACTAGTTCAGGTTGCTCAAAGACCTTTCAACCTGACCTTGAATGTTTCCAGGACTGGGGCATCCACTGCCACTCTGGTCATCCTGTTCCAGTGTTTCTCTTTGTAAACAATTTCTTCCTTGTATCTAGTCTGAATCTACCCTCTTAGTTTAAAATCATTATCTCTTGACCTATTGCTACAGACCCTACTAAAAAGTTTGTCCCCATATTTCTTATAAGCCCCCTTTAAGTATTGAAAAGCCACAGTAAGATCTTCCTAGAGCCTTCTCTTCTCCAGGCTGAACAACCCCAGCTCTCAATCTGTCTTCACAGGAGACGTATTCCAGCCCTCTGATCATTTCTGTGGCCCTACTCTGGACCTGCTCCAACAGGTCCATATCTTTCTTGTACTGATTCAGGATCTTCGTGTTGATGTACCTTGTTCTGGGGTCTATTCGAGGGGCACCAGCGTTCCTAGGAACAGTGTCTTAAGGCGTGCCTCCTTTTACAGTACTACTTAACCTCTGAACATACTGAAACCTCTGCAGCAAGCTGGGGATGATGAAAGAGTTGAAAATCGGTCATGTGAATGTGGCTGGCACAGCATGCAGCATTTGCATTTATGTCCATTGCTTAACCAAAGCAACTTGGAACTATATCAGCAGCCTGGAGTAGTTCAGAAATGCCACAGTTCATCCTGATACAGGATTTGAGCCAGACCCCCACAGTGTAGCTGCTGTTCTCAAGATGGGAATTCGAAGTGGATACAGTGAAGAAAACTAGACTGCTACAGGCAGTTTCTGCCATAACTCCCTGTGGAACTTAGTTAAAACAACATAGATCCTGAGACAGTGTGTGCACAGGGCTCCCACATCGCTCCAGGCACTGTGGTGAGAGATTTCCAGTTGCGTTTGGTTCAGCTGAAACATGCAGCTCCCTGACGAGTTTGCTGTGACTCTACCAGTGTTTTAAAGAGCAAGATGGAGAGAGCATGAGGTGGTGTTCCCCAAGGACTGCAGTGGCTGTGTTTGCAAAGCTAATAGCTGCAGAGAATCCTGACCTTTGCATTAGTCACTATTGAATGTATCCTCAATATTTATTTCAGGCTCACCACACATAAAATGGGCAGCTTTGTTCAGCAGATCTGAACAGGCCAGCCTGTTCAGTTCAGCTGCATTAGCACAGCAGACACAGTAAAGCTCTCACAGATTTCTTTTAGAAGTCATTTAATATTACTGTGGAGGTAACGTGATGTTCTGTCACTATTTTAGGTTGGATGTGGTCTGAGTGCATTAGCTGAAGTTTCCCAAGTGTCATTTTTCTCTTTTGTGATCTTCGGTTATAATTACTTTTTCCAAACATCTTTTTTTTAAGAAATAACTGTACAGACTTTTAGAACGAAGAGATTATTCTGCATATGGATATAGGTGCTTTTTATGGAGAAGGTGCTTATAGGTAATTCTGTGGTAAGAAGTCTAAAATAGTTTTTCTGTTAAACCTCAAGAAGTTACGAGAATGCCACAGAAGATTCTTAATGGAATTACAGCTGTTGGACCATATATTTTACATATGAAATTGTAATGGTATTGCAGTTTCATCCCTAAATTCTGGAAGATCTCCAGCAGGAGCAAACCTGGATTACTTTGATGAACACTTTAGCACACTGAAGGTGACCAAAATCCAGAAACAGATGAACAGCAGATGATTCTAGAAGTAGCTTTGAGGACATGAAAAGCTTTCCCTTGCTCAGGAAAACTGCCACTCACTGTGCATTGATAACTACGCCTTTCTCCCAACTCATGCTTTGGCAATGGGAGAAAATAATTAAATACTTGCTGTGCCAAAAAGTGGATCTGGTCTATAGCACCTTCAAAATGAATTAGAAGTTTCTGCCTAGAAATATCCCTTTAAAAACTCAGCTTCAATAAAGTTATTCCACATTTGAACAGATAAATGCAGAAATCTCCCTTCTATTCTGACGTCTCCGTATCAGCTTACCAAGGAACAAATTATTAAAAGAAGAAATAGAAGAAAGGGCAGCTCAGTAATGCCCAAAGGAGATAAAGAAAAAACATCCTAAGTGCGGATAAATTACGAAGTGCGTGCCAGACCCCATCAGTGCCTGTCTGTTCCAGAGCCCCGTACTGGGAGAGTGCCTGTGCTCACTTCTTGAGGGAGGGGTGGGATGACCACATGAAGATCCCCTCCTAATGCCTAAATGGTCAGTGCTTACACTGCCCACTGAGGCGCAACATTTTATATCACAGCTCAAGACAATGTGCTGATATGCCATATTTTATTTTGGGCAGTATTCCTGCAAATGTGCAGCTCTTTAATCTTGTTAAATTCTTGGCTTGAGCAATGCTGTGTGACAGGGGGGCTTGGGAGCTGACTAGCTGTTACAGAAATGTTTCCTTTTGTTGATTTTCTCTTTTATTCTGTAACCCTTGTTCTTGAGTTATAAATGTATGGTTCAGGAGTTTTCCTCCTGTTTTCCTTTCTATTATTCTTTGAACTATGATAAATTAGCTATGTGCCCTTTTATTCATCTTTATTCAAAACATTGCTTACCTTTTAAATATCTTCTTTGGAGAAGTGCTTCCAAACTCCTGCCAGTCACTGTCCCCAGTATGCGAACCTTATCTTGTTTTGCAATGACTGTTTCAAAGGGTGCTGGCTGACCCAGCTTTTGTTAACCTAAGCAAGGTAGGGCCACTGATTCTTATGGTATTAAAAAGAATAATATGTAAAAATAGTATGTAATTACTTTTTCATACTACTATCCTTGCAAAAGTGGAATGAAAAAGCATTTCAAGCAAAGGTAAAGCTAAAGTAGTGATTCACGCAATCATGTCAAGGGCAGCTCTCTGTCCTGTGTCACTGGATTTAGGTAACTGCAAGGCAGGTGAACAGCTCGGGATGCAACCTTCAATGTGTAGTAGTTTGTATATATGAGCATTGGATGTTATGAGCCATGAGGTTTGTTATCTGCCTTTCAAATTCCTTACTCTAATATTGATAGAATGAAGTAGCTACTTGGTTACTTTCAGGTTTTACTGCTTCACTGTTTACACTTGATCCCAGAAAAGCTGTGCTGAGCATGTGTTATTTTGGAGCATTTCCACATTGCCATAATGAAAAATCATTATTTGTACCATTTTTTTGTTTATGATAGTAACTTAGAGTTGCCTATGCCTTTTTGGGGAGTAATGGTTTAAATATATCCATTATAACAGTAATAATTAGTGATGCCCGGTCTTCTAAATACAGAAGGGGAAGCAATTTTAGCACTTTGCTACATTACCAACATAACCTGCTCCAGTGCTGCTATGAAAAATTTTATTGTCCATCCTTTTCCTCTACACAGAGCCTGTTCTGTGCTCTGCCATAGTATTAGTTCCTTCCCCTTAGGTTTATCTTTCCGCATGTTCATCGAGTCCCAGGCTGGGGAAGGGCACAGGTATGGTAGTCTCCGTCTTCCCTTACTTGTTGTGCTGGGGTGAGTTACCCAGTGGCCTTTTTCTGCCTTCCAAGACCAAGTGTTTGAAGGATTTGAGAGGGTGAAGAAGGGAGGTATAGTGGAGGGAGAGGAGCTAATGAGTCAGGATTGCTGCTCATGGCAGGAAGAGTTAGTGGAACTTTCTGTTGGCTTTTCCTATTCCCCTCTCCTCTCCTGTGAGGCTGATGTGTAGGGCTGTTAAGGGATTGCTGCCCAATCACAGCTCACAATGACTGCCACCATTTGAGAGAATTGGCCAGCAAATCAGGCAGCTCATTAGGAAGGACATGCCCTTCAGGGACTGATATTCATGTCAGGCCAGAAGCTTTTCTATATCCCTTTACTGGCTCCAGCTCCAGCCAAGAAATGCAAGTAGGCAAGATGGGTTTCTTTGGAGTTGATGGTGCACATTTTTTTAAGCATTCCCTCCTTAATTGAATAAAAAAATTAGTAATAATATAAAGAAATCACTACAGAAATCTTCTTTTGGAGTAAACTCAGATGGAATGAATATTCTGTGATTTAGATCCAACCTTCCAAAATCCAAGTATATTCACTAGTACAGAGCTGTTTATTCTACACTTGGAGATACAAATGTAAATAAGGTCTTTGACATAAGTAATAAGAGCAGGCTGTTCTCTGGGTACTCCTGAACTGTTTCTATTTGTCCTCTGAAGATCTGTAAAGAAGGTTTCCCCCCTCTACCTTTTGCAGCAGTTCTCATGGGTGACTTGCTTCTTTCTATCTCATACTTCAATCCTTGTTGCAGGGGAGAGGGAGGATTAAAACCACCTGATACCATTCTGTCTCTGAGCCTGGGTAAATTGCTGGAATATTTTTCAATTTTCATCTATAATGCTGGCAATTTGACCATTGAAATATGTCATTTCACTTGCAGCATTCCAGTTGTTACAGGTTTTTAGACTCTGTTTTAAAAGTAATTACAGAGAAACTTTTATGTGATTAATCCTCCTTGTCTAGATAGTTAAATCTCATGGATTTGAAAACAAACACACAGATTTATTTTTTTTTTCTCTTCCAAATTTATTGCAGGTAGGGAAAGAAAAGTTCCACAAGTCACAGCACTGGGGTTTCTGCAATAATGTTTCTATGCTGGTTGATGAAAATAAACCTGGAGTTGGAGGTAAACCACTGCCTGGTCAGAAGCTGACACCTAAACACAGTGTGTTTCCTGAAGGGATGGGAAGTGATGCTCCTGCTTGGGTAGCATTTGACAAGCAGGTACATAGAAATCTGTTTCTGTATGTTTTTTGTGTATAGCTACAATATGACAAAGATGTTATAAAGGAAGGTGAAATTTAGTTAGATATTTCATAAGGTTATTTTGTGCATGCAAAGAAAGTTCCTACACAGGCAAAAAGAGTGGTAGCATCTATTTTTCCATCATATTGGTATATTTGACAATTAATATGAATATGTATTAAGCTGTACAGCAACACAGGAAAATATTTCTGTATATGCAGGATGTAATAAAAATAAGGGAGTGGTTGATGTATTTAATTTTAGAGAAGATCATGACATTGAAGTAATTATTTGGAAGCCTGTGAAGAATTTAAGGTAAGTCCCAGCCCAGCAGAAAATGGGCACTTGAGAACCATGGGCCTCCATGGAGTGCTGTAGACTTGGAATTCCCATATGCCTTCATATTTACTTGATCAAAGTCCTGCTGCCTTTGGTGTGATCTGTCCATGTGCAGGTAGGTTGGTTATGTCCATTATAGACACAGGAATTTTAAATTAATATTTGTATTTTACAAGACTACAGTGACACCTTCAAAGATGGAGAGTTAGGAAATAACTGTAATCTGTGATGATACAAATTTTGTAGCACACTGTCATTACTCTTCATGTTTAAATTTACATTAAATTCTAGTTAGTGATGATTTATTTCTAAAGCAAAAAGCCTACAATCAGAGAAGGAAAATGATCCAGAAAAAGAAATCATTCAGCAGATTGCTGAAATGTTGCATGACTAAATGATTATGGTATTTAAATATTGCGAAGAATGGCTAATCTCATAATTTTTACTTTAGAAGAAAAGCCATGCAGGTAATTGCAGTACAATTACACATTCATTTCTTTGGCAGACCAGAACTACTACAAGAAAATGTAAAGCTTGAACGTGACTTCAGTTAGCATTACCTCTGAAACCCCTACTATTGCTTACATAGTTTTCAGCAGTGTGCTCAAGTACAAAATGGAGGCTTTAGCCAGTCCTGTATGAGCTTTATCTACACCCTTCTTTCAATGAGTGGTGTGCATTTGCTTCTTGGGGCTATATTTAGATTAACATGACTTGGACCCAGCTTTATGAAATAAAGGGCTTAGGTAGGAGGCAGTGGGGACCTGAATTTGGCTGGTGAAATGAGGTAGCTGGCCTTTTGATGTTCCTTCTCTAGTCAGTGTATTCTTCCACAGGGCAATACAGGACAGGACTTTGCAGGTATGAAACTGGCCTCTGGAAGGCTTATGTGTTTGTATCAATTGCAGACTGTTAAAGGGTACTACCCAGTTAATTTGGCTTCCCCAGTTACGAGCCTAGAATGCAGCTGTGTCTTCCAGTGCTGCAGTTTATTACTCAGCAGAAGGACTGCATGAAAAATGATCTAAGTAGTCTGAGTTGATGTTTATCTTTCTAAGTGGTCTGCTTTCTTATAATTTTAATTCGGTTTCCAACTTTCAGCAGTAGCAGAGTAACTGGAATAAGGACAGGCTTAAAACTTTATTATTAAGTAGTTTGAGAAATAGTTTTTGCAATTTCATATGCTTAATAGGAAGCAAGTGTAAATTTAATGTCTTCCACAATTAAGTACATACACAAGGCCTCCTAGGCTTGAAATTAAGTTTATAATTTGATTATCACAGGTGCTAAGGAAACCTTGTGCCAACTTCACAAAATGGCAGAGTTTATTCAATATTTGTTACTTTTGAATTTCATAAGTAGCATTTATTTTTTTAAATAGTAGGATGGAAACTTTGTACAGAGCAATGTACTACAGATGAGACATGAGCTAGGAGTGTTACATTTCGAGTATTTTTTAAAATTAAATTTGCTTTTAAATGAAAAGCAAGACATCTTCTTTTCTGTTCCTTCCCCTCTTCACCCTTCCTGGATCATCTGTTTTGATCTGCAAAACTGCAGTTGGACAATACAGTTTGTGTCGGCTCTGTTGTATGTTCAATGTTTTATCTGACCGTAGTTTTGTGCTTGTTACTTGGAACAGTGGAATCCACAGTTAAAAGTGACATGTGGCCAGAACAATTTTTTATTTATTTTCAACTATTTCATCTGTAGGCTGTTCAGAAACTTGCATGTTGTACTACTTAAACAACCATCATGCATAGTGTGTAGATCCTTTTGTGAAGATTTAATGCCATCAGGTTGAACAGTTAACAGTTATGTCAAATTTGATTATAACTTAATTTCTCTAATGATGGCACATCACAGTGCAGGAGAGTTGATGCCCAAAATGTGTCTGTCATATTATTTGGTGCATGCTGAAACTCTTACCCTTTTAATAGTTTGTGGATAGAGAGTTTTCTTCAGCCTGCCTGAGAAAAGGGAGAGTGGCCTGTTGAGAAGCCTAACTAGGGCACAGGGTGGCTGTTATATGTGCTCCTGAGCAAACCACTAGCTGTTTCTCCCCAGATGTAGGAAAAGAGGTTGTGTTTATCTGTTAGGGTGTTTTAAAATCTGGGTCGCTAGTATTTGTGGAAGTACTTTGAGGTTCTCAGAGGCATGTGCTAAAGGAGTACAGACTTTTAACTGGCCTGTTCTGTCATATAGGGATGTTGGCCAGCTTCCTAGACTTAAAATATTTTTTTTTCAAACCAGGGTCTGCCAGATGCTTATTGAAACATAGAAAAAAGCTAAGTTCTTTTTGATGCTTCAGTGTGTCTAATGAATCAGGAATAAGGGCAATTGAGTTTATTAAATAGAATAATCATGAAAAATGAAGTATGAATTAGCACAGATTTTACCCAAATGCACTGGGGGGAGGGGGCAGGATGAAAACCTGTTTTAGTTAATGTCTTCCTGCACATACTTACCACAGCAAGCTTCCTATTAGATAAGGCACTACTAAGTAGATACTTCTTAGACATTCTCTTAAAATTGGCCTTGGTGATTAAAGACCGTAAGTAATACCAAGAAGTGCAAAATGTGTGGTGGTTTGCTGAGTTTGAGCTGGGATCTCCAGACATAAGGCCACTGTAGTAAAGCACCGAGCACCTCACCTCTGAAGGGATTTTTTTCCTTGCATTATTGCTATTGCAAGAGATCATAAAGGCCAGTTGGCATACCCTCTCTCTGAGATTTCCCCACTCACTGAATTGCAGGACTAGGCAAGTTTCAAAATGCCAGTATTGCAGAGCTCTAAATGACTCCTGAAAAAACACCATTTCTCTCTGATAGTCTTCAGTAGCTTTCATTAGACAGCTTGCAGGATCTGCTTGAAAAGAACTCTCTTTTCCACTTACCTCAACGGTGAAGCCATTACTGTCATAATGCACTTTATTTTCAGCAATTCATTGAATAGCAGTCTAAAATTTGCTTCAGGACCTAGGTAGCTCATTGTGTTATTAGAAGTGCTTTGTTGAGAAGATTTTCCAAGCAGCCTGCTGATAGCTTTATATTTGATTTATTTCTTTACTTTAGACTTCCATCTCTGCTTAGATGTTGTGATAATAAAAACGTCAAGCAAAGAATTTAAAATTTATGGGATTTAATGTGGATTTCTGTTCTTACATTTCTGAGAAACAAATCTACCTCCTGAAATTCATACATTTAGTTACTTATAATCTATACAAGTTTATTTTATTGACATATTTTGCAAAAGCATTGGAGATTTTCCTGCTTTATACTTATTTATTGTTCTTAATAGGTATTGTCTTTTGATGCCTATTTTGATGAAGAAGTGCCTGACAAAAATCAAGAGCTATATAGAATCAGACACTGCAAAATATACTTCTACCTTGAAGATGATACAATTCAAGTGATTGAACCCCGAGTGAAAAATAGTGGCATACCTCAAGGTATCTATTTTTAATAGCGCTTGGTTGTTTTTCCTTTATATCTTTCTTCAGTACAGTTTTGGTCCATTCCAAAGGATACATAATGTAACTTATAGTCGAAATGGGATGTAAATGAACAGGTACAATTGTCTTTTCTTGATACAGATTATAATGTGAACTTTTTTGTTGTCTTAGTTTCTGAAGATGTAGGTTTTGAAAGGTAGAATCCCCTCCCATATTCAAACATACATTTTTTTTCTCTGATAGTTTTTGAAAGGCATAGGATGGTATGTCTTTCGTCAATGTTGTGTCACTTCTGCAAAAGCAATTTGAGTTCTAGATCTCCATTCCAGAGCATAGCTCCTCCTGTCTTGGCACTGACAGTAAATTCTCTAGCAGCAGTTCTGTATTTGTTCATTATCTGCTGCAGTATCTCTGCTGTTATTAAACAGAGTGTGCCTTTGTGCCTTTGTCTGTTGGGTTTTTTTTATGATTAGTGTGCCCTTGGCACAATATTTTTTCCTTGACGCCTCTAAGTTAAGAAGCTACTGAGCTTCAATGCCACATCACTGTGCTTGGGCCAGCCTGAGGACTTCTGGAGGCAAGTTTTCTGAGCTGATTTACTGGAGTACTAACGGACTTGGTTTACATTAAGAAAATGTGACCTAGCGGTCAACATCCTGTTGCAGAAGGGGAACACAGCTGCTTCTTCTTGGTGTTTATGGGTCACTGCCAGAATTAAAAAGTTTTCAAGGGATGTAGTCCAGATAAGCAGGATGTCTTGGGATGAGTATCTTGGGATGACTGCGCCTCCCAATCCCCAAAGATATTTTTTACATTCTCGTGGATCTTAGCACAGCAATTTAAAAAAAATAAGTTAACCATGTAACTATCATATTCTTTTCCAAGATGAGCAGATGCTATCAATTTCTCTGTCTACAGAGCAGGATAATATTTAAAGGTGTTACGTGCATCATTACTGTTAGACCTGGGATAAAATCTTTTAAACCAGTACTTCAGGTCCTGCTCTCCCTATGTTGAATAGTTCTTCTTGTCAGAAATCTTGTTGGCTCTCTGGCAGGAGCTGATTTTCAATTCGGAGAAACCTTGTCCTACTTCTACTGGGGCAATTGCTTTTTGAAGACCTGAAGAAAAGCATGTTGGATCTCTTCTGGGAATTTATAAGTTAGTTACCCCCTACCTGCACTCATATATGTGAGGCAGGAGACATCACTGGGTTTGGATTTTCTTTGTCTTGTGTGTCACAGGAGTGGGAAAGTCTGCTTCTGGATTTTGAGCCTTAGAACAAATGGCCACCAACAAAGAAGTACAGTTAGCCTGAGAGGCAGAGGCAATGTCTTTGAGAGAGAAGATGGAAGCCAGGTTCATCAGAGCAGGATAAAGCTGATGCCTTCAAATCTAGCTATAGGAATGAGTCATTTTCATTGTCTTTGTAGTAGGGGTTGTGCAGACTGTCCCTTCAGGCCTGATGTTCCTGGGGTGACAGGAAGACTACAGTTTCCCCCTATTTCCTTGGTTGCCTCTTGTGTTAACAGTTGTTAGAGTCACTTTGGTACTGGATCTAAAATTAATTGAATTATATTAGACAGAAACAAGAGTTTTCTCAGTCTTCCATGCAAGGATGTTTTGAAAGCCTCTTTGACTTTGTATGAGTACTTTATATGGAATACATATGTATGCACAAGGTATTAAACTGATGGATTAAGAAGAAATGTTCCAAGATCTCAAAAGTGCACTAAATTTATTTGTTGCTGATACCTGGGCAGGTAAGAAAGCTCTCTATATTGATTGTGTTTAGGAAGGAAGTGATTCTGTAGACTGAAAGGACCAAGGACTGTATGAGATGATGATGAAGCTTCACAGTTGATGTGAAGACCTACATAAATTTTCTTATTATCCTAGAGATTAATATGATGCAGAGGAAAAAAATGTGGTGAAGATGCCTATTAGAGAATTCTTTATTCAAGTGCACTTGGGTATTGACATCATACTCCACAACTGAAGAACAACCACAAAGTTGTTATATTAAAGGCACTAAATATTGTTGTTGAATATATGCAAAAGCAGTATTTCTTAAAAGGAAATACTAAATCATTAACTGCTAGTCTTACTCCATTTTCAATCAAAAATTGTCCCATTGCCACTTTTATTATAGTTATACATACTTCTTATATTATTCAATGCCCTTGCCCTGAGAATTTGCAAGCCTGAGGACAATAGAAGAATAACAGTCTGCATTGTGAAATTGGTAAACTGAAGCACAAAAGAATGAAAATGTTGCCCATGATCATGCAGAAAAGGTCTAACAGGATGAGGAACTGAAGCTCAGTATCTTAACCACAGTGCTGTCCTCAGCACATCTGCTGAAATACAGCATTTTAGTTAATTAAAAAGACAGGGGTTTGTGGAGGAGAGTTGCAGTGTAGGGGAGCTTCAGTTGTTGAAAGGCAAACTTCACTGAACAGAAGAGCACACATGTAGTGATGTGGGTGAAGAGAGAAGTGTGGTAACATCAGGAGCAGGGCAGGTTCATTTCTGTGTGAACAGCTGGAGAGTTGCAGTGGCAGGAAAGGAGTTGTGTATGGGAGGAAGAGCAAAAAACAGTGATGGAAAAAGTGGAATTGAACTGGTGAAGATAGGAGATGGTGATAACCTTAACTTGGATGTTTATCCTGGTGGAAAAGATGTAAAAGAGACAGCTGAAACAGCTGTTCTCAGGAGTCTTCTTGAAGAATAGGTAAGAAGTTGTGGGGTAGATCAAAGGTAGGTAGGTGGTGGGATAGATCAGAAGTAGATCTTGTGAAGTTGGCTGGTTAATGCTTCGAGTCCATGGGATTGCCAGTGCTTGTGCCATAACCCACAAATGAGAGCTTGATGGTCTGAGTGGGTGTCTGCAGACATAGTGTGATCAGAGAAACATAGAAGTTTCCCTCTGTATTTGGCATTGTGGATAGTACTTGTGGCTTTGCGGAAAGGAGCTTGGAGAGGCTTAAGGATTGCAGGAAGATTTGGTGAAGGAACAGCTGTCAAAGAAGAATTTCTAACTTTGATTATAACTTTACAAAAGTAAAATAAATCGGCTTTGGGGAAAAAAAAGTTAGAAATGTGCTTTTACCATTGCTGAAATCTCAGAGTGACAAAGTAAATGGTCTGTGGGAGATGTATTTTGGTGACTTTTAAAATTGCTTTATGGAATTGGCTGCTGTAGTTGGACATGGATTTGGACAGATAAGGTACTACTAAATGACTGAAATTTAAACTTATATTTAATTTTAGAAACTGCCTTGCTATAGTTTGAACTTTGGAAAATATTAGAAGCATTAGAAGAAATCTATACAAACAGAGAATTCAGTGCAAAACACAGAGGAATGCAGAGGCCAGTGTGAACTTGAGAAACCAGAATCAAAGCAAAAAATACCAGGACAGTAAGAGTGCACAAGAGCTAACTAAAGATAAGGGAGTACAGAGTGAGGAGAAGAACAGTAAACTCAACGACATAACAAAGTCCACAATGTTCTTCCAGAGCCAGAATGCTAATTACTCTTCCCATATAAAAAGAAATACTCCCATAGAGAGTCAGACTAGAGATGGCAGTGCAAGTGTTTTGTAGATCTAATTCCCAGTTAACAGGACTGTGGCTGGCTGATACTGTCTTATCAAAAGGTCATATATATCCCATGGGGTCGAGTGTAGCTTCCAGTGCAATCCAGGCCCTGCAAGCCAGACCAGAGTGGAGCAGCTGGCTGGTTTCCCCAAGGTCAGCCAGCTGAAAAAGAGAGAGGAGCTGCCTGCTGGCTGGGTTCCCAAGGCTGGCTGGCTGGAGAGGAAAGTACGAGCAGGAAAGTGAAGCTGCAGTCAGTTCCTCCAATATAACCATTATCTTAAGAGTTTAAGACTTCCCCTGAGGCCTTGAAATAATCGTGTTTTTGCCATACTTGATGGTGGCCAAATCATGACCTTGCTATGTTCTCGGATGAATAAGTGAATGTATGAAGCTCCCTTGTTTATTGTGTTTCAGGGATAATAGTGGTTGCTTCTCCTCCTTTTTGTGCAAGCAAAGAGTGTACAAACTCCAGGTGTTACCCATTCCTCTCTTCTCTCTAAATACACTCTTGAGTAGCACAGAGGTAGTCAGAAACCTGTGCTGGAGACTAAATCATGCGCTGCCCAGTTTTGTGAGCTCCCCATAGTCAAAAGGCCTTCTTAAACTGATGCTGTAGTTGCCAAATAATCAGAAGCCTTAAAAGAGGAGAAGGTATGCTACAAATTATAGTGTGGGAACTTGATGCCACCACAATTGTCAGGGAAAAACAGTACCCAAACTCCTTTTACAAGAGAGCAGCATAGGAGAGCTTTAGCCTGGCCAGCTGAAAATATTTAAAATAATGCTTGGTGGTGCTAAATAAACTGACAAAAGACAAAAGAAACATCAAAAGTAGCCATCCCTCTTCAGCAACTCAGGTGTTGCATGTGCCTAGATCCTCCTTTAACAGCTTACAGTAAATTTCTAGAAGTAGAAATGTAATTATTCTCCAGAAAGAAGGACAATTTTAAAAATGCCGAAACCTAACCTCAGCTGATCAGCTTTTATTAAATTTCAGATTCAACAATATAAAATGTATCCTCTACATGGATAGATCAGGCACAGTGATACCTAATAAAAGCAAAGGATTGCTACAGATGTTACCTCTTCAAGACGTTTTCCATTAGGAAAGAAATTTTTGTCCCTCAGAACAAAATGGGCATGTGTATTATACTTTGACAAGTGATATGAAAAACCAGCTGAAGGCTTATTCACCAGTTCTGAGGTGAATATACCCTCAGAAGATAGTTCATATTAGAAAATTGTCAACCATTATTTTTTCACTAACATGATGACTCACCAGGATTTGTACTCATGTGGGGACTGATCTGACTTAGCACGTTATCTGTTGATTTTTGTAGGCGTGACCCAACAATTAGCCAAAATCAAGTAATATATTTTGAAGTAAGTGGGTTTGCAGTTTTGCAGTTTTGCATTGTGTTAAAACGTGCTAATGCAGTTTTGCATTGTGTTAAAATGTGCTAATTACCATGTTTTCTAGCTAATTTTTCCATGAGAATGCATTGTAAATATGGGTATAACTAGGTTTAAACATGTAGAGGTTCAAATTTGTCTTACAATCCAAGGTCAGTAACCAGGGTGTCAGCTTTGGTACATGTGAAACATCAGGATGCTGAATGCATCTTTAAATAATTATTTTAATGGGAACTTAAAGTAAATCTGCTTTGTTGCTTTATTCCCCTGAAAAATTAAGGGTATGTTTTCATTGTAGGAGTTAGAATTTAACAAACAACTCTAATAATGTGGTAGTGGGAGGTATTTCCACACAGATTAGTCCTTAGGGAAATAAAGTGAACAATAATAAATTTCCATGGACTAGCTTAGGAATAAGGCCCTTCAAACACCAAACAAAGCCACACAACGATATCTTTCTCCCTCCTCCTCTGACTCTATTCCCTCTCTTTCCAGGTCCCTCTCCACTCCCACCTACCTCCAAAACAAAATAGCAGTGCTGGAAAATCATCAAACAGAACTCAGTGGGAAATAATACCAGATGCATAGCTGAAGGGCACTGGATAGAGATCCAGTTCTGTAGTGAGAGATGAGATAGACCTTTTAGATGATTGTGTCTAATAAATTATTGTTGTAGTATTAGGTTAGTACTGGAACTATTTTTAGTCTTAGAACTTTTGTGTATTTATTATAGTTGCCTTAAAGTTGTACCTTTGATAATTACTGAAATTGTTGGGAGCCTATGGTGGTAAGGAATTATTATTATAATATGAGTTGGTGGTTCTTGCCGGTCTTAGCGTTATAAAGCTCGTGTTACAGAGGTATCAGGGTTGGTAAGTCCCACAAGGAGCCTGATGTTGAAGGCTGGACCATCTTTTTATTTCCTGCAGGGTATTTTCACACAACTGTATCGAAGTATTAATGTGGCAAAACTTTCACTGTTGTCCTTTCTGTTCTCTCATAATGGGAAGAGTTCAGTCCCAGCTGTGCTGATCTGCTGTTCTTTGTGAACTCTAACTTCACTTGGAATAAATCATAGCTTGTCATCGTCTGCATACCTTTCTTTAATGTATGAGTTAGGTATTTGTTTAACCTACAGAGTCTGTAGCTTAATAAACTGTTTCTAAAATACTTGTAGTATCACAAAATTGTTGAGGGTGGAAGGGCTATCTTAGGATCTTCTAGTCCAACCCCTCTGCTCCAAGCAGGATCAGCTAGAGCCAGATGGACAGGGCCATGTTCAGTCAGGTTTTAAGTAACTCCAGGAATGGAGACTTTCACAACCTTTCTGGGCAGCCTGTTCCAGCATTTGATCACCCTCACAGTAAAAGTGTTTTCTTGTGCTCCTATGAAATTGCGTATCTTTTTATTTGCGCCTATTACCACTTGTCCTGTCAGTGGGCATGACAGAGAAGAGCCTAGTTCCATCTTCTTCATTCCCTTCCATCAGGTATTTATAAACACTGATAAGATTCCCCCCCAAGCCATCTCTGTTCCAGGCTGAACAAACCCAACTCTTCCAACCTTTTGTCATAGGAGAGATGCCCCAGTCTCTTTTAATCATCAGTTGAGTTGAGTACTTTTGAGGCATTACCCAATTCACTAAGGTATTTGTGAGTTTTCAGCTGATAGGCCAATAGCAGTTTTCTTCTCTTTTAATGTGGTAAATGTAAACAAACACAATTCTCTCCAAAGAGCAGTCCTTTCATTTAAAGACCATCAATAAGAAAATTAAGTATGTGCGTATTTTAACAAAGTTAAAATGTCTCTTTTTCTCTTCCTCCATCCCTTTGCTTTCTCTTTTGGATAGTGTTCCTGTTAGACTATGGGTTAGGAGTTCCTGGCTCTGTATTTTTGGGATGGATTCTTTACTAGCGCCCAGCAATCAGCCCAACCCACCTCTGTTGTCTCTACTTTCATTGTGCTCCTTAAGGAAGCTCAGTTGGATGCGCCTGCCTCCATGTTTGATAGGTCACACTTTTTTCCTTGGTGGGGCAGTTTTTTTCTCTCACCTTAGTGGCATATTGCTCTCCTCACACTGCAGAGTGTACAGGCATAGAAAATTAGCAAGATCCTTAGAGCAAAGGATGTTTACTCTATAAATTTGTTATATTTTATGTATTTATTTACTATTTAATTATTATTTTACAGGAACAATTGTTCGACGGCATCGGATTCCACTTCCACCTCCTCATGAAGATCAGTTCTATACTATAGATCATTTCAATATCAACACAGAAGTAACCTTTTATGCCCGAAAGTATAAGATCACTGATTGTGACCAGTTTACAAAAAATTTCCTGAGGAAAATGGGAGTTAGACTAAATCCTCCCACAAGTCGTCCAGATGATCCCTATACCCTAGAGAGGCAAAAGGTCAGATGAGGCAATAATCATGAAAACTTGATTAAATAGAAGTGCCGTTGCTATCGCTATTAGCAATATGCATTATATAAAATACTTGCAAATAGAAAGTAGCTATTTCAGCATTAGTAAATCCCAAGAGAAAACTTGCTTTAAAAGATTTTATTTTATGGCTCATTGTACTTACATAGTACCGAGTTTCCCCTGATGTGTTCGCATGCCTTTTGAAAGAGAACGAAATTGACTGGTAAAAATGAAAGAAACTTCTCAGTGTTAAACTGAAAAAGAAAAAAAATTGACCTATGATATATTCTACTTATGATTATGCTTGAACTAATGCAATGATAATAAACACTTTTAATGGAAGGTCTAATTGGAATTGTGGTTCAAGGACACTCATGTCTTCCTGCAGACTCACTTGGTCTATTCATAAGTCATCTTTCATCTCTAGCCCACATGTTATTAACAGCTTTTTGCATATGTAAATCAAATTCTTCTGTTACACAGAACCCAGCACTCTGCAGTTTTAAGAGTTTTGAGGTTTCATTTGAAGGCAGTTCCCTCTTTCATGAGTATATGGGAACACATACACATCTCCTCCAAAAATCTCACTTGCAGCTCTTAGATGCTGTATGCATTCCCTTCTGCAGGATTTGTGGTCTTTACTCTGGGAATGGTAGTGAGAGTGATGTTTCCTGTAAGGAATAGTGACAGTTTCTTTCTGTTCTGTTTTTCTTGATCATGAGTGCAGATGGCACTGTAATTTTTTCTTGACCTGACTCTGTTAGGACTGTTGGCCCACCATATACAGCCGGTTGTGATAAATCCATCATAGTAGTCTGAAAACAACAAATACTCCATGAATCTGTTTCATTAATCTTAATCCTCCTGTCGAGAAAACTGCTGCAGCTCTCAGCAACAAAAATGGAAGATAGTTGTGACTGCGATGTGTACAGCAATTTGCGTGTCTCTGAGGCACCCTCAGGCCCATGTGTTGGTTTCACTTAATTCATGCTTTCAGCCTTTTTGCAGTCCCCCAGTGAAAAGTAATATTTGTAATACATCTCCTAGTTCTGCAGAGGGGTGACTCAGGCTGGCTATAGGTTGCTTTTCCCTTACTCAAATCTTGCAGGTAACAGGTGTGTATTAACACATGCCGAGTTGTCTTGATATTGGCAGGCTGTATTAAGATTATAGATGGTACTGCATAACCTGCTTAGATTGTGGGGTTTTTTTGTAAAAATAACAAGCAGAACATTCACATGTTGCACATATGTGTGCCTGAAGAGGATGGAGAGGAGAAAAAGGTTTAAGAAATAAGAGAAGGCTAAGAGTTACTGAAATCTATGTCTTAATATTCTTACTTGTTGAGAAATTGCAGAAAAGTTATTCTGGCTGCTTTATGCTCTCGGTTTCCTGTGACTAACTTCTGCAAGGTGATTTTTTTCATTTATTGAGGGCAGATTGCTCCAGACTGCTTTGAACAGAGTTAAATTGGTTTGTACCAGACTCCCAGTAAATAGCCAGAATTTGAAGGTATGAAAGGAACTAAGGAATACTATGAGAAAGTGAGACCAATGAAAAATGTAGCAAATCCCTTAGGTTCATATTTCTGTGTTGCTGGAGATGATACCCCATGGCTGTTGATGTTATCTGGCTCTGTGGCTGTATTTGGTGGCAGATTGCATTTTCAAAGGTCAGGATGGAGGAAAGATGGTGCTGGGAAGGTAAGTAACTGACTTACAGCCTATGAGCATGGTGATGCCTGAAATGACAATCAGCAAGGACATTGGCAGGCAGAACTTGGTTATGCTGAAATAAAGCACCTTTTCTCTTTCAGATTTTTAAGGCCAGAAGATATATCAGTGGATAAATAGAAATTTAGACAATGATATAAACTACTCATAGTCAACAGTGCTTTCTGTTCAGGCAGTTAAGCTTACACTGTCACCATTCTTTCAAAGCAATTTTGCAGAATTTTGTAGATTAAGACTGTCTTGCCTCTTTAACCCATTTTGGACATGATGGATTTTGTCTTAGGAAAAACACCCTGTTCATGTCACCATTTTTATGTGGCTGTAACTAACAAGATGTAAATGCAGTCTTCAGATTCAAATCATCATCGTGGGATCCATTTTAAGGCAGTGCTACTGGTTTTGCAGCAGCCATGACTGTAGATGACCTTTGTCATAGATCACATCAGCTGGAACAGGTCTTTAGCTGGAGATTTCCTATTCCTTTTCAGATTGTTGGGTATATGTGGAGAGGAGAACATATGAACCTGGCACCCATCAACTGTATGACATAAATCAAAAGTTAATAGATTATGGCTTAAAGCTAAAAGAAAGAAGACATCAGACAGGAAAAGAATAATTAATTCTTTATGCCAGATTATTTATAAAAAATAATTTCCAAGGAAGTAAATTGGGAAGGTGAGGCTATTGGTAGTTGTAGTCATCAGATTACCATGGATAATTTATTGAAATAAATTAACAATTCTCTGATCTGAAGGATGTTATTGCAAGAAAAACAAAGATCAAAAAAATCTAAAAGTGTTTTCATCTGTTTTCTGAGGGCACAGCAACCCTGAAAATAATTATTTGGTAATGGCATAAATAGTGTAAATGTAATTGTGTGGCATTATTTGAAAATCCTAAAAGCATATTATAAGATTAGCTGATACCCTGCAGTTTGGAATCCTGTTTTTAAGAGCAAATAATTAAAAAGTCATTTATCTTAATTTCTCCTTTATCTGCAGATTCTGGATAGTATGACGCCATTTCGCCCTTATGAGCGCATTGACACTTTGAAACAATTTCTAGAGCATGATGGACATGTTTTACGTTTTTTCTGTGTGTGGGATGACCCAGAATCCATGTTTCATGACCCACGAGAACTTGTTCTGCACTATTATTTGTCTGATGATACTATTGATATTAAAGAAATTGTACCAGTAAACTCAGGCCGGGATGCAGTTCCACTTTTCCTCAGAAGAGATAAGCTTCCAAAGGTGAGGAATGAAAATTTCAATTTATTTCAAGTTCTTCAGCCGATTGAGAAACATTAAATGCATTGTTTTGAAAATCCTGCATTAGGATTGTAATGATATTTAGAAGGTGTCATGAGAGTATTAATAAAAATTGCATGATTAGGTTTTACACACGTATTCATAGGGCAGCTTAAGTGATGGAAAAAAAAGTTTAACCTTCTCATGCTTAAATTAAAAGGAGAGAAAAACTTAGGCTGAAAGATATCCTATGATTTCCTTTCTCCTATGTTAGTGTATTAAGTTAAATGTTTTAATAAAGCTCTGCAGTGATGTAAATCCAGAAGATTAACTAATACTGATAAACTAATGTAGAACTGAGGTGAATTCAGATTTGATCCATGACTGGTATCTGGAACCTTTGGAAAAGTACAGATTTAGTATTCTGTAACATTACTTATGCGTAGCAAATCTAGAGTGATCTCTTAAAATTAAGTTCCTAGATCTGGGACCTTATGCAAAGCTTGTTAAATAGGAATCCATGAATAAGCTTTTTCAGGCATTAAATCAGGTGCTTATTGGAGAAGGCTTCTCTCAGAGAAATCTTCAAGAGGGTTGTGTCCTTTGTAACTTATTATGATTATAAAATTAAAGAGCTGGATACATTTCTGTATCACTCTAGACAGATCCTGATGGTGGAATAACTTAAACCCACAGCTGGAGTAAACTGCTGGGGGATCTTTTCCCTTCTTCCCTTCTAATATTGACAATCTATGATGTACAAGAGATTTTGTAGTAAAAACCTAACAGCAAGATATTGCACTTTTCTCACTTTGTGCATCCTCTGTTCCAAGCTGCTGATTTAGCAATGTCTCTGTGTAAACAATCTCTTCTACCACTGAAGTGCATGGGGTGTCAGAGAAGGTGGTTTGGTTACCCACTTTGGTTACCCTGCATCAGCAGTTTGTTAGTAATCTAAAAATATGTAGGTGTTTGTGTCTTAAGAATGATATTAGTGGGCTAAATTATTATTGTAATTTTGAAACTCCTAATAGAAATAAAAATATTAACATTTTTGCCAATAGAATCATGCTGACTTGAATCTCCTGTATTTGTGCAGTGGCTAGCAGAGTAGGACCAACCATGAGTGGTTCTTCTGCATGTTTTTATAATTGACCAATCAAAATAATAGCTTTTAGAGCAGATGTTGACACTGGTGTGTTGCTTTGGGTTTGCTAATTCTGCTTTCTGTTTGCTTCCAAGAAAAAAGAGACTTTACTCTTGGATACACAATAAGATTCTGGGTGCTTCATTTGGCATACAGTACTGGTGTTTGACGTATATGCTGGCTAGTAGGTTTGGTGATATAAATTTGACTTAGAAATTACTGAAAGGTCTCCCAAGAAAATACTACAGTTACAGTCAGTCTATAAAAAACCTGCTAGTTCTAAGGTAATTGAGTTCTCTTTCTTCACTGTTAACGGTATTTCTTAAGAGTTGGTCTCTTTTCTTGCAGCATGCTCCCATGGGGCTGTATCAGCCGGGTACAATCACTGATCGCACTGTTCTCAATGTGCTTGGGAATTTAGTAGGAAACAAAAGCCGTTATATTCTGGACAATCGTAAGGTTGGTTATTATTGAATGCCTCTAGCTGTTGAATTTCTTTATAGTAGCTTTCGTAATTTCTGTAGTTGTTACTCTCTACAACAGAGAAAGTTATTTGTAAAACTGTGTTGCCACAGGAGAATAGATCAAATGAAAATTACTCAAATTTACTGTATGTAAATACCACGCTTGTAAAAGTAAGGTAGCTTAGCATGACCCATGCTAAATAAAAAATATTTTCAAATGGACTGTGAAGGTTATATTTTAAATCACACACACTAAATGACCTAGATTTTAAGGAAGGTTGTGGGATTCTGAGATTTATAGAGCTGCTGTACAAATGTTCTTCTTTTATTAGGCAGGAGCTGTGCACCAGGAATTTTACAAAGACAGTGACCTGAAAATAGGGGCAGTGATTAATGTGTGGGGAAGAAAGATAATTCTCTGTGATTGTGATGAATTCACTAAAGAATATTACAGGACAAAGTATGGAATTGGTAAGTAGTGATAATTATCCTTTCCGTATGAGCATTTTTATACTTCAGAGTTTGACAGAGCTGTCTTCAAATTTTATAACTGACAAAACATGTTCATTAAAACCTTTAGCAATAACAATCTCTTGTAGGCTGTTAACAGCAAAGCAGTAATTTTGCAGGTGATCCAGAAGGGCTTTCTTCTGTATTACTCTATTGAAAACTAACACATAATGTACATGTTCTGTTCCTAACAGCCTCTATTTTAAAACTAGAATGACAAAATAGTCATATGGGTAGACTGCCATTTCTTCTTCTCTCCTTCGCCATCCCATTCCAATCACTATGTTTGCAGTCAGAAAATAGTAAAGAGCGTGTAGTGAGTGGGTGAGTAGAATGAGTTCAATTATTCCCCATTATGCTATATTTCATTTTATATGGATGTCAGAATCCTCACATAATAAGATTTTCTGACACAACAGTAGTACTCTATCACATTATTGGTTTTTACAAAGCAGTTTTCTGTATTCTGGACCATTAGATAAGTATCATGTGAAATTTCAGCACTGAATTCTGGAAACATTTAGCAACTCCATCCATAATGGAAAAGCAGAATAGATGCTTTCATTTATCTGTCTTTGAATCCCTCCAGTCAGACTTGCTAATGGTTCTATTATGGACATCTTCCTGCAAAAGCAACTTAGTTAATTTCTGTCAGTTTATTCATTCAATAAATATAGCTAAGTGTGTGTCTGTTCAGAGATGGTTGGAGGATCCTAATATGGCCTTTCTCTGACACTGTGAAACATAATACCTGAGTAGACTATTTTTTTCAGCTTGACTTGTGATCAGACAGTGTAGTGTTTGGATCAAAGTTTGGCTGCTGCATTGGGGAAATTAAATGATGTAGCACTATTGTTCAAACTCTAAATTTCTTAATTGGCAAAACATGTCTCATTAGGACTTTTTTAATAATAGCTCAGCATGTCTGTACCAAAATAAATCTTTTCTTATTCTAGCTGGTGTGTGAGGAAGCCATATTCAATAACCGTAGTATTATCTACGATAATAGTGAGTCTAACTCCAGAGATGCAAAACAGGGAGTTCTTCCCTGAGAATTTCTTCAGCCAAGACCACTGCCGCTGTTTGGCAGCAATAATCTCTGTCTGAGCAAAATATCCTGGAACAGTGAATGGGGATTTCTCACAGCAGGCAATAAATGAAATGCAGCTGACCATTCTGTATCAGCCAAGCAATGCAACAACACAAAATCTCTCCTCCTATACTGCTGGCTCAGTAATTACTGGTTATGTGTCTGGATGTTAAAGTTAGGTGGTTTGCAAGTTAGGAGAAGTCAGAAGTTGCTGATGTGCAGAGTTCTAGAAAATTGGAACAGTAGGTGATGTAGTCATAGAATCATAGTATAGTTTGGGTTTGAAGGGACTTTCAAAAGTCATCTAGTCCATTCCCATTGTTCTGAGACAGGATAGTGTATGCGCACAGATTGTCACTGACTGGTGTTTGTATAGCCTTTTATCAGCATCCTTCAGTACAGGAGATTTCTTTGCTGCCTGAGGTATCTGGTCCTAACCTTATTGTTAGAAATGCTGTTTAATAGCTACTCTGAAGCTGGTTTATGTAAACTGAGAGAGCAACTTTTTTGTCTTACCTTTATTGGACATGGAGAACAACTGCTCAGTATCATCTTTTTATAACAACCTTGTACATATTAAAACATGATTCCAATACACCATCTTACCACTCTAACCTCCTTCTGGGCCATTTGCTGCTAGGGGAAACCTTTCAGTCCATTCTTTAATATCCATGATAATTTTTTTTCAGTCCTTTCATAGTCCATTCTTTAATATCCATGATAATTTTTTTCCTTCCTCTGCTGTTCCCCCCTGCTTTCCCCCCTCCCTCCCCCCGCCCTCCTGCCAGTGCTCTCTCCAGTTTCTCTGCCTCCTTAACATTATTAAGTATGCAAAGATGTGCTTTATCTTTAGGAAAACTGGGAAGTGCTTTACACATATCTTTAAAGGATACATGATGGCAGAGACTCTGGCTAACATGAAAAAAAAAAATCCACCTTGATCTAGCCCATCTTGTTCACAGAAAATGCACACTTTCTCAGAGCTAAGACATTCTTAGGATTTTCTGTGAGACTCTTTCCTGCTTTCCCCATCAGAATTAAAAAAAAAGATGGAAGTATAACTTTTTGACTAGAAGGAACTAGGAGTAGAATCAGGGTAGCTTTTGGCTTCGAAGCAGGTTTTGAGAGAGAAGGGGTGGTGAGGGTTCACCTTTTATTCTTAGTGAGTTACACATTTTTCTTGTGTCTGGTGGACATACAAGGTGCTGGCAGTGGGCTCAGTCCCACAAAGTGCCCAGCATTCTGCTCCCATCCAGTTAAGCAGTTTGAGTCCAGGGAGACCATTTACTTGAGTAGGAGTAAGCTAGTGGATAAATTAGTTCTTACATCAAGGCACAATGCTTAGCACCTCATGGCATCAATCCAGCTGTTTGTTATTGTGTTTTCACATTACTCCCCTTCAGTTTATGCTCTTCTGCCAAAGCCATTAAAGAGGCTGACATTTATTTTTGACTCTGCAGTTTCAGCATAAGTTGCTTGTTGATGGAATTTGCCCTTTAGGAGAATTAAGGGCAGTTTAGATTTCCCTTGAAGTGCATGATTATGATATCTGATATATTTCCAATGTTGGTGTCTGTTTTACTCTTTATACTGTTTGTAGAAAGTGAAGGAGTGCTTTTCCATGGGTAAACAATAGCTAATGACCTTCAATAGGAAGCTAATGACATTACTGTCATATAACAGTGCTATGAATGCAAGAGAAAACATCATAGTGTGTGATATTATCTGTCCAGACTTGCTAGTGCAGCCTCAGAGGGGAGAAAAGTATTCTATAGCCATGTAGGTGTTGTGATCACCCAGCTGAAAGAAACTGATGTGCAGTGGAGGAAGTTGATACTCATTCTTCTTGCTGAATACAGTATCTTAGCACAAAGTTGAGTATAAAGTGGTCTTTCTTTTAAATGATGGATTGTTCCTGAAGGAACAAACCAAGTAAAATCTGTTTTCCTTCTGCTTTTCATTCAAGGTCCTTGTACTTCCCAGGCCTGTCTGTTACGCCTTTTCGCAGCGCCCTACAGTCCCTCTCCTGTCCCAGCTCTCCTCGCCCTCCCACCCCCTCATTTCTCAGGCTCCCTCCCTGACCTGCTGCCTGGGCAGAGCAGTGTGTGGGGTGATCGGCTGGCCAGTACATGTGTTCTTTTGGCCAGGCAGCTGCTGCTGGATAACAGCTGACTTCTTGCTTTTCCCTCAGTGGGGGCATTAAAGCCTGCTGCCAATTTTCACTAGGCTTGTCAGAGATCAGAGCCTCTCTGGCATCTAACCTCTCTGGTCCATGTGTAGGAGACTGAGCAGCAGCTTCTAAATATACTTGTGCATTTACAAATGCCTTTTTTTCCTCAGGTAACCAGAATAATCCTGAAGTAAGACTCTTCTGTGAGCACTGGATTTTCTTTAATCTTGAATGTATAAATTATGAAGATGGTGGTATTGCCATCTTCTTTTACTTCTTACCTAATCTGTGAAACACAATCTCACAAAAAACACATCTCAGCTGTTTGTTATACATGTTCTTTTATGTATAGAGAAAATCATGTTAACAATGTCATCCCTCCAGGGGTATCACCACCTTTCATATTGCCTAAGGCTAGTGGGATTTTTCTCTCCTGTTCTTGGCTGTAATGCTCAAAGGTATTGGTTCTTTTCCTCTGAAGGCAGAATTTCTTTCCTGTCTGCTGTTTACTGATATTCAGTATGGTTATCACTTCAATCCAAACTATGTAGAACTTAACTCTTCCTTGAAACGTGGTTTCATTTAACATTTGAGGGTTTTCCTGCTCCTTCATTGAGGACAGAAGGTAATTTTACAGTGTGTACCAAAATCTTACAGTGTATACTGAAACTGAAAGCAGCCAAGCTCATTTAAACTGGTTTAATGCTGTCTATGTGGAAGAAAATTTCTTCTTGAGGAATTTAGTTTTTCTTCCTAAGGAGGCTATCACAGAATCATAGAATGGTTTGGATTGGAAGGGACCTTAAAGATCAACTAGTTCCAATCCCCTGCTGTGGCAGGCACACCTTCCACTGGACCAGGTTGCTCAAAGCCTCATCCAGCCTGCCTATGCTATCTTCAGATTGTTTATATGTTAAAGATGTGGCTGGAGCTGTTTTGTTTCTTGCTGTTCCCATTGCTTGTTCAAGTTTCACTCGTGAGAAAAAGTTACTAGTATGTAGCAATCAATCATTTGATGTACTAAGTGAAGTAAACCCCTTGGTGCCAGCCCATCACCTGCTGGGCATCAGTCAGTGTAGTAACAAGGGGTGAAACTGTCCATGGGGAAATTACCTGTGCTATTCTTTCCAGAAGTAGAAACTTGTAATCCCAGACAATCAGCTTACCCTCTATCCACTGTACATTCACACTGAAAATGTTATAGCTTGGAAGAAGAGAACACTGATTCCTTTTCCAGACTGGACAGAGGTAATTTTCTAAAGAAACAGTGATACCCTTGAGAGGAGTGTATTTTATGTGTAAGTTGTCTGTCTGATTCCACCCTAATGGTGTGTAGCAAAGCAAAGATGAAACACATTTTGAGCCAAGCTATGGCTGTATATACTATATATCTCTCAATATAGTATATATCTAACTCTCTCTATATAGAGACATATATATGCTACCGCACCTTGCTGGCCATTCAGAAGTTGCAGAAACGAGTTTTTAACTTCTTTCATAAACTGTATTCCTCCATGGCAATTTCTTCTCGAATTTCTTCATTCACAGGAGAGAGTCTGAATACATAATCCCCTTAAATCCTGGAAGCTGTAGGTAGCACATACATGTTTTGTGTTGTTCTCTTCAGTAAATCTGAATGAAGCAAGGTCATTTTACCTTGGATGGGATGGGAACCAAGTGCTGAACTTTTCTTTGGACTTTGTTTACTCCAAGCTGGAGTTGTGAGGGATCCAACATTCTGTCAGGTGCTAACACAATATTCCTTTTAATATGTAGTTTCCTTTTAGCTTGTAAATCTGATTTTCATACACATGTGCTGAAGTGCATGCAAAGGGAATTGCTTTAGTGTTTCTTAATGAATGTTAATGTGGATACGCTGTGACCTGCATGTAAACTCATTAGCTTGTCTTTTATCAGCTCGACTGAATGTTCCAGCTTCCCAAACTCTTTTGGCAGGATCTACATTGTTTGCAACTGCACAAAGAGAAAAGGTTTATTTCTGCTAAAAAGTGCTGTTCCAAACCTCTGGACTGTGAGGGAGAACCTATTAGTGGAGGTTAAATCACAGCATCGTAGAATGGTTTGGGTTGGAAGGGACCTTAAAGATCACCTTCCAAATTTAAGGTCCAGAAAGTTGGACCTTAAATGCCCCCATCATGAGCAGGGACACCTTCCACTAGACCAGGTTGCTCGAAACCCCATCCAACCTGGTTTTGAACACTGTCAGGGATGGGGCAGCCACAGCATCTTTGGGAAGCCTGTTGCAGTGCTTCACCACCCTCACAATAAAGAACTTTCTCCTTATATCTAATTTAAGATTACCTATTGTCCTATCCCTGCCTGCTCGTGTAAAAGGTCCTTCTCCAGATTTCTTTCAGGCCCCCTTCAGGTACTGAAATTCTGCTCTAAGGTCTTCCTAGAGCCTTCTCTTCTCCAGGCTGAACAAGTCCAGCTCTCTCAGCCTGTCTTTATAGGAGAGATGCTCCAGCCCTACTATCATCTCCATGGCCTCCTCTGGACTCACTTGATAAGGTCCACGTTCCTCTTGTGTTGGGGGCTCAGAGATGAACGCAGTACTCCAGGTGGGGTCTCAGAGTAGAGAGCTCTCAGCAAGAGTAGAGGGGCAGAATCGCCCTTGTTGGTCACCCTTGTTTTGATGCAGCCCAGATCACATTGAGCTTCTCGTCAGTCAACATCCCCAACTCCTCCTCCTCAGACAACGTATTGCGTAATTCAAAATTTAACCTCAACGTTTATAAAAAGCATCAAGATGCTGGTGAGACGAACCCGGGCTCCGCACCGGAGCGCCGTGGGGGAGCTGCGCGGGACCGCCCTGCCGAGTCACCACTAGGTGTCGCTGTGGTAGCGCGGGAGCCGCCCCGCGCGGCGGTGGGACACTCGTGTTAGCGGCACAGTCCGTTTACGGCCCCCGTGTTTGTTGTGACAAGAGTCGCCTCTGTCCTTTGCATAATAGGGTACACGGAAAATGCCTCGAGAGGAGGTTTTCTCACAAGTGGTGGTTAGGAAGTAGTGTAGTGCATGCACACGCTCTTTCATGGTAAAGGTTGCTTTGAAAACTTAGGAATGGACTTTTATATACCATCTGCTTCTGGATCACAGAAAGGGCACAAGTGATTTATAAGGAGAAAAATGTTGGCATGGTGTTGCCAACTCTCTTTTTGACTGATTCAGGTGACGGCATTAGCTCTTCAAGTCAGACCATTCTTCTAAGAGGTAAACGCCAAAGGAGGTCTCATTGTGTTTTCGAGTAGGGGAAAAGCTCTGGCATCTGAATGCTTTCAATATTTTTCAACTTACATACTGCTTTTCAACTTATTTTTCAACAACACACTGTTATTAGTCAAGATTTTAAGAGAGTATGTAACTTTGATCATCTGATACAGCCATATTTAAAACGTTTAATTCACATACCAGTTTAGAAAACATTGTGAGTGACAGCAGTTTTGTCATGCTCCTCTATTTGCTTGAAACCTATGCTACAAGTTTAGGTTATTCAACTCTCTTCAGTTCTGGGTAGAAAAGTTAAGTTTTAAGGAAAATCCCTTTATTTCACAGGACCCACTTTTATACACTGGTCACTTATATCACTCTTTGCCTCCTGGGCTGTGGTTTGTGATCACTCTTCTTTCAGTTTGCCTCGTGGTGCTTGTCTTTCACTTGCTAGCCCAGCCAGCTTTCCCTTCTTCAGGGCAGCATCTCCAACCCACTTGGGTGTGGAGGTGATGCTGCTCTGTGCATCACTGGTTGGCTCTGACCTACTAATTGCACCCATATTGTTGCAGGTTGTAGGGGGCAGCCAGCTGGGCTTGGGGCCATAGCAAAGAGGGCTAGCTACAGCCTGGGCTGCCCAAAAATCAAGGCCATGATTATTGCCCTCCTCTCAGTGCTTGTTAGACTTCCTCAAAGTACTGTGCCTCTTTTGGGTCTGCCAGGACAGGCAATACATAGACCATCCAGTGCAAGTTCAGGAGGGTCAGGGCAAGAGAACTCCCAAGTTCCTGGCCAGCCTGAATTATCCTGTGTTCATATGATTTATGTTTCCATTTGACTCAGGTCTGCCTATTTACTTTCTGCCATATACAAGTTACTTTTTTCCTCTTGCCTTTTCCATTAACCTTATTTAACCAGCAGACTATTATTCTGTTGAAGTTTTATGTGAACCCCATTGGCAGCTCGAAACTGTGTGGCAGTAAAAGAGCAGTGCAGGGAAGTAACAAGGGGCCTAATGGGACCATAAGGTTTTCACCAAGAGAGGAGTAAAGAGGGACCATAGGGTAGCAGGGCTTTTGGGAGAAATCCATGTGGGAAGTAAGTGAATATCCCTGACCAAACACATCTCTGCTGAGTCAAGAGAGCTAATGATGTGTATCTGGGACAGCTGGGACTATTGATGGCTGCACAGAAAGACGTGAGACTGAGGGAAATGAGGAAAAAACAAGCTTCTGAATCTGTGGATAAAGTGATATGTGGACTGAAGCTATTGGCTTCAATGTATGAAATTATTCTTATATAAGTATGATTTAAATAACAAACAAAATTTTATTTATTGAGGCATTTCTTTTCCTCTGGCAAAAAGGGGAGGGCAGGAAACTCATAAACCAAGTATTTACTTAATCATGTTGTCTCCAAGGATAAAATGGAAAAGTTGATGTCAGTATTGTTAATTTATTATTTATCCCTTTTTAAAACTGTTTGGCTTTCCTTTTGCCTTAATGATATTTATTGAACATTTTTAAGATTATGCATGAAATCCTGAAACTTTTGAAGAAACAATAATTTTGTTGCTGGCTGCTATGGAGTCCTTTTCTATCCTGTAACAGTAAGAGGGATCCTGGTTTGACTTTGATCAGTGCTCTGTTACAGAAATAGGCAAATAAGTATTCATATTGAAAGTTTAAATCCTCAGTAGAATGGTTTCATCAGAACAGTAATTAGTAAGTCTTACTGTCTTTGTTGCAGAGGATTTTACCCCAGTTCCATATAAGGCTCCACCACTTCCAAAACCAGAAAAAACATTTCCTCCTTATACTGGATTTGGTTCTGAAGAGGATTCTCTGTGCTCCTGTATGGGTCTAATTCTCAAGCCTCCAGCAAAAGATTTCAAGAAATTCCTGGAGAAAGACAGGTATTTCAGTGAAAAATAATTCCAACTTTTTTAATTATGTCTTTTTGTGAAGAAGATAAATGTTAAGTAGAGACCTTTTTTTATTTTTTTTTTTTTAGTAAAAAATGCAGCTCATCAGACTTTAAGGGAGAGGAGCATGAGGACTGGTTTAGTAACATGGTACTCCAATTTTCTCCGAACTCAGGAAAATTTCCTTTTTGAGAAAGCAAATATTCTGACCTTTCCATCTCATATATCTTTATCTGGCAGGGGAGATACCATGATCAGGCAGGTTGTTTTTGCAGGGTGAGCCTCATTCCCTGCACTCTGGATGTGCTGACCCCTCTGATTTCCGCAAATGTGGGAAACTAGATTGCATAATTTGTGGTAGTGGGGACTGCATTTGTGCTTTCCCCTGTATATTTTTAAGGTTGGACTTGATGATCTTAAGGGTCTTTTCCAACGTAGCTGATTCTATGATTCCCTTCTGCTGTTTTCAGTGGTAATTTGATGGAAGTCTGCATTGAGGAGTTAAGACAGGAATCATTCCAACACTGATTTGCTTTTCTGTTTGACTTTCTGGCATTTACTTTTTTTGTTTGATGAATTTCATGCAATTTGCTGTAGCAATATTAAAGCATTAACCCTTTACTTTCCATTATGAAATTATTTGGTAGGGGTGTGGGGTTGAAGCCTAAGCTGAAAGCAAATTTACATGCTAGAGATTCACCCATAGAACCTCCATAGAAGAAGAATGTTATTAGAAACAGGCTTGGGAATGTATTGATAGTGCATATAGCAGTACTGTAAATCATTTAAAGCATAATCACTTAACAAATATCCAACTAGTAAGATCATCTGGTGGGCCTAATTTTGTGGAAATAATCCTAGTATGTATTTCTATTCAGAATTTGATTTGAAAATATACATAACTAAAGATGTTATTCCTTTATAACTTTTCCTGAAAGAACCTTTGAGCTTGATTTACAATTGCATTTGAATACAAATTCATGCCAGGCTTGCAGCAGAGAAGCAATTTTCCCCTGAAAATTATTCCTTTCTATCTGGCTGATTTTAGCTTGTTCTTTAAGCTGAAAATGTTTTTTGATAAGTAGGGAAACTTCTGCCATTTCACTTCTTGGTCCAAAAATAACACAATCAATGTATGCTACAAAACTCAGGAGGATGCATCTCTTAGTGATGAAAACTTTTCTCATACTCTGTTTTTTATTTCTTACCTCTTTTGCTTTTTAGAATTGGCATGGAAAGTAACATACTGCGCTTTCTCGCAAAACTCATCACAGATAGTCCTATTGACAAGGACAGGAAATTAATAATTTCCTACTTCCTGAGTGATGACACCATTTCAGTTTTTGAACATGTACAGCAAAACTCAGGTGAGATGTACTGATGTCTTGCAATCACTCCCAAGTTGCCATGCTCATTGGATAAGAGCTTACAATAAACAATGTGGCCACACAGCACTAGCAGAAGCAGGGATGTAGATTTCTAAATGCAGTGGGAATTACATCAGCAGGTCTGCTGCACTAGTTTGCATAGCTGAATGTCACAGTAATTTATAATCTTCATCACTCAGAATAGCACTCTTTATTGTATGACAGTACTTCAGAATATCCTTTGGGAACTGGAAGTTTAATGCATTTGAACTTTTATTACATTTTAATTTGCAAATTTGGCCTTTAAACATTTTCTTTTGTTGCAGATAACTTACAGGAATTGTATTATAACTGATGATAAATAGGGATAGGAAATGTAAGAATCAAGAATGAAAGAGTAAGTCCTTTGGTTTTTTGTTAAGGTGTTATGAAATCAATATAGCAGTCATTGTACAGAAGCAGCTCATGAAAGCAAAACAGCTGTTACATTTTTTAGCATACATTAATGATGTAATGTTGAGCATATAAAGAATAAAGACTGCCCTGTGCTAGTGTCTGTACATGTGTGTGTATACAAAATTGAATTTCAAGAGCCAGACTATCAATGTTGAAGTGACAAATGCTTTGTTACTTCTCAGTTGCTTGACCACATTTATTCTGTTGCTGGAGCATGGTCACCCAATGTTGTAATGGTTAAATTCTTTCAACCACTTTTATCTGTTGTAGGCTGCCTCCAAGTGAGGATATGAAAGGTTTTGTGATTTTGAAGCATCTTTTTATTTCCTTGGAGTGTCTTATGCATGGATGGAAGGACACAGCACTGGGAGGGATATCATAAAGTCACTCTGTCACTCAGAGAGATTAGGAAGCCTTGGCTAAACATGATCCTGTTGGAGACATTAGATTATTTCTGTGAAGCCCACAAAACATCTGCAGGAGCAGTTTCAGAGCCAGTTAATGTCCAGAAGTACTCTGGCACCTCTCAACGTGCAGTTGAAGGACTGACTCTTAAAAGCTGCTGTCAGCCTCTGATAAAACCACCGAGAGAAAAAGAAATCATGAAATCACATTCTCTCAAAAATAAGGAGAAAAGAGTAATAGAAGGTTTCCTTAGTTACCGTATTAAGCTCTTGTGGAACTTTCTGGCTAGCTCTTTTTATACTAAGTTGCCCTATATCAGCTTCTTGGCACAGAGCACCTTAGTACATTATTTGAGGTACACCCTGCAGTGGTGACCAGCTCACTGTGCTCAGAACTTACCTATTTGGTACTCCCAGCTCACTGTTTATAGGAAAGACTAGGGAGGACTGTTCACTTCCCTTTGCTTCAGGCTTTGCTGCTAGCAGGTGACTTTCTAGCGTCCAGTTGTTCAGCTTAAGGACTAAGTATTCTTGACACCCTACGCTTAAGCCTTTACTGAGCATGATTTCTGAAGTTATTCTTTCTCAGACCTATGATGCACATCACATCCATATAAAATGAAGGTGTGGTGAATATCTAGACCCTTCTGTATTCCTAGAGAACTTTTTCTGTTCCAGTGGTGCCACTATGTCCTTTTGACTACCCCCTGCACATGAGTACGTTTTTTGGAAGGCCTGAGCCTTTTCAGTGCAAAGAACTTCTAATGGCATCTTTGTATCCAACTATATTAAGAATGCATAAATAGGAACCTCACCCCCAACTAGGATACAAGCAATTCTCTAAGAATGCTTTAAAAATGTGTAGAGTGCATTCTTAGGCTTCAATGAGCATTCCCAGTAAGCCCCGCTCTCCACTGCAACATCAAGATTTAGCACTGTTTAGGCCAGCAGTGTCCTGTCATCGTTATTTCACTAGTTTTCTGCCATCCAGTGGCCTGTAACTTATGCAAATTTTTATTACAGCTAAATACACATACACTTTAATATATATATGTGTACATATATATATGTATATATATTTTTATTATGTAATGCTGCTGTCAGCCTCAAAAGCAGCTCAGTTCTCCACTCATGAATGAAATTTTTGATTGGCATTCTTTATGTCCAGAGACATGAAGGATGCTAAAGGTACAGCTGCACTGTTAAATTATATAATATATATATGTATATATAAAATCATATGTATTGTCTATTTGGTCACTCCTGGTCACACCTTTGCATCACTGCAACTAGACAAGGCTCCAGAGATCCTGGGACCCCTCCTGGAGGTTGCTTAACTCCAGAAAACTCTCCTGCAAGACAGTGAGGACAAGGCTGCACCAGGTTTGGCTTGCTGCATCCTTATCAGTCATCTAACACTATCCCAGGAGGTTTTGCACACTCAAAAATTCAGGTCCTGCTGCCACACCCAAGGGCTGCAATACATATCCTGAGTTTTATGCAGTAAAATGCCACTTTGACCACAGCGCAGTCCTCATGTACCTTCAGTCTAAACACAAAAATTATAGCTGTGTCTTATGACCCCAGATTTATCACATAGCACCCAGAGCAGTCAGAGCCACACACTGTGCAGTGCAGATGTGATCAGTCGGTCAGGCTGAAAAGAGCCTGACCATATGGGTGCCAGGCCAGAGGCTGCTTCCTGGCCTCCTTTTATTTTGGGATGAAGAATATATGCTGGGATTGCACTGGGAGCCTGTTGAACATTGCTAGTCGAACAAAATGTGTAACCAATGTGTGACTAAAATAAATAGGCAAGTTTACACACCAACAATAACAAATACTTTAAGATGCATATGAAAGGCAAGCATCCTGTAAATGGGTTTTTAACTTCCCCGGGATGTTAAAGTGGATGGAGTAGCTGACTTTCAGAGATGGTAGGAAGGTGAAGTGGAAGGATGTGTCTAAGAACTGTCCATTGGAGAGTTTAGTGAGAGTAGCCTTGAAGAGGCAGGATAGAAGTAGGGTTAAGTGGGGGGTGGAGGGGGAGGGAGGAAGAGATAGAACAGCATTTGGAAAGAGGTCTGGAACTGCAAAAGTTTCTTTGTTCCCACCTTTCTTCTTTTTTCTCCCTTTCTCTTCTTTGTCTTCTCAATCTCTTCCCTTCATTTTAGTCATGTTTGAAGGAAAAGTAAATGGGCTTCTTTCAGGTTAAGCATGAGAAGGTTTTGCAGAGTTCAGATAAAGGAAGCAAGGAAAAAGGACCAAGGCATGGAAAATGGAAGTGAAGAACATTTTTATGTGAGAAAGAAAAATGTTGAAGTGGATGGGGTGAGGGAAGAGTAAGCTTGAGCATGTCTTAGAAAGGAGATGTGTTAAAACAGTAAATGACTCCCAAAAATAACCATCCCTTTTGTGCACAGGTTCAAAGACCTATTTTTTTGCCTTTTTATTTGCATGAATTGATGCAAATTGACAAGTGAAAATGTTTCAAAACTCAGTCCTAGAATAGAAGTAATAAGCTGCTCTTACTTTTGTCAGTCCAGCATTGTGAAGGTTGTAGAGAAGTACTTCACACTGTTAATAACACTGGGAAACTGCATTTAAAATATACAGGCCTGGACATCTTGAAACACTTTTTGAGAAAGGGGTCAAAGCATAAGAACTTTGGCTCCCCATGCAGAAGAGCACAACTACGTTTTACTCAGTGTAAGACCAAGCCAACAGCTGTACAAACACCTGCAAAGTCTGATCTGATCTTAATGGAAGAGGGTCTTTGGTTGTGGTGTTTATTTTGTGCTTTGAGCCTGGCTTTTGTAGATTTCCATCAAAATTTCTCATCAGATTTCAGTGTAAAATCTCTAACCCAATGAGATATTTTTAGTTGTTTTTCTTCATACTACTTGAAATGAACTAACCCATAACATTTAAAAAACAATTATGGAACAGAGGTATTACAATGAGTTTCCAATCTAAGTGCACATTGCAGGGAAATAGAGACAAAAGTGTAATTCCAGTGTTACAGAGACCAGTTCTATTTAAATATTACAAAGAGTTGCCAGGATTATATAACCCAAATTTTCATATTTATTTTAATAGCTAGGTGAAAAGGAATGTGTTAAGATTCGAGTTACATCAGTGATTTGAAATGTTTTTTGTGTCAAGCTAGATCTGACCATTACCACAGTGTATTTTTTGTCTTTTGCTTTTATAGTGCTAATAAAGCAATTAAGACAGACCTGCTCCAAAATCTGGTTTCATAAGTAGTTTGGGTTTCACATTCATTTCTAATTTTGACTGTAAAAGGCATTTTATTACATTGTTCATCAGCCTTTCACTGGACTTACATCACTACCTAATATGTAAGACGTCATTAAACATTACTAAAGTATGCTTTTGGCTTTTGGCTTGGAAGCTCAAATATAAACAGGAAACAAACCCCAGGCACTCCAGAGTTGTGGTAGGACACATATCCTGGTGAAACTAAACATGTGACATAATGTTTTCTAGAAAGCTTGGTACATGCAATGCTATCTTGTAGTGCATGAGAGCATATTACTGGAAACCAATATGTTCCTTTAGTACCTTATATACCCTCGAGTACCACATGCAGTTTCCAGTGGCATGAATAAAATCATTATAATATGAAAAGAAATAGTGTAACATGCCCAACTCCCAAGGGAAATAACAGATCATAAGTAAATTGCATGGGCAGAACACCTTGAGGAAGACAGTGTCATATCACTCCTATCTCTATTTTACATTCAAAAGCCCTTAAAAACAAGCTAGAATTACAGTGCAGCAGAATTTGTAATTTTTGTAGGACTGTGTTATCCTAATTTGTGAAATTTTCTCTTTCTGTAACTGTTCAAGGATAATTGCCTGCATCTTACATTTTGCTTCTTACATTTCTCAAGGGGCAGTCCCAAACCTGGCAACAGGTTTATGAGAATGATTTAAAGAGGCACATTTCTCTCCCATTTTAAAGAGAAGAAAAAAGGGAAAGGTGTTTGGTAGGCATTTAAGTGATACATGCCACAGAATATGCACAATATAACTGTTGCTGTGGACACTGACAGGAGCAGTTCTTTTTGCACTGAGACAGAGGGGTAGAGTATATTACGAGACAAGAAACTCAAGGATGAAAATTAATATTTAAATACAAATAAACTGGTTTGGAGAGGTTTTTAGCTTTTGTGTGTTTGGGGTTTTTTTCTTTTTTTTTTCAAAGTAGAGCCACAATTAATCATTAACAATTCTATTCCCATAGGGATACACGGTGGGAAGTTCTTGGAAAGAGGTCGCATTAAGAAGCCTGGGCAGGAGCTTTTTAAGAGTGAGCCATCTGAATACTTCAAGGCTCAGGATCTGTTTGTTGGAGCCAGAGTTTGTTTCTATGGCCACAACTTTCTTTTGGTGGATGCCGATGAGTACACATTGAACTACATGGAGAAGCATGCAAATGAGGTGAAGCAGGCTCTTGTTATTTTCTAGTATCTTTGAAGAACGTATCTTTTCTATATATTTTTCAGAATTATTTATACCTAGTTTCTTCATCCAAAGCTCACAGTCCAGTGCTCTCTGATAGCAGTAGATTTAGAAGATGATAGCTATGGAGTCTATGCAAGCCTGGCCACTCTTTACGGTCCTTTCCCCTTCTACTTTCTCAGCATCCACTTTTATTGTATTAGGGTTGTTAGAAGGTGTATTCCCTGCCTATTCCTTCTTGAGATTGTCTATGGACCTCTTGTTCCCAAATTGTTCTAACCTATGGCTACTCTCTGTTTCCACAGCTTTCTGTGGTAGCAAGTTGAAAAGTTCACTGCCTGCTGTGTAAAAAATAAGTGATAAAAGAAGGTATCTTTTATCTGTTTTAAACCAACCTCTCTCTAGTTTAAATGCCAGTTCTAGTGTTTTGGGGTTTAGTGAAGATCTATATTCACCTTTTGCACCACCTTTATAATTCTGTAGATCTCAGACACTCTTCCCCCTCAGTCTTTTTAGTCTGTTCTTGCAAGGCAATTGTGAGATGTGGAGACTGGAACAGTGCACAGTACTCAAGATATGAGCATATCTAAGTTAGAGTCTTACTGATTAGGCTAATTTATTCCCTGAATTGATTTTTGGGTTCATGCATATTTATCTGCCAAAATACTTCCGTTGTAATCTTAGAAATTCATATCACAGTCAGAAATTTAAGCTTACAGTTTGTAATGAGTTTCACTCAATACACACCTTTTGGTGTGGCCTTCAGAAGGGAAAGCAACAATAAATATGTAGCTGGGGTGCATATGTTTCATAGCTCATGATGGGGCAGAAGCATGAATTGTGCCTTTATCAAACCTTCTCCAGAGCTGCCCTTTTGTTTAGGCTTGCTGAGAGCATGCCTAGGGAAAATATCTAGGAGGGTTTGTTAAGCTGTGTTACTCTGCTCATTCATCTGGATCTTTTGTGGATGGAGAAGGTCCATAGTGGAAGTTTTAATTGTTCAGTGTCTGCTGGCTCATTAAAATGAGTGAACCTGCAGGACTCCCAAGATATCAGTAGGCCTAGGGTAGTTCTGAGGACTGCGGGTGCCGTTATGCTGATGAGGTGGAGGTAGATGCAACCGGATCCTCTGCTGCCTTTTGGCCACACATGCTGTTCTCTCAAATGAAAATAGCAGAAAGGTGTGATTTCTTTGTAAAGTGGAGTTAGCACCACCTGCTCTGCTTGGACTAAGGAGGAAGATCTGCAAAACCCTTGTTGATGTAACATGCTACGACTGTTAAATGCTTTAACCAGTAACAAGTAAAGCTCTATACATTATGTTTTCTTACTGCTGGCTGTTTCTCCTCCTACTAGAATCAAACCCAAAGCTATTCTCCAACATGCAAAGCACGCCATCAGATTATAAATGTTCTTTGGAACTGCTGTTTGCATTGATTGTCTTGGATCAAAGAGGTGACATCTTAGTTTTCCAAACTGAGTGATTCTATATTATCAAATAAAATCTGTGAAAGGTGAAGCAGCAACACTAAAAATGCTTTTTTTAAAGTGAATTTTAAAACGTTCTTTGTGCAGTTAACATTTTAAACCACCTGGTGGTAAAAAAAAAAAAAAAGTGTATTATTCCAATGATAGACACTTTATTCATATCCTTTGAATAGAGCTCCAGAAGTAAGGGTACACCTGGTTTGCCTCAGTTTATCAGCCTATTGCATACTCAAATCATAAGAACTTCAGCAATCATTAGAGAAGAGAAGAGCTGGAAGATGGTTTGGAGAGGGCAAAACAATTTTAAAATGTCCATTTGCCAGTTATTTCTAAAATAAGAAAAGAAACAATTTTCCTTCTGAATAGACAGAGGTTTCCTTTCAGCAGAATAGATTGGTATGTTTTCTGAAAACTGGTGAAAGAAATCCAGATGGAATGTTTTTCTTCTGGAAAATGCTATTTTGACTACATTTCTATAGGCATATGTTGATCTAGATGAAAGTTTGATTGGTACTTATAATGCAGGTGGGAATTGTTTTTGTGGTCATTGAAACATTTGATACTGTAAGGGATATTTGGAAAATTTTAAATTTTTTGTTTCAAAATCGTATTTATATTGTATCATATTGTTTCAAATTTGTATTTATTGTTTTTAAGTGAACAGAAAAAAAAATTGTGGAAAAAACACTCTTGTAATTTTGGTTGCCACTTGTACTGAAAATAACTTTAAGGATTTCATTCTCAAACTTTTTAACACTTTTAGTTTCTTTTCCAATTTGAAGGAAAAAGATGTATTTAGAAAGTGTGAATGTGCTTGTGAAACAGAATGTGTGTGTTGTGCACAGTCCTACTGGTATTACCTTTGTTTGAGGACTCTTTCAAACAAGTCATCACTGTGTCTCCTTGGAAATGAATTCATCATCTCTGAAACAGTCCCAATTGTTCAAATGTTGTTTTCTTATGTAGCACAAACATGAAAGTTGTTTTTACTGTCATTGAATTCAACATAATAAACTCTGGCTTAAGCTGTACAATCAAACAGAAGTAGCTTGTGACTACTAGCATGCCAGCAGCTACTTAAGAAGGGGAGAAAGCAGATGAAGAGTTCTTGCCATGCTGCTTGGACACTCAGTATCTATGTAGGTGTTCGAAATTTGTAGTTTAGAAAAAAAAAAAAATATTCCTTTGATAATGTAGAGAAGGTAGGTTTTTAAATAGATGATCAATTTGTCCATCTTTAAACATTCTGCTCACTGATTCCTTCTGCTCAGTTTTTCTCAATCATCTCTGTTCCTTGCTTTTTCAGCAAAAAGCTGTGTGTTGTGGTCCAAACACTGTTGCTGTCATCTCTAAAACTTTTTGATTGCTTGTCCAGCTGCTCCACACCACTGTCTTGCATGGCGTTGCATGCCAGGGTTGTACCTGGAGTTTTGGCATAGGCAATGATCATATTTTCTAAATCTGAGCATGTTACCTTCAGCCAGTGATGTAATAATTAAACTTAGACCAATTTGTGCTGCTCTGGCAGTGTCATAGAGACTTTAAATACCCTTTTCTAGAGAAATTGGTTCCTAACAAGATTTCGTTCTGCTAATTCTAAGTATGTAAGACAGCGTAGTGTAATACAAGTGAGAATATCTGTTGGAACAGTTCATTGGAGACAATCATGAAAAGATTAGTTTTAACTTGGTGCAGTTTATTAATTAAGAATTAAGTGGGGTGCACCAACATAAAATGAGGAACAAATTATTGGAACTCTACTTTAAATGTTTGTACTTCTACTTTAGCAATACAATGTTTGAAGCAAAAGTGTATCTCCTTTTACACAGATGGAATAGCTTCCTGAGAGTGCATGATCTAATGCTTTTTGTTTAATTTTTTATATTCTTGGCAGGAAGCAAATTTTTTTCAGTACCAAGGTTCTGGCCAAACTTCACACAGTGCCTATTTATGCATTTGAAGTGAGGCAATGAAGAAACTGATAATCCTTAGCAGTTCACAGTTTCTCTGCTTCTTGACAACTGTTGTTGGTACATGCATAGTTGGTTGCATAGTGGTTTTCTCTCTAATCTATGTCTTGCTTTTCTCTGTTAAGTTCTCTGTGGCTGATGTTGGTGTCATCCTCAAGAAACTGAAAGTTATAACTGAACCTCGCTCCCGAGAAATCAGACAGTTGTTTGCAGCCACTGACCCAGACCATAACAAGGTGATTGAGTATGATGCTTTCAGGTAAGACAGTGGATTTTGGTTTTTAGTATTTAATGAAGGCACCTTCCCGCAAAATTTACAGAGCATGACTTTCTTGATGCTTTCTGCATTGGTGTTAGCTGACAAATGGCATACATTTGGTTTGCATTTACTTGGAGACTGTGTGTGAAAAAGTGAATCAGAATCATAGAATCCATGTCCCAGAAAAAAGGAGAAATGTGGTAGTTTCAAGTAAGCTGAAAAGCCCAACTCAAATCTGTCTACTTTTTATGGAGATAGCACAGGGTATTGTGAAGAAGTCAGCAGTAATATACACACTGAAAGATAAAGAAAAGTCCATAGTCTTCAAGAAGGAATGTTTGTGTTGCCTCTTGAAAATGTTGTTATTTGGGTTTTAATCACTGATTCTGGTAATGATCCAGATATTGCAAAAGGCAGATGTATAGATACATGAAAGAGGAAATCACGCTCAGATGCAAGCTGATTTCAGTTTATTCCACAACCAAAATACTTGAGCATATGAACTGTGTTGGGCACTGGTAAGGTTAATGATGTGGAATAGAGGAGGAAATTTTATCTAGAAGCAATTGTTTTTCACAGTGGTAATACATGATATATTTAGGAACTGTCATAATGACTAAAGCATATAAGTAGGTGTGTATTGTGTGGAATGCCAGCCCTATAGGGATGTTAACCAAGGCAGAAATTGCTTCTGAAATATCTCAGAAGAGATATAGATTACCAGAAGGTTCTTCCAGCAATTCAAATTAGTGAGAAATTAAAACAAGCGGGTATTCAGAAATTAAAAATAAGTGATTAAAAGGTATGATTTAAACTAAGAGACCACACTAATTGGCAGCTTTTGGTCAAACATTTCAAGACTCAAATATTTTACTCAACAGAAGCAAGATTTTTTGAATTGTTAATTGCATTAGAAGGGGAAATGTCATTACTAGAGTAAGAAGGGGAGAAAGTTAATGTGTATCTGGATATACTTTATAGCACTTGGAATAGGGTTTTAATTTATATGGACAATAACCGTTTAAAATAAAATAATTAGTTTTTATTCAAATTATGAAATAATCATCTGCAAAACATCTTCTTACATGCACTAGGAGCAGGTCAAGAATATTTGCATGACAAAATTAGTGGAGCACACTTTTAGGAGGGATGATTGTTCTTTCAAACAGCAGAGAAAGATTTTAATTTTATCAGACAGAGACTCAGTTGAGTGTAAATTTTATCACAGTCATATTCTGTGCAGCTGTGAACAGCCCAGCTGTTTAATTTAGGGTAATGCTGTTCTGTAGCTTGAAGTAGGTATGACTAGTTATATGGTATTGAGGCACTTGGTTTCAGTAATGAAAATGCAGTAGCCCTCTTCATGAGCAAGAGACAAAGCAGTGGAACCCTGTAATAAGTGTTGTCTCATCCCCAGTGCTCACCTGGGCCAGCCTGAGCAGCTACTAATGTTCTACATTCCTCCTGTGGTGGAACCACAGGGGGTCTAACAGGAAGCATTCACATTGCCAGAGCAAGAATTTACCTCTTATGAACATTTAACTTTTGTGCTTTATAGTGAGAGTAGGTTTTGTTTCTGTTCATTCATATTATAACCAGCAATCCAAAGGCTCTCTTCTTTATATTATCCATGTGTCTTATCATAGAATGGAAGAAACATTTTAATGGCAAAGATGACAGCACTTTTTTGCATCTCTGAAAAGTCAAATATATTTTTTTCTGTGAATAGAATGTATTTTTCTGTCAGTTTTGTATTTTCTTGTGTACATCAATGTTTATTTTTTATCTGTCATTGCATTTCATAATTATGACTAGCTATAAATGATTATTTTTTGTAAAGGCAATTATCTGTGTGACAGCTTCAACGAGCATGATAATCCTCTTATCTTAAATACAGCTAAAGTTTTACTATGCTCTGAATTTGGCTGTTCAGATTTCTTGCTTTCTACCTAAGTGAATTTATGAGCTGCATTTAAAAATATACCTATAAGTATGATGTAGTGAACAAAATTGTGATTATACAATTACACTACTTTCAGAACCCAAATCTATGGCACATCATTGAGGAAGTAAATGCATGGTGAGCACTGAAGCTATCCCCTAAGCTATCATTAAAACTATTGAAAGCTCTGCTAAAAAGAGAAATAACTAAAGCATAGATGCCTGTGCATTACATGGTCCTGTCCAAGCTTCTTTGTCTCATTAAGTTACTGGCAAGACTGTTTGCTGTTAGAGACAAAAGAGCCATGTGGGTTTAACAAAGATGCGTATCTTCAATTCAGCTTTGGAAGCAGCTCTATTAAGCATTTAATGGTTATATTTTCTTTCTCTACCAAATTCAGATTGCAATCTGTCTTACTCTTCTAGAACAATAAGAAAGAAAAGTAAAACAAAAGATAACTAGGCTGTAGGAACAATTGCTGTAATTTGTTTCATTTTGTCAGGAAGAGTTTAGATCCTAGCAATCACAAAAATAGTGCTTAATTACCCAAATAAGAAAGTAATTTTATCTAAGAGTTTTAGTGACTTGATTGTTAACTGACTTGAGAAAATAAAAGACCTTTAAAATCCTGTCACTAGAAGAATTTGGGCAGTGTATGGAAATCCAGTCTGGAAATATTCAGATGGATGGTGTTTATAGTTTCAGTTTTGCCAGCCCAAGCATTTAGAGTGCCAGGCAAATCTGGCAGTATTGTCCTCTTCTTTGTGTTTGCAGTAGTATTACTCCAGGCTCCAGTTTTGACTGGATCTCTGAATGCTGCTAGAATATAAGTCATAATATTCAGTAAGTTACTGAGGTTTGGTCATTGAATCTGCATAATCTCAAGGTTTGCTACTGTTGACAAGCTGTCTTCTCCTTGTATTTATCTCCCACCACTGCAAATAAAGGATGGTTTTGATCTACTTAATAAAAAAAAAACCCAGCAGCTCAAAGTCAACACTCTGCAGTGTTTAGCATCCTTTTTTGAATGGCTGTGTATGTACAATTGTATTTTACAAAGAAATATCTTCTTTGAACAGGACTGCACAAGCCTCTGAGAGGAAGCAAGTGAAAAAATGTGTTTGTTGATAGAATTTTGTTAATTCACTATCCTGTTGCATAAATGTGATGCCAAAATATCTCTGCTGATATTCCATGCCAGTATGGTATCTCTGGAAAAAGGCGTCAGTCATGATTGTTTTGTATTTTCGTATGTTTAGCTGACTACTGAGGAAATGTGGATATCCTGCAAAGTTTAAGAGATCAGGTAATTTCCATTATGGAAGAGGTCTGAAATTCAAATATAAGTAGATGCATTCTTTAAAGATCTGAATACAGCATTATATAATGAGTGCACTTTTTTCTCTCTCATAAAACTGAGTGATAATTAACTCCTATACTGAAATGTAATGTAAGCTGTTGTTTTTGTGAACAGAAATTTGATAGTCAGTATCACTGGTGAAGCGTTTTCAGACCATGAAATAATGACTCTTGGGCGTTATTACGGTGTGAAAGATGAATGTGAAATGGACCTCCACTACCTCCTTGCAGTGGCTCAAGAACAACTAAAGAAAAATAGGTTTGAGAATTTCGAACAAGTGACAGCAGTGCTTCAATACAATGACCGTGAAAAGTAAGATTCTTCTATTTATCCTAAGCTGCTATTTGGAAATCTCTGCTTGTAGACCTACTTTTCTGTTTGTTTCTGAGCAAATTATATATTGCAGCCAAAGAATATTATTTGTTAAGCCTCGCTCAGCATTTGACAGTTGAAAGATAAGGATAGCCTTTTTGTCTCTTTTTCATTTTGCTGCTGGACTTTTTATTATAGATTCTGTCCTGAGCATTCTGTGACATAATGAGATGCCAATTCACAGTGTTCTAAAACAAAGAGGAAAAATATTGATTTAATGGAAAAAAAGATGTATCTGTAGCAGAATCTTTGTATGATTCATTTTCCCTTTTTGTACCCTGGTAGCATAGATAAAGAATCACAGAGAATCACTAAGGACATCAGCATGGGAGAGACAGGCCATCATGTTCAATTCAAGCGTCTCAGCTTTATAATAGCTAAATTTCATAAAACCTTGTTTTCTTTACCTCTAGCCTGATATTCTTTACATGTTTTCCTATTTACAGCAACATTCATTTGAAGTAAATCTGGAAAATACCTCATGTACACTTCTCCCCTTCTCTTTCTTTTGAGTAGATGTGGAGTGTTGCCCCATGAGGTGTGCAGGACTATTTGCAAGTCGTTCAAGTTGCCACTGGCTGATGATGATCTGCAAGCTTTATTGACCATGTAAGTTAAGTGCAATTAGTATGACCTGCATGCATGGATGCAAATCAGTGCTGAATATCTGCTGGAGACAGAGGTCTTAACAATTTGTCATTTATGTAATGTTAATCTTTTCATGATGCTGATTTTTGTCCCTATTCAAATGTGGACTTTCATATTCATATAATATTTATAATCAGCTGAGGTGCAACTTCTCTTTATTTTATCTGATATGGTAGATCATGTGGATTTTTTAAGAATTCCATGGAATTAGTCTTATGGGAATCAGCTACTGATACTTTCCTTTATCAATGCAATTTACTTTTCTTGCATTAGTTTTTCCTGTGTATAGCTAAAGTAAAAACAATAGTCTTATGAAAGCACATTATATGAGTTTTAACAAACATACCAAGATGAATACAGTGGGATGACCTTGAATCAAGTATACAGCATCAGTAGCAAATAAAAGTGGTTTGCTACTCCTACTAATCTCACGTGAAATACAGGGGTGGAGCAGTTGACGTCATCTACCTGGACTTGTGCAAAGCGTTCGACACTGTCCCACATGACATCCTTGTCTCTAAATTGGAGTGTCAGCAATTAGATAGGTGGACCACTTGGTGGATAAAGAACTGGCTGGATGGTTGCACACAAAGAGTTGTGGTCAACGGTTCAATGTCCAGCTGGAGACCAGTAAAGAGTGGTGTCCCTCAGGGATCGGTGTTGGGACCAGTCTTATTTAATATTTTTGTCGCTGACATGGACAATGGAATTGAGTGTGCCCTCAGCAAGTTTGCCGATGACACCAAGCTGTGTGGTTCTGTTGATACGCTGGAGGGAAGGAATGCCATTCAGAAGGACCTTGACACACTTGTGAGGTGGGCTGATGCCAGCCTCATGAAGTTTAACCATGCCAAGTGCAAGGTCCTGCACCTGGGTCGGAGCAATCCCAGGCACAGCTACAGGTTGGGCAAAAAGGAAATTCATGGTAGTCCTGCGGAGAAGGACTTGGGGGTGTTAGTCAATGAGAAAATGAACATGAGCCGGCTTCAGTGTGTGCTCGCAGCCCAGAAAGCCAACCGTATCCTGGGCTGCATCAAGAGGAGTGTGACCAGCAGGGTGAAGGAGGTGATCCTGCCCCTCTACTCTGCTCTCGTGAGACCTCACTTGGAGTACTGTGTTCAGTTCTGTTGTCCTCAACATAGAAAGGACATGGTACTGTTAGAACAAGTCCACAGGAGGGCCACGAGGATGATCAGGGGACTGGAGCACCTCCCGTATGAAGACAGGCTGAGAAAGTTGGGGCTGTTCAGCCTGCAGAAGAGAAGGCTGCGTGGAGACCTCATAGCAGCCTTTCAGTATCTGAAGAGGGCCTACAGGGATGCTGGGGAGGGACTATTCATTAGGGACTGTAGTGATAGGACAAGGGGTAATGGGTTGAAACTTAAACAGCAGAGGTTTAGACTGGATATAAGGAAGAAATTCTTTCCTGTTAGGGTGGTGAGGTACTGGAATGGGTTGCCCAGGGAGGTTGTGAATGCTCCATCCCTGGCAGTGTTCAAGGCCAGGTTGGATGAAGCCTTGGGTGATATGGTTTAGTGTGAGGTGTCCCTGCCCATGGCAGGGGGGTTGGAACTAGATGATCTTGAGGTCCTTTCCAATCCTAACTATTCTATGATTCTATGATTCTATATACTACTGTAATTTTTAAAAAGGAAAAGGAGCATTGGCATGGTTTTGGTATTTTTCCATAGTACATTTAATTGTTTCAAAGCAAATTGCTTGACTAGCTGCATTAATGGGAATAGAACTGAAAAGATCTGGTATTCAGTGTACTTATTTTAAAGGCTGGAGTTCAGAGTAACCTGTGCTGTTTTGAACACTTGTGTCATGTTGAGTTTGGTTATCATGGCCAGATTTTCTGGTAACAGATTCAAATGCATGACCATTGGTTTCTTCTTTCCCCTGTGGGAAATGCTTAAATTAAATGCTTGATTTCAGGAGGAATTGCAAACTAAGCATCAAATAATGAAATTACTCAGGCAGAAATGTGGAAACTGTTTTAACAAAGCATCTTTGTACTGCAAGCAAGACTTCCTACTTAAATCAGTATCAACAAGACTGCATTAAGAAGCCTAAGGGGCTATTTCTTAAAAAGGCCCTATTTTCAATCCAAAAGCTTTCAGAAGAGCTCCCTGCAGCAGCCAGATAGACACCTTTGGCAATTTGTTTGCTCTTCAACACTGACAGTCAGGTAACAAGCATTAGTTGTCAGAAGCATATCTGAAATTTAACATTAATCTAAACCTCATTTTTCAGAACTCCCACTAAGCTGCCCAACACAAAAATTTTTGGAGGACAACTGACATCCTGTACTACACAAGGGCTTCTCATAGTTTCCATTTCATTAAGGCTGAAATTGAATAGATTCACAGAGAAGGGACTGGAGGCTTTCATTTATGTACTAATGCAGTACTGATGAAAAACAGACAAGCCTTGACACATCATAGGCTCCAGAGATGTGTTTATTGTTTGTGAATTTGTACCAGAAAAAGCTTTTGTGAGATGAACCTCTTCTCTTCTGAAGAGTGTCAGTGTAGGCAGTTAAAAAGAAAAAGCCCAGTACACTTTAATAAAAATCAGAGATAAATTTGGAAGACAAGGAGGAGACTAAGTCTGGATTTCACTCAGCTGTAGCCAGGTATCCATGACAGCTGAATTAGGGTTCAGATATTGTAGGTTCTTTTCCTAGGTGATGGAGGAGGGGACAGTTATCACCTCAGCCTTCATAAGAGCTGAATTTCTAAATTACCATCCATTTTCCTTTGTGTCTAAAGGGGGTGTGGCAAGCTTGTATTGTAGATTTCTGTGTGAGAAAGGTAAATGGTGTGAAGCTGGTGTGAAGAAATCAGTGTGAGATGTACTTCACATGGTAGAGTGCTATGTGTAATTCCAGTTCTAAGTTACAGTATCAGCTGCTTTGAAAGATGGCAGTTTATGTGGTGAGTCACTGTGCTGCAGGTAAGAAGGAAGACTGTCACAGTCTTAATAATGTGTGCAGTTGGCATTGCTTGGTAAGTTTATTGTTTCATGAGGTTGCAGTTAGGGAAATATTTTTTTTAAGTCTATTAAATAGGAATTAATTTCCAAGTAATCTGTAAATTGAAGAGTTGTCTACATGAGATTTAGACTTTTTCTTTCCTCACGCTTCTTGTAGTTTTCTTGAAGATAAAAGAATCATAAACAGACAGGTTTATTGTTAATGCTCTCCTGCTCTTAGCTGCATATTTCTGGGGAGTATATGATTCAGTGTGGGCAGTTTGTCAGCAATATTCTTTCTCTGGTTAGGTTTTTTTTTCTTTTGGTGAGGAAGCATGTGATTTTGTGTCCATTGAAGTGGTGGTGGTAGTCCTACTGTGCATATCTGTATTTATGAAGGAAGAAATTGGTACAATAAAAGTTGTTGGATTGACTCCCACAAAATCAGTATATATAGCTAATGCACTAGCTGGACCCTATTCAGCTTTAAAATGATGCTAGACAATGTGATCAGATAATAGTTGAAGACTGAAACTGTGTTTATTCAGCTTTGCCATCTGAGATTAGGTGGCAAAGAGTTTCTGTAGGACTTAATGGTTCCATTTTGAAAGGTAATACTCTTAGAGAACTTATTATTTACATTTGTAAATTATACTGCAGTGATCTGTCACTTATTAAAAGCATGGGATGGGACTAGAAGTTACTGTCTAATTTTGTGGTCACCCCCAGATGACCCAAACCTTTGTTTACCGTACCCAAAGACCATTCAGTTTCTGGATAGTAGACAGATTTAGCACAAATACTGAGGTTTCATAAGACCCTTACATATTGTTTGTTGAGAGTAAATTTATATTTTAATTGTGGGATGGTGAAATAGTAGGATTTAGGTACCCAACAGTGTGTCCATTTTTCCAGTTTACCTGAGCTGGCTTGTTAAAAAGTATTTCTCCATAAGCATTTTCTCACTTGGATTTTTAGTCACTCAGCAATATAGACTTTTATTCAGAATGTATTAAGCAATGCAGATGGTAGCAATTGTTTCTGCTAGAAAACTAGAGTAATAATTACAAACATTTCTTAAAATTAATGTAGGCATAATGAAAAATTGCAGTTTAATAAATAAATATTGCTAAAGTCTTTAAGTAATGAATTTAGTTTTGGTTTGTTTTGTGGTTTTTTTTCTCCTGTTATTTTTATTTACTGCAATGATAAATGTATGCTAATGAGGACTTAAGAGATCCAGTCCTTCCCCAGAGGAACAGCTGGCAGATAAAGAAAAATGGAAAGAAGAAAGAATAGATGACAAGCTTACAAGTATTACACGTTGATTGTTCTGCATTAGTTTTGTTGTTAAATGTATGTCCCTGTTTCAAAAAGTATGCCTTTTAATTTCTGGTAAAAGTGGCTGTGTAGTTCTTCACCTCTCCACAGTACCAGGGGGAAACTGTTGGACTCTGGAGGGAGGCCTGTTGTTTTAAAAAAGTGTATTCATAGTGTCTCAGATAGGAGTGCCTGATAATAATAAGCCTCCTACATGGTCATTCCAGCTCTCAAGTCACTAATAGGGCAGACCAAGCCACTTCTGCTTGCTCAGCTTTTCCCTGGTTTGTGACTGGGTCATAATTTTTTACCTAGTTGCCTACCTGTAATAATATTTTTTTAGGGCTGACCTGTTTCTTTCAGGAAGCAAACCCTCTTTTCCTGCAATAGCAAGGGTACTTTTAGCAGGAGGAAGATCAGAAATGGTCACAGAATCTTCCTCCTGCACTCTGTTTTCTGCTCATTACCTTTGATGACTGAGACTCTCTGTGCCATTTGTGATGAAAAGACTCTGCAGCATTAATATTTGTATCTCTATATCTCTATAAGGAAATTATTTCTGTTATTCAGTATGCTGAGGAACTTACATTTCAATCTGTAGTTGTTCAAGACATGAATAAATATATACACAAGATGATAGCCATTACTTAATTCATACTGATCAGCCACATAGACTTGTCCATGCTTACTGGTTTAAATCTTTCCTATGAGTAGTTTATGACAGTTTAGGTGTATACCTATGTTACACAAAGACTATCAAAAAGGCTGAAGAATCCCAGCGTTTTTTCTAAGGTTAAAGCAGCATGATGCTTCTTCTCTATTACTATTGGGATAACTTCTTAATATATGCTTTTCAAAAGCAAGGAATTAGAAAAAACTGCATGTATATTATTTTTTCACATAAATGCTTGGGCTACAGATTTTTAATGGGAAAGAAAAAATATTTGTAATTAACCTTTACTCACCAAAGCATGCTCAGGAATGGTCATAATGCAATTTAACAAAATTTTTCACAAATCTGGAATATTTAATTATGGATATATTTTTAGAAGCAGAAATGTACAATTATTTTTGTAATGTCAAAGGGAAAAATAAAAGCTCTGCAAACTATGATAGGAATGGGGGAGTAATTTCATAGCCTAACATCACATGTGTTGGTGAAGTCAGGGCAAAACTGAAGAGAAGCATGGCTTCAGGAGATCTTTGTTGCATCTTCTTGATAAGACAAATCTAATTTCCTTTCTTGAAAAGCACTGTCAGTTTCAGTTGTATTTACTCCAGCCATCATAATATATGACATCTTTGTCTTAATAGTGCACAAATTGATAGCAGCTCCTCAGTGCATCTGGATACTCTGCCAAATTGCTGGTGTGTGCTTTTAGTAGATTGATATAGTAAGTCATAGCAGAAAAGAGGTCTAAAGAGTAGATTTGTTTTCCTTTCCTTATGGATAATTCTAGAGTAATATTTTAAGCTGTTTTCTGTAGCTGTTTTAAATATGGGATTTAGGAATCCCATTTCCTCTGCCCATGTTAAAATCTTTGATTATAGATAACTTCATGCCCATGTGGTCATCTCAGTTTGCCAGTGCTGTCACATCAAAGGACTTCTCCTTGTTAATGTTTGTCAAAAGCGGAAGTAATGCTTTCCTTGACTTCATTGCCTTAGCATAAGTTTAAGTAGTTACACACCTTCACTTGTTCTTTATTTAAAAGTTCTGCTTATACAGCTCTGCATCTTGGTAGTAGACTTAATTTTCATCACAAAGAGGAAAATATAAATACATATTATGGCAAAAGAAAATTAATTGTCATCATAGCTCTGAAATTCAAAATAATTTTTCAATGAGGTATAAGCTACTCCTAATGCAAAATCCCTTTTCCCAATTGCCACTTGCAGAAAACCTGAAAAAAGCAAGAACCTCCTAGAAGTGGGAATGATAATTCTCTTGTATATTGGATATATTCCCCAAAAGTGCGGCTTTATGAAAATGTTAACTTGCACATGAGCTATTAAAAGAAGCAAGCTATTATAGGAGGGTTTCTCATGGCAATGTTTAAGGCTCCTTTTTAACACTAATAACAGTAGCATTCTTTTCTGACTTTGCTTTCATCTTCAGCATAACTCACTGTACTTAACATTCCAGTTTATCACTAACATCTCTGTTTATGGGTCTCAGTGTATTTTATTATTATCTCTCCTGCTGACTATTAAATGAAAGGGGGAGGAGGGGAGGAGGAGAAGGAGAGGATGAGCTACAGTTTATTGCAGGTTATTTTTGTCACTAGATTTATTTCTCCTCTTCTCTGTTATTATTTTCCAAGTTTGTGTTGTAAATTGTCTCTTAAAGTACCTTCATGCTTAATTTTTACCAGAACCCTCTGCAGTGATTGAAGGTATTTGAGGTCCATGTTTGTGTAGTGCTATTTCTCTAAGAACAAGATAAAATGATTTTCTAAAAGACTTGTTTCCTGGTGACATCTTGCTCCTTGTCTTGCCAGATTACAGGGCAGGATTGTTTAACCTGGTGTTTCCTCTAAAAATAGGTATTGAGTCTTGCTAGTTGTATGTCTCACCATGGAACCCAATGAGGCACAGATATTTCCAGGGTTTCCTTAAACCAGGTCCTTTTTATCTTTTAGTGTTGGTTGAGACAGATGTCATTCAGATGGTATTTATGGAACCTGCTAGTACAGTATTTGTAGCAGAGCAGTTAAGCTGTTCATTTCAAGAACAATTTCCATGGTAGCTTTAGCCTGTGGATATCTTGCAAGTATTTGACTGATGCCATGAATATAATAGTGGTTCCCAAGTGCCTTAATCACCAGAGTGTTTTGCTGAATTGGGCACTTTTCTTCTGAAGCTGTTTCAATGGCAGAATGGCAAATGTATGATCAATGGCAGAAGCATGACATAGCTTACACATCTGCTCTCATGGGGTTTATGAGTGCAGGGTAGTGATTTTAGAAACTTGAGGAAGGGAGATACTATATTCCACATGTACCTGTAGATCTCAACTGGCAGCATATGTATCTTCATGCATTTAGAGGACCTTCATAACTAACACAAATACAAATTTGTTTCATAGACATAAAGAACAACGCCATAAAGCAGCCACTGAATGACAAGGTTTGTGATTTTTAAATCTGGCTGTGATTTGATAGGATAGAGAGCTGTGTTTGTCAATTGTAACTTAATCCCAAGGTGTGTGCAAACAGCATTTTTGAAGGATTGCTTATTTTCAGGAAATGACTGTAGAAGCTGTATAAAATAAGTCAGTTGTTTTATAGCACAGCACTCTCTTTTCTACACAAGGGAATCATACACTGATCATCCCATTTCTATGTTCCTCACCAATTGTGAGATCTCTTTGTTTGAAAAGTTTGCGAAATGCTTCAAAAATAAAATGAAATTAGTTGAAATATAATAAGCTATAAATGAGTTGAATTTTACTATGGGAGACAATGTGTAAGAATAAGGAATAGGATGCATGTTATAGAAATTCTGACAGTTTGCATCTGTCTGTACTCCTGCCAGGTTTTGGTAATGAAGTAAAAAACCATTATCCAAAAGGTAACGTATTAGAATGTTGTAGATAACATGATACAACTTTGTTAAAAATTTCCTTTAATCTTGAGTTTATGTATATTCTGCCTAGGTTTGAAGATGACAATAAACAAGTGGAATATAAAAAGTTTTTGGTTGGGCTGAACTGGAGAGAGAATCCAATCCATGCTTTCCAGACAGTAAAGGTAAATTTTTAACCTCAAGGTAGAGCCAGTGTATCTCAGCAAGAGAAGAGTACAGTACATTGATATAATTTGCCAACTTTAACATAAGTGCTTTATCCAGTGTAGACCACAACAGTTTTCATATTTGCATGTTTGTGCCTTTTTTCTTTAAGTAATTATTTTTTTCCAGGAGTTTTAGAATGAAGCAAAGAAGTCAAACAGGGCCAAGGAGCCCTGTAACACCCCCGTGCCTAATAGATGTCACATCTCTGTGACAGTTTTCTAGAAGAAAAAAAGAAAAAAAAAAAGGGGAAACAGGTGTATTTATCCATGAAAAACTGTCATGAATACTGCTTCACCCACAAACAGCATTGTCATATGTCAAATGGTCTGTTTGCTTGCTGAGACAGTCAGGAAATAATTTAAACTCTGCTGACATGGCAGAAAATAGTTATGTATTTTTTATAACTCCATAGAAACTTTTGCATAAGGCACCACATCACTGGTAGGTGTGCAGCAAGAGCAATATTGATGGATCAGCTTTGTACATCTTCACCAGCCTGCTACTTGGCGTAAATAAAAATGTGGTATCAACAAACTGCAGAGATGAATCTGATCTTGCCATCTTGTGCTGAATGGAACATTAAAAATAAATGGTGCATAAGGCAATTATGCTGATTTTTAAAGACTTTGCAACAGATAAATCCAAAATCCTTCTGCCAACACATAGTTTTGCTTTTCTGGCCTAGGCAATGTGTTGCTATGCTTGTACAGAATGTGTTTGATTGTATTCAGACCATTTAGAAATATAGCATTCCTTTAAATTCAAGCTCACCAGCGACATAGCTTAAAACAATATTCCTCAAATACTGTGCTATTAACCTGACTCCTCTCTTACTTGGTTTACCAGCTCTTTCTTCTGTAGCATCTCAAACTGACAATGTCTAACGAGCTGCTGGTTTGCTCTGCATTCCATCGTAGTTTATTTTTCACTTTGTCATTGAGAAGAATTTTTCCATCTTGTACAGATAAAATCAAAGCTCTTCCACATGTTTTATACAGCAGTCCTGTGGTTCAAAGTGTGTACTATGATTTGTTCAGTGAGTATTCTTTGGTTTTACAGAAGAATTCTGTGCTTAAGTTATAACTCAGTGTTTAAGCAGTGACTGCTTTCAGGAGACTGTGTTAGGATAAGAAGCCTCATGAGCCTCAGTATCACAGAAACAGAAAGAAGGTCAGAACCTGTGCCGAGAGGAATTTTGCCTTGAAGATGGTGCTAAGCTCTATACCAAAAAGCTGTTGAACATGTTTGACTTGCTTTTTTATCTCTCATACGATATCTAGCCATTGAGCATGACCTGATTTCTGGCAAGTGAGGGAAAGAGACAGCTCCTACAGATTGAAGGTGAGGTACAGGTGGTGGTAGAACCAAGAGGCAGCCTTCATGTAGTGAAGATGTGGAGGAAAAGGTTCTTGTGAGACAAGCAGGAGGTTGAAGTGGACGTTTGTGGTGAAACATATGTCCTGATCAGCATAAGAGATTAGGTTTTATTTTGGTGTGAAGAAGATGTTGTCTTTGCTTGGAGGACAGCCAGTGGATGAGCTGATGTCTAAGAGCCCCTGTTGAGAATGGTACATGGAGATATGGGAGGAAGATTGCAGCTGAAATAAAAAAGAGAGAAAGAGCATCCATAGAAATTATCACCAGTCATCATCATGCTGGGATAATCAGTTCCTCATCAACTCCAAAGCCTTGCTGTAACTGTCACACTGACATAAAGCACTGTTTTTAATTAACAGTGTCCAAATTGATGCCAGCATAGTTTACTGAGTTTTATTGACTTTATTATTTTGTTAGCTGCAATACCTGTTCTGTTTGGTACAGTTCAAGGCTATTATAATGAAGAGATAGTAGGAAATAGAAAAATCAGATAAAGGAAGGGATTTAGATCTTGTTTAACTTTAGAAACCAATTGTCATTCTGTTCATGACTTACCATGAATTAACAGCAGTATTTGGGGCTGCAGTAGCTGTATTTGACAGGTAGATTTCAACAACAGAGTTGTGCTTGTCCAGCAGATATTTTTCTTCTTTCTCTCTGTCTCATTGTTTTGTATGATTTTTGGTGTTGAGACATAGATGACTTCCAATACTTTGAAGTATAAATGCCTCAGTGAAGAAAATACAGCATTACTTAATTTAAAAATACCTGCAGAAGGGCTAGTAAGAGAAAATATTTTTAGTACAATAATCTGCAAGATTGATAAAAATGTGCATGTAGTAATCTTTTAAGAGGATGTGTTACATAAAGATCTACTTTTTAAAAAAAAACGTATCCCCTTCTTTTTTTATTATGTGGAAATGAAGCAGCTCATTCAATCTTATGTTGATCAGTTTCAATTATTCTTGTTTTCAACATTATATTCTAAGTTACCCTCTGGTTTACTAATTTCAGAATGAAGATGACTGGACCAGACAACCACCAATCTTTCGTGTAAAAGAGATCAAATACTTACCTCTTCTGGATGATCTGTTTGGCAAGGAAGAATAACCTTATCTGTGCAAGGCAGTGCTTTTGGATTAATGTTTCAGCTCCAAAACTTGGACAGATACTGAAAAGATTCATATATAGGTTTTATGGCATTTAATTTCTTATTCCAACATAGATGTATACTTTGTGTGGTTTTGTAACTCCTTCTTAATCAACAGTACTCTTTCATACTTATACAAGCATAATTAAAACTGTATCCTCTTATTTTTGTGCTTGGTTTTATGGAGAATTTACAAGTATTGAGAAATATTGAGAAAATCTGTCTGACCCTGCATTGTTGTGCAAACAAAAGGTCAGAATGTATTAGCACAATAAAGTAACTCCATTCAAATGTCCTCTTTTGCTCTATCTTTTGCCTGTTATGTGTGTCTTTTTGCTGTATCCCTGTGATGATGCTTAAGTACTGTTGGTGTCAAAGATTGTTATTTTAGGAAGGAAATACTAGCAAGGTTTTAGCACAGTATAAAGTTGCTCTGGTATCAGAGATAATTATAGCCTTCAAATGTAAAAGTCTGCAGGCATGGCACAGAAGCTATCAGTTCTTGCTTTTTGTTTTAAATGTGACTCAGATGAGTAGCCACCAAAGCTTACTTGGTGAGACATGTATGAAGAGACGGTCCTTCCATACAGCTTTAGAGGGCAGCTTTCTTGCAGTAGCACTGTACTTGCCCTTTGAAAATTAATTGATGTCTTTCTCTTTGCTGAAAATTGCAGTGACTAAATGGAGTCCCTCTTTAGCATTGTTTGTATCTTTTTGAGCTTATGCCAGCTCAAAGCCATGATTAGATCTGAATTTACTGCATGCTTTTGAGAGAGAAGTTTAGAAAATGGAAGGGCTGAGGTGGAGGTGGGTAGCTGACTCATCCATGGCTATTCCACATGGGAAGAGGTGTGAGCCAGTGGCTGGTAAACTTACACATCAGTAGACTGAAAATCCTGCACTTTCTGTAATCTGAAATTGCAATTTGGGGAAGAAGTGCTTGATTTAAAAAGATGAGAATTCAACACATCTAAATCCCCAAACCGAAGGAAAGACAGTAATTCAAACCATAACTTTATTCAGTAAATCTGTATCTTTTTGGAAACTTGAAGATCCCTTTTAGAATTATGATTCCATTTAGAAATAACTTGCAGCAATTTTGTATGGTAGTGTAAATGAAATTTTTAATAGTATGTCTTCTCCTAGCCCTCCCAGTTCCTGAGAAGAAATTATTTTTCCTCTCTATGGCAAAATATGAAGCTTTTGGCAACTTTTAACTGTTTCTGTTAGCAAGAAAGGGACTTGAGGCAAGACATAATTATGTGTTTCTGCTACTTAGGAAGATGTTTGCAATAAAATGGAAAAGTAATGGTAACCCCTGTAAAAACTTGCTAAGATGCTCCAAGTTGTAGACAAGGCCATGTACTGCTTTTTTAACTAAAAGAAGAAACTACTTTGTTACCTGGCATGAAAAATATCTGACCACAGAGGTAAGTGTTAGGAGTCCAAACAATAGTAATGTGCATTTGAAGACAGTTTAGTGAAAGCTGAAAAACATGCCACCAAGACTGAACTTGACATCTTAAAAGAATGCAGTTGCCCTTGTAAATTTTTACCAGACTTCAGAAGGATATGTGTCAGTTGTGGAAATCTTCTACAGTTCCAGAGAAAATTGAGCATTTAGAACTTCCCAGATAGCTTTTAGAGATGGGGAATTCACTTTGGGTGGTTTTCCTTTATGTGCCTAGGTCAAAGAGGAGCCTCTTTTCAGAAAAAAAAAAAAAAGAAAATAATACAAGAAATATAATTTCATGTGTCATATGGAACCCTGTGTTTAGGTCTGGTCAGTCATGATCTTGTCTGGTCTGGTCTGGTTATGGTCCAGAGAAGCGACTGCAAACTGGACCCAGTGCAGAGAAGAACTAGAATGTTGACCAAGAAACTGGAGATTATAGGAGCTTTTATTATTTAATGAAATAAAATTAAGTCTTAGACTATTCTGTGTAAGTACATTATGGTCAAGTGAGGAAAATAATCTCAGTTAAGAACATTGGTAGTCTAAGAACAAAGGGATGTGATTTGCCATGAATGAATTTAAACTGGACAAAAAGTGGTTTCTGACTTCTGAAGCAACGAGGGTCCCAAACAGCCTTCCAAGATTAAGGTACTCTTTTTTAAGGTTGAGATGGGTCATCTGGTGACAGTAATTTATGGATGTTTATTAATACCCTTTTGAAGAATTATTCTCATTTCTCTTTCCCCTCTTTTCCCATGCATCTTGCATAACCCTGACAAGCACAAAAGTATCACCTAGAAGCAGGGCAGGCAGTGCCTGAAAAATATTTTCAGTGCTTGTCTGTGTGCATACAATGTGTCATATGCTGTAGTCTGATGTGTTACAAACACTTTTCACCAGGTTTTCGTTTTTACAAGCAGCAGTGCTTTCAGAAGGGAAGCCCTAGCCAATGAGCAGTCCAGCAATATTCTGTATAATGTGATTTACAGAATATGCTGCCCAGAATATTTCAACCTCTCCTCTAATCCTGCCACCAGCTTCTTCTCTCTTTTCACATTGCAGATGAAGGACATGAATGAAGACAATACGACAAGATTGTATTTCAAGATGGCAGGAGGCCATAGCTTTAAAGCATGCATGGAATAAAGGGGAAGACAGCCCTCCCAGTTGCCATTAATCTCAGCTCTCGATCTCTGTAGGGAAGCCAAAGATATCTTCTTTCCATAACTATCTGTGCTGTCCATAGGAGGAGTAAAGGATTCACATTACTGTACTGGCTCTCATTCTCACTGCTGGGGTCTGCTGCAAACAGCCAAGAGGACCAGTCCTTGGATCCAGGTGACACACTGGTTAGCTCACAGTCTCGCATCAGCTTCTGCTTCTGTCCAGGTTAGTGTGCCCTCTCTGGTCACCAGCAGCTGGGCTCTCTCAGACATGGGAGCCGCAAACAGCCATAGACAATGTGTGGCGAAAAATAAAGTTCCTTACCAAGCATTTTTTTCCTGTGTTCTGCATGTCACGCAGGCATTTTTACTGTGTTTTTTTAGACAGAGGCATTCATACCAATGTCAGACACATGTTCATCTATATAAATGGAAAGATGTTGAAGTCTTCCCTCCGCATTTGTCTCTTGTGCTGATGTGAGTTAATTTTACTTCATGGCAGGAAAGCTCTTCACAGAAAAAGTTTGGGTGCAGTTGACTTTATGTCTGCTCCCTTTGTCTTGTCGTTTTAGCCCTGGAGACATTTCTGCCTCCTAAAGACGAACTTTCTGTGGGAAAACTGCAGGGATCCTAATTCCACACTAACCAAAATACTGGATGTTTTCAGTCACTTGACAGCATTCAGAGAACAGAATCTATATATCACTAATAGTAATTCACTGGTCTCATGCTTGCTGAAAATTTCTATGTGTTCCCATGGTTTGAGACGTGGAACTAATCATTAGAAGAATTTTCCTGTTTTTAACATCTTGTAGTCATATGTAGGTTATTCAGTGACATGGAGGGAAACATTAGTTCCTCAATATCCTGTGCCCTCTGTGATTTGTCTGTAGCATATCTACTTGCAGCATTTCTTTCTCTTTGAGGTGGCTTCGCCAGAAAGCCCCAGTATAATGAGAGAGACAAATGGCAGCAAGGTTTGAAGAAGTTACAATATCAGGAGGACAAAACACTGCAATCTGAGGTCAGTTAGATTTTAAAAATTATTTATAGGTTTTAGAGGGAAGTATAGATAAAATTTGAGAGAAAGCTGCCTTGAAAGAAGGCTTTTTAAAATTGCTATTTGCTCTGAATTAATTTCTTGCTGTTTGTTGAATGCTTTAGGCAATGGCCATGCTTTAGACAATGGTCAAACAAGCTGGATAAGGAGGTGGGGGGGAAATCCATGTTCCCTACTGGTTTCCAGTAAAATTAAAACCACTGAGGGAGCATAATCAAGATAAGTAAGGAAATGAATGTAACATGCTAAGGTTTTAGACTGATTATATAAACTCTTTCTCTGCACAGCTGGTCATTTCTGAATCATCTGGAAGCTTCTTCTGGTATATATTACACACAAATAAGCTACCTATGCTCATCTGCCTTTCACCCTAGCCATCTGTCCTCTTTGGTGTCCTGTTTTGACAGGCTAGTTTCACATTAAGAGCTATGAACAAAGAGAGGTAAAGGAGCTGATTCGCAAACTTCTTCGAAATCTGATGCAGATTCCTGGCAAGCAGCATTGAGGGATGATCTGTAACAGAAAAAAATTGTTGTATCACCTAACAGTACTGGAGAGAGCTCCCACTTTCAAAGGCAAATATGTCAGAAGAATGGCATTGTCTTGGAAAACAGGAGAAAGATCTTTCACAGAGCTGCTGTGGTGCAAGTGGGACGAAGCCTCTGCTAAGTTATCATGAGGTTTCTGGGCAAGACTTATGCCTGTTGCCTTCAGATGTCTACATTGCAGATGTCTTCACCCACAAGAGCTCTCTGGATCCCTTACATGGCGATGGAAGGGTGATGGAGTACAGGAATATCTACAGGAGGCAGTTATTCATACACTGCCCCTCCACCTACACTGACTGAAGGGGTTTGAACCAACCAGCTAAACATAGATGTTTGTATTGCTGTCAGGTGAGATGAATCCCACCTTTGGGGTCCATCAGCATTGCCAGTGGAGCACTGAGGTCAAGCATGGTGACTGACTGCTTGGCTGCTCCCCACCCCCACTGCAGTATTGTACCCGTAGGAAGTACTGAACTTCAGACAGCTGTGGGTAGTTTGGGTTGAGCTGGGCAGGGTGGACAGGGGAGACCATGAGTCCACACTATGTGCTGAATGTGCCTGTGGTCCCTTTTCATGGGGTATTCTGCAACTTAGGCTGGGCTGAGAGTTGGCACCCTGTTTAGCCTAAATGAGATTGACGCAGTCTCTGGCTGGTGGGTCTTGGTCAAATTTCATTCCAGCTAGGCAAACAGGAAAACCTGGGTTGATGTTGAAGTCTAACAATTTCTCTTGTTTAGCAAAGTATTTAAGTATATGCATAAGGCTGTACCTTTTGCACAAACCCACTTGACTGTGTACAGGTAGCTTGCTAAAATCTGTCAAATGAAGCGCTGGTGGCAATGTTTTCCTGACAAAGAGGAATTCCTAATTTGAAGCATTTCGGAATTAAATCTTGTAATAAAAAGCCTCACTATAAAAGAAGGTAGCAGTGAGAGGAGGCAATATAGAATTGTCTGGACATGTTTATATAGGCTATATATTCTGTTGTTATTGTAGTTCTTCTGCAATATAAGCTAGCAATTAGCAATTAAATTCCCATTATGGGATCATGTTGGTAATTGAGATAAACTGTAAGTGTGTAACTGTTCTAAACCTTTCCTTTAACTAACCCAAATACTGTAGTACTTACATAATTTAAAGATAATATCCCCATTAGTAGACTTTATGACTCAATAAACAGCTCCCACAAGTTCATAAAAGCCCAAACCGTAAACACCAGGACTATTAATGTGATAGAAATTCTGTGCCTCCCTCTTTTCTTGGTGGTCTAGATAGAGCAAAGGGAAATGCTATCTCAGAAAAAAAAAACATTTATTCTGGCTAGATAAATATAAATGAATTGTCTTAAAACCCATTTGGAAATTTCCTCTCATCCCCATGTCCCAGGTGGTCTGGCAACAGTGATGCATTCTGCTTTTTTCTCCAGGCAAGAGCAAGAGCTCCCATTTGAAATCATTTACATGAAAGGATTGCATGTAAAAGTGATGGTGGTGTCCTTGCTTTGCCTCTCCCTTCTGGAGAAATGGGAACAAACTCTACTGTTGAGTTTCAGTGTACTTTTCTATTATCATTATTAAGAAAAAGCCTCACTGAAGTGTCTGGACTTCACCATTTTGAACCTCTCTGCTGCTGTCATTTTCTACCCATTATGCAGCTGAGTATTAGGGAAGAGTGCCTGTTTGCCTGGAGGTTAATACAAGCAGAGCTTTTGTAGCCTGTCTGTTTCCTTTGGGAGTTGAAGGAAGTGATTAATTAAGCCATTTGCAACTAAAATTGAACCCTTTCCACCCTTTCCTTTGTCTGCAAGAGTTTTATATCTCAGTGTGGTAGGGTGTCATTCTGCTCAGCAAATCACTGTGCAATGAACCACCTCTATATATCTGGTCACTCACTTTGCTGCTAAAGGACATTCATTCCTCTTTTGTTAGAATCATATTGTTTGAGTTAATCAAAATGCAGGAAGTTTCTGTCATTGCTAGCTAGGTTGGATTGGATATGAAAAGCTGGAGGTACCCAACAGAACCACCGCTCTTGTCCTCTGTCTCCCAGTAGGTAACTCATCCTGGGACAAAACACACGATTTTCATTTGTCTTCTGTTTTTGCCACTTTTGTGTGAGAGTTTGTTTCCAGAGTAAGCATCTGAAGTGGCTGTTGGGATTCATGTCCATCACCTCCCTGCTGCTGGATTCCTGACCTTTACACCTAAGAGCACATTTGGCCTTTAGGACCCCGCGAAAGCTTATATTCACAAAAGGCAGAAACTCAGACATTTTGTTCTGCAGAAGCCTGGTAAGTAGTGAGCAAATGCTCTTGGGCTTTGCACCATTTGCATTTCACCAGCCATCCTGAAGTTTTAGGTTTCCATAACAATGGTATCAAACAGAGAGGCACTGCCCAGTTGCTCTTGCCCCACACATAACACTCCATAAAGCTTCACAGCCTCACAGCAGGTTCAGAGATGCCCCTTTTGATTCCCTGTTGGCAACTACATAATGAAGACAACCCAAGACCCAAAGCAAATAAAATATTCGAATTAGAAAGACTCAGCATCCTAATGAAGCAAAATTCCTTTTAGGAGGCAAACAATCACAAAGGACCTGAACTGTTGCTGCTGAGGTCCTAACAGTTTCACCATTGATTTCTGTGGGAACAGGGTTTGGCTTTATTTCCTGGGAGAGGCTAATTGCTTTTCTGCTTTCCTACCCTTGCACACAAAGTCCTTAACTCATCACAGGATAGTCACCATGCTTCAACTGCAGCAGCCAGGTCCTAGGACTGGATCAGATCATGGCAGATCCCAGCTCAAAATGCAGTATTACAGATATGCAGCTATGGGGGTCTGTATTGAATGCACTCGACACCTTAACCAAACTAACAGTAGTTTGGAACAGTTTCCAAAGGAGGTAAAGACCTAAGCCATAACAGCACCAAGAGCTTCTCTACTTCCAGTCTATTCTCTGAAAACCCATAAAGGAGCAGAGTGACACCGTGAGAATTGATGCATATGAGCTTGAAACACTGATCATGCAATTAATACATAAATACCAGGTGTTTTTTCCAAGACTTACTTATCAAGGAACAATGAAAGTTGCTGGTACAAGGAGACTCATGCATACCTGTTTCCAGCACATGTAATTTGGCTGCAGGCCAGCTACTTTACTCTCTAAATATGACAGCCTAGATGAGCCTTCTTTGAGCTCTCCCTGCTAAGCAGCCTTGCTGCATGGTGGTGATCTCCCCTTCAGATGGAATGCCTCTCAAATTTGCTCCTTGAGGCAGAGAGACGTTTTGCCATGAACAGATCTTTGGCAAGGGACTGATATCACACACAACCTTGTCTTATGTGGTGAATTTGATTTGTCTTGGTAAGTTTACTTCTGTATTGGTAACTTTGACTCTGCCTTGGTAGTTTTGAATCATTGTTGAAATGATTGTGCAGTACAGTAATCAAGTGAACTTTGACATTGAACTTTGTTAATGTCATGTTCAGTAAAACCACTTTTGCTGATACCTTTGACAGTGGTTCTTTAAGCAATTTAAATTGCCCATTCATGACCGGGTCACACTGCCTTCTCTGTGGCCACAGCATCGGCAGCCCTGGCTCCCAGCACCTGGTGGGACATGGAGCTGGAAGGACAGTACTCTGGCTCCTAGCAAGATGAGAGGCTGAACCAAAGCGTCGTGCAGGCAGGAAGGAAGATGGTGATTCCAGTGCCAGCTCCAGCCTCAGAGCAGGAAGGTTTTGCAAGTAACGCTATCAAGACTGCACACTATCAAGACTGCACAGGGATGGGAAAAAGTGTAGTTCTTAGGTAACAGATAAGTTCTTGAGGTCATGTAAGTATGTTGCTGAGCAGGACAGGATCTGAGATTGTGCATAAGAGAAAATTATGTGCAATACTGTCTGCATGATCTATTACATCTCCATTATCCTTTGCCAACAGAGGGGATTGATGGAGTAACTGAGAAATTTTCATAAGAAGCTTGTGTAAGAGGAGAATTAATGACTTTTCATTATCCTAATATACACTTTAATCTTATGTGGGTGGGCTGTTACTTGAATTACAGAAGAGAAAACTGGACTTCTCAGGCTTTGACTCCATTGTATGCAGTTATGAAATGCTCCAAAGTCCCCTGAGAGTATCCTGGTCACTTAGGGGGAGCAGGATCAGGTCCTTCTCTCAGGTTAGAAACTCATCATTTGAAGTCTGCGGGTAACTGCAGGCCTCGTGGGTTGCCCAAGTCCCTGTGTGTAGCTCAGACAATGGGGTCTGTATTCCCAAAGCAGCCCCTGCAACTGCAGGAGTGCTTCCTCACTCAGTTTGGGGTTTCAGCTTTTTGATTATTCTTTCCCCTCCTGGATTGCTCTGCTCAGTTGCACAAATCTATCACTTTCCCTGGGTAAGAAGCAGCACCATCTTTCTCAGGGGTCAGGCTGATGGCATAGTCTTCCTCCTGCTTCATCAGCTGAGGCTTTCACATACTCTGAGACTATTTAGCCTTGCCCTGCAAAGCCTCTGTCTGAATTTTTCCTACTGATGGCACATGTAGAGCTATAGAAAGAATGACTGGCATGAGTATTAACACCCAACAAGCAGGAGGAAGAGTTGCACAACTGACATGTGGATGTTGATGAATGCTCCCCTCACATTCTTTTTATACAAATGTCCTGTTGGCATTTGAAACCTCTCTGCCTCAGTGTGCCAAAGACCTCTTGGACCACAGGAGGTAAACCGTAAATCACAGTGCAAGATATGATGGTTTTGATTTAATATTGCTAATTTAATCCATGCTAGTGATGCTGAGCATGCATCAGTTAAGGAAAACAATCAGTTGGCCATCTCTAGGGAGTATTTTCAGAGTGCTTTCAAGTCCAAAAGACAGAACCCAAGTTTATGGAACAGGATGTTTCCAGCACAGGTGAGTGGAAATTGTTCTCAGGGTGATAGGGTATAACATTGCATTTTTCTCAGGAGTACAACTAATAGATAATGTACCAGTGTGAATAGATTTTACAGTATTATGTCATAGCAGCCTTTTATCTGTGTGCCTAAATACTCAAACCAAGGTAGCATCCTTGAGAGAGATGGTTACTGTCCTTCTGGAAGACAATAAAGTAGGATTCCGCATAAAATGTTGGTCTTGTGCAGTAGACTGGGCTACATCATTTAAATAATGTTGGTAATGTAAACAAAATATAGGTGGCTTTGTTAGGATAGTAATGAGATTGTCACCTCTTCCCTCCTGCTGTTTGTGTCACTCTGGGTAGTACAGTGGGGATAAAATACAGGCCTCTGAGTCTGACAGGAAAGGAATTGTATGTTGTACCAGGGAATGTTGTTTCTGAGAATCAGGCCATTCTAGGAAAGATGAGCAAGAAGGACTGGGAAAGACTTGCTGCACAAAAATGATCGCAGTTTGATGAGTAAGCCTTGCTTTGCCCCCTGGGAACTCGAGGCTTTGGTTTCAAGAAAGCCAATGTGTGTCAAATGGCTGATGGTGACTCGTTAAACAGCATATGATAAAATTACACTAGTGTTGGAGTGAGAAGGATCAGGAAAGGAAGGAGAAAGAGATAATCAGCACTTATTTTAACAATACTTAAATTAAGCATTTTTATTTTCAGGGCCAGCTTGCTAGGTGCTGTGCTCCCTGAACCTCTGTTGATGGCCATTGCTGTTCCTTATCCAGAAAGGTCTTCCACATAAGGTGAAATCCAGCATTACGTATTAGGTACTGGCCGGTGTGACCAAGAAAGGCTGTGTCTCTGCCAGGCTGCACTTGCCATGTAACTAGTAGAGATTTCAATCTCTATTATTTTCAATTTAAAGTGTAATGCTGTGATGTTGGACTGGTGGGAGCACTGCTGCACACAGTTGCTAGGGAAACATCTTCAAATTAATTTCCCTTTGAGTTTTGTCATTCAACTCACTGAATTGCCATAATTGTTCTTTTAAAAGTGGGATGCGTGAGCTATGAAGGGATGCCAGTCACTGATATAAGAGCTGGCAATGACCAGACGCTCTGGCTTGAAATCTCACCAAGGGCCTTAGGATCAGCAGAGAGATTTCTGCAGGTGCTGGAGGGTGTTGAGAAGCAAAGCAGCATTAACATGGATTTGATTATTGTGTTGAGAGATCCCTTAATTATACGTGCAGCAATGATTCAAGTTTAAGTTTCTATGCTTGAGATGTTTTGCTAGACTTTGTATTTATGTTTGAGTAGCCTTCTGGCAGTGATGCCCCTTATTTTGCTAATGAGTCTGCTGGCAGTGTGATGGTGGGCTCTGTAATGGCAGAAAATATGAGAGGAGTTATTGACACAATACTCAAAACTGATCAGAAAATTCTCCCCTAAAGATGAAGTGACAAGTCTTTTTCTATTATTCAACCTTATATACCACTAAAATCATCCCTCATCAGTATATCACAGACACAGTGATGGAAGCTGTAAACACTGAAGTTATAAACTTCTCTTTGTGGAAGAAGAGGCCTCTCAAAATAGGTGTGTGTCCCAGACATTTGTATCTCTAAACTCCCTTGATAAGGTAATAAGGCACAAAATCACCCACCCCTCTGCAGGGACTGAGCTGGGGACTAAGTTTCTAATGGACAATTCTTGGAATTGCTCTGTGTGAGCAGGAGCAAAGCAGATATCTTGGAAAAACAGTCGCAGTTTTGTCATCATCTCTCTGTAATGCCTGTGTGTCAGCAAAGTTGTGCATGGAGTTGTTGTCTTATTGCACAGACACAGCAGGAGTCAGCTTGTGATCCAGAAATACTGCCCTTGAAGTAGATCAGACAGAAGCTGGGAAGGGGTCCTGAGAAGTGAGATAAAGTCCCACATACAAGATTAGACCGAAGGCAAAATCCTGACCCTCTGTACCCCTAGATAGCACTTTCTTCACTGGGCTTCATCTTTCCCTTTGTTTTTGGGTCTACAGTTCAGGTAAGAGGACGGCTGCTCTCACCCAGAACTTGGCAGCTGAACCAGTATGGGGTCTTACATGGGTTTTGCCTTCCCTGGCAGCCCAGTGTCCAGCACTGGGTGACGATTTGTACCTCACAGAGAGGGGGACACATGGGAGGCCCCCACAGCCCCTGGGGCTGTGCAGGAGGGTGAGCCCCTCTGGGCTACGAGCCACTCCTGGAAAGTTGACGGCTTCTCCTGCTCCTGTCCTCTGTCTCCTTCACAGCCACAGGCTGCCAACCACAAGGAGTCTTTTTGAGTGAGATGGGATCCTGAGACTGGGAGGGAAGGAGAATGATTCCATACCAACTCTCTCATCCCTGTCTCCCCCTTTGTCAGAAAGTTGGGTCAGTGTTGTTTTTGTTTCTGCTCCTTTCTTCCTTGCCAAAGAAATCATGGTGACTAACTCCTCATCATACATGTCCAACAGTGTTTCTGGGATCAGGTCCTCCTCATGAAAACAAAAATAATCCCTCTTGCCTCCCCTCCCAGCTATCCCGTAACATACGTAAGTGTTCAAGGAAGCCAGGAATGTATTTTAATTCAGATCATTATTAATAAGTTCAGGAGCTATGAGTTTTCCCCTCTTCATTCAAAATTAATTATGTTTTGGAGAAAAATATATCCATCTTACAAAGTTTCAATCCAAAGGGACACCTCTTAATTAAATTAACCAGTGAAAAGGAAATACTTGTAATAAGGGTGCAAGATAAATATTTGTACCGTGCACATTCCAATTTATCACAGCTTTAAAAGAGTCCATAAGGTTTGTTTTTCTTCATTGAAATGTGACACATTCAGATATCATTCTCATTTATAAATTAGTGCATGCCACATGGGATACCCCCCTATGGGTTAAGGGTATTGGCCTGTGAGTGATACACTGCAGCTGAGAGAGCTGCGAAGTGAAGATGAGTAGTCCTGAAACACAAGCCCTAAATTTAACATTACCCAGAGGCAAACACAGCCCTGAGCTGACTTGAGGGTGGAGGCAAGGCTGCATGGTCCTGATATATTACCATGTGGGAATGCACACTGTGGTATTCCTGCTAATTTTGAGGGAGAGAGGTGAAAGCACCCACACTCCCTCCATTAATCTGCATTTGTTTACCATGATGATACCCACTGAAGCTGTGGGTAGGCAAAATATTTAAGCCGAAGCCTGGTTTTGAAGAGCCTGATAGGTTGAATTAATTTCACAGACAGTGCTTTCATATTTGTAATCATGATCACAATGAAATACTTGATGCCTTCACTGCTATAGGTAACTTCTGCCTCTTTGGGTTTTATTAATATTTTGAAATAAAACACAATTCCTGTACCTTTGTTTATGCATTTACCTTCTCTAATGTTTGTATGAAGCTCACTTTTGACACAGACACAAGTGTACACACTCAGGTGTATAAGAGAGACAAGTCAAATACAGATTTGCAATTTTTTACCCTATGTTATACATTTGACTACATTTTAAAAGTATGCAGATGTTTACTTTGTAAAACTGGGGGTTGACCATGCTGAAGGAAAATATGCTAACCATCAATAGTTACGCACAACTATTCCACAGGGAAAGCTCTGATTTAGAAACAATAGAATAGACTATTTCAGTTGGAAGGAACCTACAATGGTCGTCTAGTCCAACGGCCTGATAGAGCTAAAGCATTGTCCAAATGCCTCCTAAACACTGACAAGCTTGGAGCATCAACCACTGTACCAATATAGCTGAAGTTATGTTTAACCTGCAAAAGTTAAAACAAAACTGTGAATACAAAAATGGAGTGTATGTGAGTATGTATGTCAGCGAATTTTGTGGTGCTAAACTGAACACTTTATGGAAAACTTTCCAGATGTTTTATTTGTGGGTATACATTAGCTCAGTTTGTCGAAGAAGTTAGGCTTTTAATAGGTATAGCTAACATAGACAATGGAACTTGGCTACAGGGAGTATTTGTTGTCCTTCTTTTTGACAATAAAACCTCACACTTAAACCTTTTATTCCACACATAGTAACTGTCGTGGTTTAAAACCAAAACCCACACAGCTCGTTCACTCACTCCCCCAGCTCCCAGAGAGTTAGGAAGGAGAGTCCAAAGAATGTAGCCCCCACGGGTTGAGATAAGCACAGTTTCATAGCTAAAGCATAACACAAATCACTACTGCTACTACTACTACAAATAATAATGATAAATCCAATAACAAGTGAAGAGAATACAACACCTCACCAGCCACCCACCCATAACTCACCCCACCCTGCCTAACCGAGCACCGACCGATACCTCCTCCATCCCCCAGAGCTCCAGCCCTTCCAGGTTTCTCCCGGTTACATCCTGGGTATGACGTGCTATGGTATGGAATACCTCTTTGGCTAGCCTGGGTCAGGTGTCCTGTCTCTCCTTCCTCCTGGCCTCCCCTCCTCCCTGCAGAGCATGAGCTCAGAAAAAGGCCTTGAACAAACCAAACAGCAGAGCAGCAACTCAAAATATACTTGCTATCAGCAACCGTTCTCAGCCTGAAAGTCAAAACACAGCACTGCACCAGCTACCAAGAAGGAGAAAAATTACTGCTACTGCTCAAACCAGGACAGTAACTTATAGTTAATTTAATATACATGGAATATATGAACCTAAGAACTTCAAACTAATGTACTGGCCTTCTATACTGGGTATTGAAAATAATAACACAGATTAGAATTGGTAAACAAGTATGGATTTTGTGTGTGAGACAGATAATGAAAGAAAGGTTGCTTCGGTAGGGGAGAATCAGGCTTCACAAATTCTTTCCAGAGATTTGTCAGTATGTGACTAAGCAAAGCATCACCGATAAAGAGTACCCAGCTTTCCAAAAATGGTACTTTGCTCCAGGCACATTGGAAAGACGAAGTGCAGAGGGAAAAAGGCCCAAGTTCTCTCATGGAGCTGTTGCAGTCTAGAATGTAGATGGTGTGCTCCAATGTATTAATCAAAGATCTGGAAGATGGGATATCCAGTGAGTTGACCATATTTGCAGAAGATGCAGAACTCTTCAGAAGAGCCAGTAGTAAACAGTTGCAACAGGATCTCACACTGCCGAGTGACTGGGAGATAAAACATCAGGATAAAGCCAGTGCTGGTAAAAGCAAAGAAATGAAACAGAGAGGAATTAACAAAATGACCACTGCTTAGCCAGCAGCTGGTTTTCAGCAAGCTGCTGCCTTTTAGGGAGCAGTTTGGAGTAACGATGGAAAATTCTCTGAAAGCATAGTTCTGATACTCTGCAACTGAGCTAAAAAAAAGTCAAGTTAAGTACTAGATATAACCAGAAAATGAAGTTGGTATATGAATTGTAAGTCCAAGCCATGCCAGGCTTCAGCCCTCCTAAAATGGATACAGGAGAGCCACAGGTACAGCAAGAATCAAAACAAGAATGAGGAAGGCTATGGCCAAGCTTGCATGAGAGGGGTGATGAAGCAGCTTCTAAAAAAAGACCTATTCAGGGGGAAAAGCCTATTCACTGTTTCTCGTAATGTGGGAACTGGGAGTCTTCCGAGGACATTATCAAGTTTAAAAAGAGGGCAAGGAAGAATTAATTTTACATGCAGCATAGCTGCCTCGTGCATGTGTCTTTGCCACAGGACACAGCGAAGGCTGAGAGGGTAGAGGCGCTCGAAATGGGATTAGACATATTTGGAGAGGACTGGGCTGCTGGTGACTGCCAGTGCAGCGTTCGAGCTGGAGCTCCAGTTCAGGAAGCCCTGAGTGACCACTCAGTGCTAGGAGTGCAATAGGGACACTGGGAAAGGCCCGTGGGCACTGGTCATGTTTGTTCTGTGGTTTGCTCTGAGCATCTGCTACCGGTCACTGTTGGAGGCAGGATACAGGGTTGGACCGATCCCTGGTCTGACCTCACAAAGCGGTTCCTATGTTCCTCTGTCTCACCAAGAAACACAGATGTGCTGTGCTGACAGATAAATAAAATAATCTAACTCTAAATAAACTGAATGTTCTCCTTGAACTGAAAAAAACCCTAAAACAAAACAGCAGCAACAAAAAACCCCAAATAAAACCAAGATAGTGTTTACACTGGGAAGTGTGCATTTATTTTCTTCCTGGACAATTAAAGAGCAGCTGTAAGGGTTTTATTCAGACTCCCCCCTCCAAAGTTCACTCTTAGGTTGAGACAAATGTTCTCCGTGCCAAATAAGACATTTGAAGATGGCTTTAAAGGAGAGAAAACAGAGTTAAGATGCAAATTGTGTTTTGCTGCAAGTTTAACCAGTAATTTTACATTTTGCTAACAATTTCTTATCTTCAGGGAGAGAATGGCTCTGGTTTAGTGGAAGCTGTGTTTTAGCAGGAGAATAAACAATGACTTTACTGACTAATCAGGATTTCCCAATACTGTCTCATGAAGATCTCAGGAAAAAATCTCCTCACAATAATGCTCCTGATAGTAGGGCTGAGAGATTTGAAGGAGAGCATTAGACCTGATAGTGCTTAGCAGCTGCTAGGATAGGCCCTGTGTATGTCACAGACTCTGAGGAAGTCTGGAATTAATCTTGGTGGCAGGCACAGCAGGGGATTTCGCCTTCCGCAAAGACAGGATTGCCCAATACTTCCCAGTATAAGCTCTTGCTTTTAGTTTCTCATAATATCAGCAAACTTCAGCTCTTCAGGCCATAATTGTGCACACTGGAGGTCTTTCCCTATCTTACGAGTTTGGGAAAATGTCAATGCGTATGGAAACTTCTGAGGAGGAGAGAATGGAGACAGAAATAGGGGCTTGCAACTCACCTGCCATCTCGCTCCTGTAAAGGCTGCTAAATCCCTCTGGAGGTGTGGCAAAGACCTGAAACATGGCAGAGGAGCTGCTGTCAAGAAAGTGTGTTTTCTTGCTGTCACCACAAAAACTAGCTGTTGTTTACTTATGTAACACCAGGAAGTCCCACTTACATTTACACATCCAGAGATGAGCAGAGAGGCTGCTAATGCATCAGCAGTACTGGGAATGCTCCTATCCCATATGGATGGCACTGTCCTAGAGAAGAGGGATTACCCTAAACAATGTTTTGGGGGGGTTAGGAAGAATAATGCATTCTTGGTTTGGCTCTTCCTCGTGCAGGTAACTAGAAGCTGACTTTATAACAGCATCAGACTTCAGGCCCTGCTGCATTAGAGAGTGCTGGAACTGAGTGCGCAACCTTGGCAAGGCTGGACTTCAAGGAGAAGTCCCAGAACCCTCCTGCCTTCCAGGTGGGGTCAGTCTGGTGCTCCAGCAGTAACGTCAGAGGCAAGATTGTGTGTTAGCAGCCGGAGTGCTTCCCCTCTGAAGGGAAGATGAGAAATGACCAAGGGTGATAAGTACCTAAAAGCTGTTGATGTTCATTCAGGACTCTGGGAAGGAACGTAGGAAATTTGTGTTTCCTGTTCTGCCAGAGGCGTATTTGATGACACTACCATAATAAATACGTGCAGAAGGTTTGAATGAAGGGTAATTATATGTTAAATTAACTGTATTGCAAGAGCATTAAAGAAAACAAGAACAGAAGAAATTCTTCAATCCATGAGAGGATTTGTGTGATGCCTCAGAAAAATAGATCTTCTCATTAGCAGGAGGCCTATCATTCTTGCGGGGTCATTGGAAGAGACCCAGGGCCTTTTGCACTCTGCATGTGCAGTGTAAAATAGCTTTGCATTTGCTTGATCTTTTTCATTATATTATACAACCTTGAGGAAAGAAAAGCAAGCATTGAATTTGTGATTTATAGCTTGATATTTACTTGCCGTATCCGGGTGCGAAACCTAGTCCAAGAAAGAAAAAGAGACTGTGAGCCCAGAACAAAAGCTACACGCTTAAGGACTAAATGTATTTTTCTTGGAGCACTGTCACCATTAGCTCTGCTTGGAAAGCCAACTGCCTGCTCACCCTGTGAGGGTTTCCAAGCTCATGGGCTTCCACGTTGACGTTTTTCTCTCTCAGCACTCTTTGCATTTGGCTTAGTGGACCTTAACCCCCCACACTCACCACTCCTTGCACAGGAGATCCCTGCACCCCTTTGCTGGGCTGAGAAACCCCCTCGAAATAAATTAACACAGTATGGTGGGATGCAGGAGCATCTGGTGCTCCCAGTTCTGATTTATTTCTGCAGCAACACACAAAACATCAAGTGATAAATTATTGAAAGTCAATGGGCCCCTGGAGAATAAAGCCATGATGAATAGTGAGCAGTTGGCATCCCACATAACCGTGTGTCCCAGAAGGCTACCTAGGGAGATGGTAAGGGGAAAGAAAAGGCTGGAGCCTTTGAAGGATACAGCTGTTAGGAATGTCTTCCTTTCAGTGAGAGTTTACGTTGATTTTTAACGCCTTATTTCAGCAATGGGAAATGGGATTAGTAGTCACCTGGGAATAAATAGTAACCACTAAACTCACTTTCACCTGCAGCTTGGTCTGATTAGGATGACAATGAAGCTGAATTTTGATTTACACTAAATGAATTTTTCATTAAGGACACCAGGACCCCCTTGAAAAATGCTGCAGATACCAGAACTGTCTATTGCAACTCCCAGCGGAGGGAAATTCTGTGCCCTACCACTAAAGAGTCCACAATGTGCTTGTTTGGCATGGAAATCAGAATTATTTTGGAGCCATTGTTTGCAGATGTGAGAACACATGCCAGACAGTGTAAACACTTCCCGGTTGCACTGGTTGTGCAGGACTTTCACAAGGAACCGTGGTGAAACCACCGAGAAACACCTTCCCTTAATGGTCCTGGAGCTTGTGGTCAAGTGGAAAAAAATTCCAGTTGAGAGGATGTGGTGACTGGGATCTCTGCAGGGCGGAGCTGGCTGGGGCCGCTGGGTGGCACTGGGACAGGCAAACACTCCCTGTGCCTCTATCCCATGTCTTGAGAGCTGGGTGCAGAAAACACGTCACTGGTCATGAAAGGCTGGTTGACAGCAGGTCTGTAGTACTTCAGATTGTTACAGCAGCCTTCTCCAAGCCTTTAGGTGAGCTTCGCTTCATCCTCTGCAGCAAAAGATGCCCATATCTTGCATACGTGAGTGTGAGAGCTAAAATGAGGCCAGGAGTGAAAAATTGAGCCAGAATGAGAGCTAGTGCTCTGGGCCCCAACCACTCCTCCCTGACTCCAGATCTTCCCACTGGATTTCCCTTCAGGAGGGCATTATGTACCTGTGCATGGACATCTAGGGCATCCTTTCACAAGCTCTTTGAAAATCTTGAGCTGGTGCTTCAGCCTGTCATGTTGCTTGAGTGATGTGACCATTCACCTGTACTACAGCTGGCAGCTAGGAAATATCCCGGTCTTATTTGGGAACACTCCCATTTGCAAGATTGTAACTGGCAATTAGCTATAACTTCACTTTGGGTACAAAGTTTCCATTTCAATTGCCGCAGGAGACTACAAATGCCACATTTTCCGGGCTGTTTCTGCTTCAGAGAGCTCAGCTTTCAGACACATGAGTTTGGGGGAGCTGTTCACATGTGTATGTATCTGAGTGAGAGAAAACTCAGTACATTTTCATGTTTGTTTGCTCTTATTTGCATCTCCTTCCATCTTCTACTAGAGTGGGTATTGGTATTTATTAGTTATTATTCAGTAACTGGGGAATTCCTTACTGGTAGTGGTTTTTCCTGCTTTGCTTTTGTCTGAAGTACATGTTTTGGAAGTCCCTAGAAACTGCTAGCTAGATGATTCTCATAAACCACTATGGGTTACTCTAAACAGAAAGCCAGAAACACCAAAACACAAGTGTAATTTATGATCGCCCATTAAAAATCTCTGTGTGGGTTTTTGTTGTAACCATGAATTGCTCAATGGGCCAGTTGAGCTTGTTTGTTGTAATATGTCGCGGGCAGTTGCAAAACTGCAGGTGTAGAGCGGGACGGGTGCCCACAGGCTTAGGGATGCGGGAGGAACCAGTCACATACACCCCATGTTCATCAGCAGCACCTCCAGCTTTCCCAGCTCCAGCTTTGCCTGCCCAGCCCAGGCTGCTATGGCATGTTGGTTAATGGAAGGTAACTTGGACTTGCCTCTTATTCTTCCTAGCTCTCTCCATTTCCAGCTTCTCCTTCTGCAGTGACATTGACACAGGTTGGCCATACTGTCTCACCTCCCTCCCCCTCCATCCTTGCTGCCAGTCTGTGTTTAAACCTCCAGTGAATAAACCAGGGCCTGAAGGGACATTACAGTCTGAATGACTTCTGACAACCTGTTCTCTTTGCCAGGTCTTGAAATGCACTCTGCAGCACTGATTCTGCCTCCTGAGCTAGGAGACACCATTGGGGGTGGAGCAGGTACCTACTCTGCTCATAGAGGACTTTGGTTTTTCTGTAACTAAACCAGTGACTTTTATCTGTGCACTACATGAAACAAAAGTACAGCACAGGTATGTCATTTAAAGTGCCTTAATCAGAATAAATTCATCACTGATGATATCAAGTGTCCTTATACAATGAAAACAAAACATTTATTTTTTTAATAGATTTTTTTTCCTCTGCCTCTCACATGAACAGGGGCTTATTATCACCATTTCCACTGCTATATTCCATATGTAACTCCAAATCAAATCCTGACTCATTTCATCTCTTACCTGGCAGGGTCAGTTTAACGTATAGAAATCAGTTTTACATCTGCTTTGCAGATCACCACTGGCATACTTTAAAAATTGTTATATGTCTATAACGATGCCTTTCTCCCCTCCCCCAGTACTGCAGTAATGTCAGGATTTATTGAATCTGAAGGTCCAGTTGTGATCCTGGCTCCCACTCACTAAATCTGAACCTCTGGGGTCTATAAATCTTTGTGCACAGTTCAATTTATAGAAGTGAACATCTGCTTATCATACAATATTTAAGTTGCAGGTGTATTCTACCAGTAAAATAAACACATGAGTTCACGAATGCCTAGGCTGTAGGATGTTAGGCAGATGTTGAAGAGATGGCAATGGCCTCTCCTGTTGGGAGAGTCCTCAGCGGAAGCACTCACCGTTGGCAGAGTTGCTGGATGGTGGGGTGGCTCTAAGGGCTCTGTGTCACTAAGTAGTGAAGGCAGCACAGCTTTCACCCTAAAACCTCAGCCTAATTATCTCCCTGTGCAGAGAACAGCGTCTGGCTGTGATGAACACAAATCATGAAAGGGAAGAAAGTTCATCTTCCTGCCTGTCCTGTGTCTGGTGGGAAAGGCATCAGCCCACGTAAGGATGGTTAGCCTTCTGCACAGCCTGGGGAATGACAGGCAGAGCACTGACTCTGTTTCTTCACTCACATGATGAAAAATACAATGCACAAGAGAATTCCATCTCAGAGTGTATATGGAGAGGGAGAGACCTACAAACACCTGAATATGATGGGAAAGGCTGAAGAGTCCTGTTCCACAGTTTACCAACCACAAATCATTGGAAAGAGAAAACAAAAGGAGAAGAAAGTATCCACTGTGAGTGGAAAGGAGGAAAAAGGAGGTGACCAAGGAGAGTCACTGATGGCTGAGCTGGGAAACAGAAGAGTGGCACAAAACCAAGATGACTTCATATGACACATAGGAGATGACCAGGACAGGGGATTTTTGACAATAACTGAGGAAGCCAGCGGTGACAGCAGTTTCACTAACGAAAGAAGGAGGAGATAAAATGAATTGCTAAAGTGAATGAAAATATTCCTAGTTTGGAAGGCAAAAGTTGGGCTTTAAATACCGCTTTTTATATTTGAAGGCTATCTCATATCAAAGCTCCAGACTCCTAGCTAGATTATAACTCCCTGTTGAAGGTTACCCTTCTTCCTCTCTCATTGCCCATGGGGAAGGAAAGGTGGCTATGGAGACCAGCTAGGAGTTTGGTGTGCCTGGGACCTCCTTGGGTGTGGAGCCTGATGCCACGCAGAGATGAAGGAGGCAAATATAGCCATTTGGGACAGTGGGATCACTTTACCCAGCTCCTCTCCAGCCTGGGTCCCGTAACACCATACACAGAAGTACTTACCTCAAGCAGTGCCTGGAGAGTAACTGAGCTCAGAGCAGTGGTAAGCATGTGCAGAGGCCAGGCCAGCATTTCTGGTTGCCCTCCATCCCCATGGCTGGCAGTGGCAGAGCCTTTCTCCTGGCTTTGCCCAGGAGATTCCTTGAAAAGGGCTTTAGCCCAGCACCTGGTGAAGTGTCAATTGCAAGAGGTAGCAAAAGTGCCTTGGGGCATGAGGCATTGAGAAAAGCATGTTTGCATTCAGGAAAGTGCTTGTGCTTCCATTTCAGGATGAAGAGCCTCTCTGTAAGAAGTCCAGCTCCAAGGATGGAGCAGAGGCCTTTCTCCTCCTAGCAAACAGCTGCCTGGAGAGGGAACTGGCTGCAACGGACTCAGTTGCACAGCATGGCATGGTGCTGGGCTGAGAAACTAGTTGGGCTCCCACACTCCATGTAGCTGTGTCTCATCAATCTGTTGCATGCATTTTGGAGGGTGAACAGCTCAGTTCATAAGGTTGCCCATGGAGGAGGGCAGCAGGGCATCTAGTTAACATAGCAAAGCACCTGAAAAAAAATTATTTTGAAACATTTTAGCTCTACTTAAATCAAAACATCTATTAATATATTTTAAGACCTTCCACAGTTGTTTTCACCTCCCTCCAGGCTAGTCTAACCTCAGACGTAATTTAGCATGAGGCATGAATATCTTCACTTATTTTACCCGTAAAAGAAGAAAATAGGGAATTTGTTCAGACTGCCAGGAATCTGGAATTTGTTGATGAATGGACATTTGGCTGAACATAGTGAATTCCCAGCTAATTGAAAGCAGATAACGAAAGTAATGCATTTACCTTGAAAAACATAATTTTCTTAATAAATAATTGAAATGGCAATCTTCTGACAGATGAAAAAGGAAGAATACTAAATAAATTCAGGATTAATTCCTGTCCTATATATTATAGCATACTTAACAGTCATACCTTATGAGGAGATTAAAAACTATAAATCTTTTCTTCAGCATGGTTCCAGAGAGTACTTTGGTCTAGAAAGTGCAAGGGCCATCCCGTTCAGGGGAGCTTGGTTTTAGTTATCATCAGCCCATGTTTCTGTCTCCAAATAGCTTACCTAGGGAGAAGAATGCAGAAGCTGGTGGAAGAAATTAACCTCAGAAAAACATAGGGGATGGCCAGTGTGATCACAAATGATTGAATCAACTTCTTTGTAGGTGTTCACCTTTCCTATGTCCTTCCTCTCCATGAGGGTGGGCCAGCAAACCTCTTTCACATGACACTGGTAGGGAGCAGGGGTTAGGATTACACTTCAGTCAAAGGGCAATAGTTTTCAGCTAAGGGAAGGTTAATGGCTGAAAATCTTAGCTTGAAAGACTTGCTGATGATCTGAGCACACCCTCCATTTTAAGCAAAAAAGAGTGAAGGATCCAAATGAAGGCATATGGGTCCAAATATCCCTATCTGGGTAGGGCTATGAGTTGGAAATCATTCTGGATCTAGAAGCAGGTTCCTCCCATCTTTATGCAACAGGACAAAATTAAATTGCAGATCTGAACCCCACCTAAGTGTAGAGTTTTCAAAATGCAAAGGTGGATTTTATTTTATTTTATTTTATTTTATTTAGCTTTAGTTTGGCAGTGATTTGCTGTGGGATTGTGGTTTCAGTGGAACAAATTGTTCACAGAGACATGAAACATGACAATTTTTAATCTGTTAAACTGCAAAGTTTGGCCATTCTAATTGGAAGCGCTATTAATCTGTGTTAAGTTTGGAATTACTTTTCTATCAGTTTGCAGCAGGTTGTGGTTTTGGGCAAAAGCCGTGGAAAACTTGGTAATTTCACAGATTTTCAATAGGAAAAGGGGAAAAACTATGGTGATTATACTTGAGTTGTGATTTAAGACTTTAGACTTGGTCAAACTCGTGGGCTGCAAGGCCATGTGAACTACAAGTCCTATAAGTGGGAACTTCCCCACTGAATGCAGCAGATCCACTCACAGAGGTGCTTCCCCTTAGATCAGCTCTTTAGCTGATAAGCAGCAAGAGATACATACAGCTTCTTCATGAAATCAGTGGGCAAGAAGTTCTATGAGGCCACAACAGGAGCTGAGGAGTATGAAAAAATTGAATAAATGGTTTTGAACATCTAGCTTCCTTGCTACTAAATGTTCACTACTGTTCAAGATCTGTAAGTTCTATTAGCATGGAGAAATTGACATACTCTAAAGATTGAGTTAAAAGAACAACTGATGAAAAGTTTGACAGTGACTAAATTTGGTGGCTACACTAGACAATTCATCTTGTTTTGTCTCTCTGTAAGAGCATCTAGCAGCAAACAGTAACTTGGGGAATGTTTGAGCACTCTATTGTGTAAAGAAAGGTCTTTCTAGCTGTCTCAGTGGCAAGACAGTCTGCTAGATGAAAGATTCACTGAAAGTGTGTGTCATGGAATCATAGAATGGTTTGGGTTGGAAGCAACCTTAGAGGCCATCTAATTCCAACCCGCTTGCCACAGGCAGGGACACCTTCCACTAGACCAGCTTGCTCAAAGCCCCATCCAACCTGGCCTTGAACACTGCCAGGGATGGGGCAGCCATAACTCTGGGTAATCTGTGCCAGTGCCTCACCACCCTCTTAGGGAAGATTTTTTTCCCACTGACAATCCATTTTCTTAGATTTTTTAAGGTTAGAATATATTTGAGGGTCTTCTTGACATATCTCCATTGTAACAGAACTTATGCACAACCCATTAGAACTGTCTCAGTTTTACAGTATTATTTTCTTTTGGGGGGGGAGAGAGGAAGGGAATCCTGCAAGCTTTATTAGAAACTGATCAATGACAAGAATAACAAGGAGCCAATTAGTGAGTAATTCTGCAGTTAATTACTCTTCCCTCTGAAAAACAATGTCTTATTTCATTCAGAATGAAACTAACTTCAGTGTCAGACCATGATACTTGTTAAATATTTGTCCAACAAGTGAAGGAACACACCTCGTGAAAGTTCTGCTGTCTGTGCAGCCATAACTCGTTAGTATCAAGTCATCCTCCAGCATCCTCCAGCCTTCCTGTAGACGTCACATAAACTGAGCTCTTGAGTCTCTCAGAATAAGGCATGTTTTCCTATCCTATCAATAACTAACTATCAAGTTAGTGTGTTTCTTTCTGAATCCTCTCAATTTTTTTTCAGGACCCCTTTTCTGAACATCAAAACAATTGAAGGAGCCATCACACCATTGTGAAACACAAGGGATACCTTGCTCCTTAATGGACCTTGTTTTGCATAGCCAAAGGCTGATTCAGCCTCTTTAAACACTGAAGTTGATTTTGTAGAATCATAGAATAGGTTGGGTTGGAAGGGACTTTAAAGACCATCTATTTCCAACACTTGTGCCATGGGAATTCAGCTGGCTTTGTACCAGGATCTGGAAATCTCTTTGGAAACATGGATTACCTCACTTGGTAAACCTGGCCTCCTTTGCTGTCCCTTACTTGTGCGTTGTCTGTTATGGGGCAAACCAAACTGACCTCCCAGATCAGCTCTTACATCCTTGCTATTCACCCGTCTCTCACAGTCTTTGTCCTATTTTCCAACTCCATCAGCAGGGAAAGGTTGCTAAAGAGTGAAGGGCCAACAACTCAGCTCATGAGATTGCTTATTCCCCAAAGACAATTTTATTTGAAGACCTACCAGCTGGTAAATAGTCCAACACTATCGTTTACATCAGCAGTATTACCTGTATTGGTTAAACTTGTACATGCTCCATCATTATAATATTATTTGGACAGGGTCTGTTTTTAAAAAGTTCCTGATTATTTAAATGTAATTCCACTTTTCCCCCTTTAATTCTTAATAGAGTTCCCAAATAACTGTTCTGTTATTTTTTGCAGATTGATATCAGGCTGACAGGCCTATATTTATTCATGTCATCCTAGTTACTGTGTTTAAGTGTTGGCACAACATTATCTTTCCTTCACATCTCTAACTTCTCTAGTGTTCCAGGACTTATTCAAAACCAGTAACAGCGGTTCAGCGAACATCTTTGCCTCTTGGATGCAAATTATACAGGAACTGCCAATTAAGAATCTCTAAGTTTAGAAATTAATGTTATAAAAGAAAGGGTTGTTTTTCTTAAACAAGATGCAGTGTGTTTCCTGGCTTTTCTCCAAATACAGGTGGAAAATATTTACTCAGTGTTTTCACTTCTTTGGGTTTGTTATTGCCGGTCTTAGCACATCCATTTAGAAGCAATGTGATACCTTTCTGAAGAACTTTTTTGAGCTCCTGCTGACCACAGATGACTATTTGTGTCTTTTTCTTACTATGCTGATATAATTTATATAATATTAATATTAATTCTTATTCATTGCCATCAATCACTCTTTTTTGACTAGTGACTTCTCTGGATTTAAGCCTTTGGTACAGGTTGTCAACTTACTAGATGTCAGAGGACCTACCCCAGAGACACTTCTTATGAACAGTCAACAATGAGCCACGCTCAAGCCTTGTCAGACACCAACAGTCACTTAGTGGTGAAAGACACTCTCACAAACCAGGATTCATTCATCTTAGTCATCACTGATCTGCTGTCATTAAGCAGTTGTCAATCAGCCACGTTTCTCAATATTTCAGTTTTCTGAAGCCAGGCTTTTCAGCATACGCACTCCTGGCTGGGGCTATCTGATGATGACGATGATCCTATCCAACCATGATGGCTTGTATCTATGCAGCAGCTACCCGGCACTGTCTGATTCGTCGGTAACCTGTAAAAAAAATATCTAGCAAATAGCATGTTGCACACCAGATTCTACACACACCGCATTACACACTACATATATTTAAGTGATGCCTTCTGTATGTCTGGACATACCATAAATGTGTTGATAGATACCATGGGAGGTCTCCCACTTGCACTACACAGACTGCAGCATTCATGACAATGCACTTTTTTTGTCAATATGTACCATAATCCTGGGAGATAGATTCACTCTGTCTTTGGAGGTGATGCTTGTTGTATGCATCTCAGGCACCATTTCTGAAGACACTAATCCATAATAATATGAGAACATTTGCTCCTGAGTTGCTAAAAACTTGGAAACAGACAAAAATCATTTTCACAGACTGTGCAAGTCCTCCTTAGCTTTTTCTTAGCTGATTCTCTTGAAATACATGGTAAAGATTGATTTAAACATTCCAGCCATGGGAATCTCCCCACCAAATTTCAGCATTATTGATCAGGTCAAGACTGTGTTTCTAAAGGAGCAAAAATGGCTCCCAATTTACTATACAAGCAACTACAGAATGTCTTCTATTGGTCTATAAATATACTTTTCCTGAACATTGAGTTGGTGCTAAAGGACCAGTTGAACCCCTTTGCTCCAGTGTGCCAGAAGGTCAGCTCCTTCCTCAGATGAAGGCGGCCCAGCCCACTGCAGCCCCTGCACTAGAGAACAGAGCAGAACCACAATCTGATGCTAGCTGCTCTTGGCATTTTAAAATGGTCAGTGGTAATTCTACTTATGAAATGAGTTTTCTAGCTGTTTTTCACATAGCATAGGAGACAGCCTGTCTCAGTGCTGATTGAATTATTATAATGAAGCAATCATCTTTTTACTGCAAATCTACCCATATTCTGACAGCTGTGCCAAATGATAAACAGACATAAGAGTGAATGCAGCTAAGATACTGGCTGGCTCCCTCCAGAAAGTCCCCTCAGGTCTTTACAGAGGCATGGAAAGAGTGTCTAGCTTGGGCCAATGTTCTGTGATAATTAGGATGAGGATAAAGAAATAAAACATGAGGTCATTCTCCTTTGAATGCCTAATTCATTTATTACATTTATTAGGATAGTCTGGCTGCTTTTCATGTTGATTTAAAGGGAATGTGTCACTTCTTTAAATCTGCTTGTAGATATTCAGTTTTGTGTGAAAAGCACAGGAAGAATAAGTTAACTCGAAACAAACTGGTCATCTATTAGCAAAGGCTTACTCTTCCTTTTGTATATGTTTGTTGGATGTTAATGGTGAGGCTTTGGCCAGTCATCTTGAAAATAACTCTCCAAAATGAAACCAAGCTGTACTTGGGTCTGATGGTCTACTCTCACCAGAGATGCGGAGTCTACCTGAAGCAAGTAGATACCCAAGGCTTGAATAAACACAGGGCAGGATTCATCTCACCTGGCTTCAGAAAGCTAGAAGGAAGCTTTTGTTATTAGAGGGGAGAAGTAGGTTTGTCCAGGGCCTCACTCATCCTCTCCTGTAGTATATGTCCATAAAGGTGTCCACAAAGGTGTCCACACAGTCTTCAGTTTTGATTAACCCCTATTACTTGTTCTCAGCAGCCCCAAGCTCTGTGGGCAGCGCTGGTCTCCTCAACAGGACTGCCCAAGGAGCAGAGTCCTGCCCAGCTGGCAGAGTGCAGGTCTAAGCCAGCCCACCATTTTGCACTGGAAGTGTTATGATTTGATCCATTTCTTTAAATTTCAGAGTTGAGAGAGAACAATACAGCTCTTCCCTTCCAGTTGTCCTGCCAGACTTGGAATGTTCTTCAGCCATTTGGGAAGGTATTATACTTGCAAATCCATTTATTACTTTGACTTTGGCTTTCTCATAAGAGCCCTGGCTGTACATCTGAACTATTACCCCAGCTCAGTTTACCTTCTTGTAAACTTTGCTGATATGTAAAGTGTTGGATGGGTCCTGTGTAAAGCATATTGTCCTATTAAAACACATTTAAAGAGTCTTGTAAACCCTGGAGATTAACCCCAGTGTTTATGGAGAGTTATAGATGCTAATTCTTGCATACTTGTCATTCCAGGACATGGCCTGGTGGCAAATATTCTTGCTACCCCATAGCATTTACGTCAATGGGATTTGTCCATGCTCTGATTCCTTAGGGCAGAGAAAAGAAATGGTGGGAAAGAGGAATATGGGCATTTACCATCCTAGACTACATTAGCTGGCCATAAAATCTTATAGCTATCTCATAACTGGAGACCTCAGACTGGGAAATAGAAGAAAGACCTTCCCAAGAGGACAGTTTTGGTTAAGATCACGCTGGTTTTGGCTGGGGTAGAGTTAATTTTCTTCATAGTAGATGTTATGGGACTATATTTTGGATTTGTGCTGGAAACAGTGCTAGTATATAGGGGTGTTTTCATTATTGCTGGGCACTGCTTACACAGAGCCAATGTCTTTTCTTATCCCCACACCACTCCACAAGTGCATAGGTTGGGGTGCACAAAGAGTTGGGAAGGAATGCATCCGGGACAGCTGATCCCAGCTGACCCATAGGGTATCTTATAACATATGGGGTCATGCTCAGCATATAAAGCTGAGGGAATAAGAAGGAAGGGGGGACATTCAGAATGATGGCGCTTGTCTTCCCAAGTAACCATTATGTGTGATGGAGCCCAGGGATAAGAGAGCCTAGCTCTCTCAGAGATGGCTGAATATCTGCCTGTCTATGGGAAGCAGTGATTGAATTTCTTATTCTGCTTTGCTTCAGTGAGTGGCTTTTGCTTCACTTTTTAAATTATCTTTACCTCAGCAAATGAGTTTTCTCACTTTTACTCTTTCAGTTCTCCCCTCCATCCCATCGGGGTGGGAGTGAGTGAGCAGCTGCATGGGGTTTAGTTGCCAGCTGGGGTTAAACCATGACAAGAGCAATAATATTCCTATGATAAGGTACATCTGTGTATGATCTTCTCTCCTACCTGTCCTTCGGAACACACTCAGCTGTCAGCAGCAACCCCACAAACCATCAGCTTCCTCACCAGCTGTAGGCATCTTAATCTGCCCAGCACCCATCAGTTTCTTCCTTACTGGGTTTAGCAGACTTTTAACATCTAAAACCTTTTGTCTGGTGGTAAAATAGTAAATAAAAATTGATGAACTGAACACTTAGGTGTATATGGGTGTAACTGTAGGAAAGTATATTCTGTGTGCTCCTGCAAATATAAAGATACTGGTTTAGTGCATTTGTGTGTGTGTGTGTCTGTGGGTGTACATGTTTGTACACATGTGAAGTGTCTGGTGCATATTTATATGGCTAAAATAGATCTGAGAAAATTCAATTCGCCTAAGCTGACACCTAAGTATACAAGTTTGTAGATGTCCATAAAGCTAGCCCTAGCAGCTTTTTAGTAGGACAGAAAGCACGTTTTGGGTGATATAATTTCTTCAGGAGACAACAGGTTTATCGACTACCACACTCAGTGGAGCCACAGATAGTTCAAGAATTTGAACTTTATGGATAGGTGGGCTTTTGGAGGAGAACTGAGGTTTACAAGTGAGACCACCATGAGACCACCATAAAAGGAGATAATGAGGATGGAAAGGTAGTGAAGTTCTGACCAAGTGCTTTGGGAACAGCTGCCAGCCAGAAAAGTTGTAACCTGTAAAGAGCTCCTTTCCAGATGCTGATCATTCTTGTCTTCAGGAGAACAGGTTTTTCTAGATTGTGGGTTTTTTCGTTTGTTTATTTGGTTTTTGGTTGGTTGCATTGTTGTTTTTTCCTAATTTGAAAAATAAACATATGTCATCAATAAATCAACTGGCTTTATTATCTTCTTAATTTGACACAGTCTCCTGGATTCCAAATTCTGGCAGACCACTGTGATTAAGATGAGTGAGGAAATCAGTAATCCTCATACTAGCCAACTGAAACCCAACATTTTTGATGGAAAGAATTTTCTGAATCTTGAATGAAGTAAAAAAGTGCTCTATATAACTGGGAAACCAAGAGAAAATAATAGGACAATTAAAAGAAAGCAGATAATAGTCCTTTGCAGTTAGACTGCTACTTCACAAAGCCGGGCTAATAATTGGTAGCAAAAATCAATCTGATGAATTTAATCTTTTTTTTTTTTTTGTTTCCAAGAGAGCTCAGTATTTTAAATGCATTCATTAATCAGCAATACTTTCTGGATAACTTTCAAAACCTAGTTCTTACTCTTTTGGGCTAGAGCAGGTCACAGTGAGTGATAGATATTTACAATGCTTTGGTTGCATGCTTCACCATGTACCATGCTTCTGCTACCTACCTAAGGAAGTATAGCTTAAAGCATCAGATTTCTAGCAACTATATTTATTACCCAGCTATACCTATGATGTAGCATAGAGAAAGGTAGACTCGCCTGTATAAGAAGATTTTATGTGCAACATAGATGGTAAAATGATGTCCTCCCTTTAGCTTTTTGAGCATACTGGGTGTCCTAGTTTCTAGTAGCAATTTTATGTTTGGAAGCTCTTTTCCTTAATCCCTTTATTGTGCCCAGCCTCAAGAAACACATATGACTAAGGGAGGTGTGTGAAATAACTCTTGTCTCCATGATGACCTGTCTGCATATCCCTAACATTTGATTGTGCTCCCAACCTAGAAGGATGCTCTTGTAAAGAGAGATTGGCATCCAGCTCTAGGTGATGCTGATTATGACCATTTTACACTAGCATGCTGATAGTGTTTTTTTCCCCCAATGTTTAGTCCAGTCAGAAATATCCACCAACTACTTTATGATTTACCTACTGCTTCTAAAAGCAAAACTTGTTAAACAACAAACAACACAAAACAAAAAGATAGGAACAAAATGTCACCCAGGGTTCAGAGGTGCACACAGATTTTCAGGCCTTGTTTACAGTGCAGCCTCCAAGATACAATGCAAAACCTAGTACTGTCTCCTATAATTTTTCTGGGGTTATACTTTATGATAATTGCATTCTCCTGTGAACAGCTGTATGGGCACTGCATGGAAATTTTACTGATAATGTTTGAATTTCTCCTCCTGCCCTTCCCAAATATTTCATATAGGAAGATGGCCTCATGTAGAAGCAGCTTCTGTGTCTTGCTGACCCAGATGCTTGCAGCCAGAGCACGGTTTATTGCAAAAGTGAAGCTGTAACACCAGCAAGGAGCTAAAGACAGTTTTGCCTTTGGATGACTAAGAAATTTGAGTTTGTTATCTCAAATAGCTAAAATGCAGAGAGCCAAAATTACTATTACTTCATCTTGGAGCGGTGTGGATTTGGACAAGACAGCTCCCTCACAGAGGGAGAAGAGGAAAAGCTCCCCAGCCATTTACTAATTTCATGCTTGACATGGGATAGCTGAAAGCTTTAAATAACAAATCCATTCATTGCATTTGCTTATGAGAAGTGATTGCAGTGGCTGATCTTGCTGTCGGGTGTGAACCCATGCATTTCCTGTGGCTGTGCAGCATTCTTCCAAGCACCACAGCTTGGATCCTGGTGCTACCAAAGCATGGGCTAAGTGCACTGCAAAGTGCCCAAGTGGAGAGTCTGCCCCCCAAAAAGAGGAAAACTGTGTAACTGGTAAAGGGCTTGGTGACAGAAGGCTGGCAAGTTTTGCTCATACTCTTGGAGCCATAGAGGCCGCTTGAAGTTGGTCTCTCCAACCATTTTTCTCTCAGTGAAGTTAATTTAGACCTTTGTTTTGCAAAATAATGGCTTTTATTTGCAGGCTCTGCTTGAGCTGGAATGGTCACAACAAGTCTTTGTGGGAGCAAGGGAATGTTTGTAGTGTGTGCAGACTCCCTCTGCAAAGGTCTTGGGATGAGGTAGCAGGCAGCAGAGGTCAGGCTCTCAGTGTCACAGGGAAAGCTTGAAACTTCAGGATTTCTTACCCACTAACAGGTTTACCTAACTGGATCTCGTGTATTTCTTCTTCAGTGAAGAAAACAGAAGATGTTAATTTGGTCTATAAAGAAAACTAATCAAGATGAAACCAACAGAGCTGAGTGGCTTGCAAGCTAAAGGAACACACAGCCATTGAATCTGGTCTGGGTGAAACATTGCTTGTTTGTTCATTACTGGAAAATGTGGCTTTAGGAGCAGTGCAAGTGGTTTGTTGTAAAGCTTTGGGAGATACTAGGTCCCTGCTAAGCCTCCCACATCTGCTGATGAGTGGAGAGCTCTGGGGGAGGAGGAGGATGGGGGGATGCTGGCTGCATGGCAAAGGATGGCCAACAACGTGGACTCTGTGGGTACTGGCCTCCCCACTGGCCACCCAGTGGTGGGAAAGACACCTGGTGTTCCTGTCAGATGTGCAGGCTTCTTGTGGAAGCCAAGGGTCCAGCATCATCAAGAAGTTGTGACAGCTTCAGTTGAAAACGATTTGGTGGATTGAATGAAATTGGTAAAACGTTTATGTTCCTTACAAACACGCCACTCTGCCTTTCTGCTTACAATGGTTTTGTGACCACCGAGACAACAACTGGTATCTTACTTTTTGTGAGGAAGACTCTGTGTTAATTGCCTGTTGTCCTAAGAAATTGCTTGTTGTGATTAGCCTGTGGCTGCTTGCTCAAAATTCTGCTCCCTCTTTTTAAAATAAACTCTTTCTCCCATACCTAAGCTTGTGGTGTGGGGCTTTAGCTGCCTGAGCAAATGAAGGGGAGGCAGCTAGTAGGCTGACTTGACTTTAACATCCATACCAGCTCCAGCCTGCCTGGGCTTGCGTTAGCGTTGGGTTAGCCTGGTCTGTGGCTTAGCTGGGGCTGCCCACAGCTGCTTCCTCTCTTCGGCTCTGCACAGGGACTCCTTCGGACGTGAATAAGTCAGCTTGTCCAGTCTGACCCCTGAATGGCATTTTCTGTCTTGGATGAGTACAGCAGAAGAAAGAAGGTGTAGATCATGGGAAACTGGTGAGAACCTCCTTCGATGAGCCGATTACTCAGACTTTCCCCCTCTGATTGTGTCAGGTGCCTCTTTCAGAAACCTTAACTCACACTGTTTAGAGTTTAATTTTAGGATCATGCCTCCCACATATGGCTTTTATACTGTGGGAAGCCTTCAGACATATCACACTTAATCACTGTTTATCCTTACTCACTTTCTTGCCATACTTGATATTTGTTTTTAATTAAGAACAACTTTTCTGTCTCATGCATTCATCCAGCTAAATGATAATGCTCTGCTCCAAGAAGTCACCATTGCTTGCTGCATCAGTTCAAAGCAGGGCTTGCTGAGTTGGGTGGCACTGTGTTTTTTCTTCTGCTGTCCCTGAAGAGTCAGCACAAAACAAACCATATTTACTGCACGAAGCAGTACAACAAACCATATTTTATTTTGTGCTTCAACAAAAAAACCAGCACACAAATTCCTTATCTGTGGCCAGCTGTGTCACAGTTTGAGGATGCTTGTAGGATTTTTCCTAGGAGGAAGGTTAGTAAGGACAGAAATATTCCTATTTGAGTGACATTGTTCATCTGCTCATTAGAAAACATACAGCGAATGAAAGCTTGGCTTTTCAGAAGACAGCAGGGGCTTTGCTACAGATTTTCATGAAACCAGGATTAAACTCCTCTACTCTTAACATAAATAAAGCAAATTTTGCAGCCAATACATCTGTCACATTTCCCATTGAATTTTCTAGTAGCTGAAATGGGATCTTGGGTCTGAAAGATATTAAACTCAGAAATACAACTGTACTTCATTGGGGAGCCTACACTCCCATGCTGCAGCTGATGTTGCCAAGGCAGAAGTACATGGAAGAGAAATGCAGATGTTTTAGTTCTGTATACCATGGAATCAAACTGAAGGAAGAACTGGATTAAAAGAAAACATGCTATTGCTTCTCTTACAGTCATTGTAGCCATGAAGAATAAAAGCACTCATCCACAACATGTATCTATACAGACAGGAGTTTGCAGGGTGTTAGAGGAAATAACTTCTATGAAAACAGGTTTGTAAAAATGTAGGAACAAAAGGTGTAAGTGGGTTTTTTGTTCAGACACCACATTTTAATCTGCTTCTCTAATTCTGTTGGCCATTTAAGGGAATGTGAGCTGTTTGGGAATACCTGACACACACATCAGGTATTTTCCATGTCAGAATCACCATTTAGGAGACAACATGATGTTTTTTCGGCACTCATTTTTATCTGTTAGTGAAGCAGATGAGTGAATGAATCTATGTTCCCAGCAGAACTGCCCAGGTGGGAAAGACATCCCGTACAGACAGCCTCTTCACAGATGCTGCCAGACACCAGTGCTTTAAAACTGCTTATCTTTCACCTTCCATTTTTGTGTACAAAATACCCTGCAAAAAGTACATGGTCTGGAGGGGTCAGGGGCTAGGTGAGACATAACCATACCTAATTTCACTTTTACCCTCCCCCTTTTCAGAGACCATTCTCCAAGCCTCTTCTTTTAGCATCAGCTTTGCTTTGGTTTATAAGGGGTGTTCTTCTGCATGTTTTACTTTCCTGGAAGATGCTACAGTCATGGGACAGATGAGAGAGTGGTGACATTATAAAAACCGGAGAATGACCACAGTGCAGTTGGAAGGGAAGAGGTGCTTAGTCAGAAGGTTTGCTTTTCTCTGGGCCAGAATTTCTCCCCTGCTGAAAGGTGTTAATTCAACATGTCTCCTGTTATGGCAACAGTCAGTTTTGGTTTTGGCTTCTATCAGCACCCACGTAACTCAGTGACCACTTCTTTATAGAAGGGACCATTAAGGACTCAAACCATCCGACACTCCGCAGGCAGGTGTAAAAAAATGACAAATAAGAAATACATAACACCAGTAAAACTTCTAGAACAAGGACAAGATTTTTTTTTGTGTGTGTGTGTTTCAGACAGAAACAGAAAACACATCTCTAAACTTCAATGTTCTTATATGTCATTAGCCAAAGCGACTATAATCCTAGATTAAAATAAAACATCCTCTTAAGTCCTCTGTAAGTTGGTCTTGCCTACATTTCAGGTACTCAAGAAGAAAAAACAAAGCCAAGCAGCTTTTCAGTGTCATAAATCTGAAAGCTTTTCCCATCATACTAAAGCTTTGTGCCAGAATTTGTTTTACAGATAAAGGTACATATATGCTCTACCTGAAACACCCACAATTGCTAGAAAACACAGAGAAGCTTTGAAGGATTAAAACAGAGCATAGAATCTGCAAATAGACTTTGGATCATAAGAGGTTTTTTTCAGTTCATTGGCAGTATTGGAAGAACTAAGCCACAGTTTGCTTCAGGTTGCCTCAAAATGGAAATATTCAGAGTGTTTTGGATGAGTGAAAGAAGAGTGAAAAAAGTAATTTGTAGATGAACAAAATGGCTTATTGTGCATGAAATCAAACACTACAAGTATTTAAGTGAAGCTGCAACCCTGTTTTCAGTCACGAAAGTGTAACATTTAATCTTGCAAATGCTAACATTCAATTGTTTTTTCACTTTGTCAGGGTTTTTTAAGGTCTTATTTTTATGACCTGTCCAACTAGGCAAAGTTGGACATAAATTAGAATTTTTTTTGGTCAATCTGTATCAGCAATTCCTAGGAAAAATCTATTGCCATAAATGCTATCCATCTGTCCAGCCAGAAGCCATGACATACCTGTTTCTTATTTGTAGAAGTGTGATTCACTATGACAGGCAACTTTTAGGAGATTATCATGAACCCTAGAGGTCTCACAGCAGATCTCTAGTTTTTCATCCTTTTAGGGTAGTGTGCTGTAGAAAAGACAGACACTGATCTCTGCTACCTCTATGGGAGGAGACTTTTCTCTGAAGTGTCAACTCCATCTCCCATGCAGCTATGTGAACCATGGAATCTGCTAGGGCTACCTGGTGTGAAAAAGTTTCCAGACCCCAAGCAAACAAGTTCTTGAATGTTGGGAAGTTCTTAAATGGTGGGAAAATCCTCCATCTTGCAGTGGGCTTTTATCTAAAATACTTCATACACCAGACTTCCCATCCAATCCTAAGGTTATGCAGAAATCTACTGAGACCATATAACACATCTCGTTTTACATAGTAATGTTTTATGTACTGTACATATTCTAAGTTGTTTGCCTTGCAAAGACCTGTGGTAAAGCATATGTTGACTTCAGTAACATTTTGGATTTGGGTTGGTTTATTTTTCATTTGTATTTTGGTTGGAAAGCCAGCACTTTCTTATCTGTGACAGCCTTGCATCTGAGAGTCAATATGGGAACAGAAGACTCAGATAATGGGGAATGAATATATCTGTCAACTTCACATTTCTTTCTGGCATATTAATGCCTGTCAAGGGGTGAGATCCTCACTTGCTGCATATTGGGTCCCTGTTTGTTTCCTCTATGTAGCATACTGTGAAGTCCAATGGTTATACTGCAACAACAAAGCAAACCCATTAAGCCTGGAGGAGCTGCAGTGTTTCATAAACAAATACAGAGGAGGGCATGGAAAACCAGAAGACATTAAAAGCACTATCACATGATTCTTTTCCATTCTCAGAAACCCTGGCTGTATAGACTGCTTTTTCTTTAGGAGGAAGGAGTCATGGGTATGAGGGCGGGGGGGGGCATCTTTCAGTTCAATGAGGAGCTGACTTTGCTCTGCAGAGAAGGGTTCCCATTCCCTCAACATGTAGAAATGGGAAACCTCCAAGAGACTCCAAAGGCATGCATGATCCCAGAAGGATGTGCTTTCAGTAAAATACGACACTTTGCACAACTTAAGAAATGTACCAGACATGCATTAAATCATGTCCATTGATGGGAAAGACATTTCTACCCTAGGTAAGATCATGTCTTTGGCTCTGCAGATTTACTGCTTGGCAGTGGGGGGCTCATGGAAAAACCTGAGTATTCTGTATGAGTTGTGATGCAGAGGCAAGGAAAGTTTACACCTGCCTTGGACTGGACCATTGTCAGAGGAAAGTGAAACTCTCTAACATGATCCAGTTCTGGACTATAGAGGACATGTACTTAGAAAACGAGTATGGAAATGGCAAGTTCACAAAAACCCCAGAAACCAACTGAAATAATAAAAGAAGTCCTTTTTGGTTCCAAAGAAGTCTAGATCCCTGTGGGAGTTCCTGTCATTTATCTGAATTGTGTTGCTGCCTGCAGGTCTTATTGAAATGCCAGCAGCCTGATGTAGGTGGCAGTAGGAAATTAGATGTAGATGGTACCACTGGCAGGGGCAGTTACTATTAGGGTAAGCTCTTGCTATTGCTCAGAAACATAAACCAATACAAAACTGCTCAAGGTACAGTTTTGCATGTTATGTTCCATTCCCTGGCTGAGGAAGACTATGCCTGACAATGTGATGTGCAAATATTCCTTCCATGGGTACCGCTGGGCAAAGTGAAGGCCTGTCACCAGGACCTTGATGGTCCACATAGCCCCCCTGGCCTTTCTATGCCACTGCAGTGTCTATGCTGGAGATCTCTGGGAGATAGAGCGCCTTACCACTCAGGGTGGCTGGAGTTTCCAACCCTTTATGAAAAACCTTCTTTCACAAGAAGAGTAAGGGAAAGAAATGTACCAGTGAGGGAAGACTGAAGGGCAGTATAAAAGCAGCCAAGGTGCAGTGTGCACTTGCCAGTCTGTACAGAAGGGCACCCAGCCAACCTGGGATACCCTGTGCTCTTATCAAGTGCAACAAAGTAAACAAACTTTATAGTTGCTTTCTGATTTTGCAAAAAGACCAGGGCAGGGGCACGTCATGTGAAACACAGGCAAAGTCAGCGGGAGTTTGGTTTTCCAAAGACTAATAAGCATGGTTTGGGCAAGTGCCTGAGACATAAATATCTCCCCCTCCCACCCCAAAACAAGTTGTACTTGGTAGAAACACCCCCTACCAGTGATACTAGGGACAGGTACTCTGTCCTCATCCTCCAGACTGTCTGTACATAGGAAAAGAGTCCTGAACAGCAGCAGCACCCCCCACTCAACCTTTCTCAGCTGCCTGATTCACTCTGTTTATGGAGCTAACCCATCCATAGATGTCCTTTGCTCCACAGCCAGAAATTATTTCCTCTCTATTTTATTTTGCAGTAGAGCATGCTTGCTCCACACCTGTGCAGCCACCCTGGGGTGCCATGCGGCAGACAGACTGAGAGCTGGGTCCTTTCCTTCCCAACCTGCGCACCCAAAGCACATCACAGCACCCTCAGGGGCTCAGCATTGCCTAAGAAAATCCTGTGTTGAAAGGTAGGGTATGGGGCTTGGTTCCCTTCACTCCTTTCATCAGTGATGTGAGCTCAGGGCAGACAACTCACTGAAGATGGTAGTTCTGATGGGTTTGGATCTCTGTCAATAGGAGTATGGGACTGAGAAGCTGTAGAGAGGGAAAGACAGGTGGGTGGCCTAGAAGGTCAGTGTGACCATTCCTTACTCTGAAGAAAGTCCAAGAGCATCTGCATTGCCCCTGGCAGCCTGCTTGTTCCAAAGCATTTTGGAGCAGCTCCCCAGTTCTGTGCCCAACCCCTCTCAGAGATCCCCAGCTTAGCCACCCCACGCCAGCAAGTCTGTGAATTTCAGCATTTAATATTTTTTTTAAGTGTTATTTACAGCATAACCCTCTTTTGAGCATAAACAAATTATTCCTTCATCTTTTTCTCATAAATCATGCATTTCAGCCTCTCACAGCTCCTCTCACTCCTCTTTTCCCTATGTGCTCCCATATGCTTGCATCCTCTGCATAGCCTGGTGCCAAGGTCTAGGCACAGGGCTGCTCCTCTAGGCTCCCCAGTGTGAAGCAAAGCACAGTAATTGTTTACAGCACTTGCTGGCATGTCCCAAAATGACATTTGCCATTTTTCCAACAGTATCACATTGTTGATTCATGCTCACTCCCTGCTTTGCTCCTATCCCGACTGGTTTTCACAGCAGCCCAGTCCATCTTTCCAGCTTGTCCTTCTGGGCACCTGAGTTTTCCCTCCTACATGCTGCCCTCCATGTCTGTCCCACTGAATTTCACCCTCCTGATTTCAGGTCTGTTTTATTTCATTTTATTTGATCGGGACTGCTTTGAATTCCAGTTTTGTCTGTGAAAGTGCTGCTCAGGCCTCTCCAGCCTCAGGCTGTTAAAAAACTACTTGAAGCCAAGATACACCACAGCTACAGCACATCACTACCTGTTGGCCCTGTGACCTTTCCAGAAAAAGAAATTCAGTTGGTTTGACATGATTTTCTCTTCACAGATCTGCACTGGCTGGTTCCCTTCCCTTTGTCATGTTCTGAGAGTCACGCACTGATTGTCTAATAATTTGGCTGAGTATTTTTCAGTCAAACACTGGTAGAACACTGCTCTATCATTACATAGGTGGTCTTTCTCTTTCTTTCTAAAGCTGGGTACCACACTTTGCCCTCAGTTAGTGAATCCCACATCTCAAAACTCATTCACACCTGGCTCACTGGGAGCTCCTTCCCTGCGATTGCTGGGAGCACCAGCAGCATGCATTGAGTATGTGGCTAATCCCATAGGGTAGATCTACATACACTTGCTGGAGAGCTGTCAATGAGCTGTGTGCTCCCAAAACCCAATTTGCTGTTTTCCAACATGTAGCAAAAATGGTGTCATAGGAACAAGGCTGCTGCAAATAAGTCAAAATCTGCTGTGTAAACCTGGGAGCTGAATTTGTCTCATGGGAGGTGGGTCTCCATACACAGCTTTGGGAGTGATGCCTGAGCTGACCAACAGAACTGCTGTCTTTTGCTATATTTTTGGAAAGTGTCATAGGGAGTTAGCTCCTCCAAAATACAAAACTATAGTGCAACATCCTCACATTCACCTCTCCTCAAGCCTCATTTCATGGAGTTCTCCCCCGTTGACTTGAGATACACTGCTGAGTTCTCTGCATTTGGGAATGATGTAATTTCCTTCATCTTAGCCTGGTCCCCCAGCCGCTTAATCCTGTGCTACTTGCACCTACCCACATGACTTAAATCTCTGTGTTATAACTTTTACAGATTCCTTCTCTAAAGATAAACATATATTGTAATAACAGTAAAATAACACATTACTCTTGCAGTCCTTTACACTCGTTAACACTCATCTGGATCTATGCAACCTCATTTTTATGTCCATAATTTTATTTCCATAAATTTTAAATCCATACCTAGGCTGTGGGATTTAATAACAGGTAACTAATGCCCTTCTTTATGAATCTTACTGTTGGTGCACATAACTGTAGTATACAAAGCACAAGGCAAAATTTCTTTGCTGTGGACCACATGTTAAAAGCATAAAGCTCTGACTTAATGCCATATCCTTGCAGAGTAGCACAGTCAACAAACCACTAGATCACGGGATAAAAATCAACAAATTCTTGTGTATTGTTTAAACTTGTTGCTAGAGTAACTTGAAATTTTGTTCTATCATCAACCACTTAAGGAAGGGGGTGAAATAATATGTTGGTATTATATTCTTTACAAATTTTCTACACTGACATCACTTAAACCAGAATCATCTGCTTTTAAAAGAAAAGTGGAGCATAGACAGCTCAAGGTGAAGTTACTCTATATAAGCTTTCACCCTGGAAAGTATTTTTTCATATTAATGGAGAACAGTCTTTTTCCTGCACTCTCAGATGATGCCTTAAGGTTCAGAGCTCCAAAGCAGATGACACTGATTATTTTTTGAGCTACAGAAGTTTATAATGCAATGTGAAGGATAAGTGTTTTAATGGGTAATCACAGAAGGGCATGGGGTCATGCAGCAAGCTTTCCTGAGCAGTGAACAATTAGTCTTTTAAGCACAGTGCTGGAAGGCATGTATCATCCATAATGCATGGACTACCCCGAGAAGACTTTCTGCAGTGTGAAAAGATAGTGTGAATGCATTAGGGAACAGCAGAGATGAAGGTCAGGAATATGGGCAAGCCTGAGGGGACTAGAATTATTGTAGGATGCAGCAAGAAATCAAATGTTGACTCTTACCTGAGTTACTTCATAGATACAGGAACCGTGTGAACCTCACATCTGTAAGCAGGACCCAACAAAGTGACCAGTAATATCTTTCTCTTTTTTTTTAATGCATTTCTCTCCATATCCTTAATAAATCTTAGTGCAATCTTGAGGCTGCATCAGCCCCCTCCTGCATGCACAAGCTGCTGAAAAGTGTGTGTAACTTGAGAAAAAAGTTTCTTTTGCATTTTCTCTGAAGTAGGCAATAGTCTTTTGCCCCTACATGTTTTACTGTTTCCTTTATAACCTGTTACAGGTGTTCTGCTAGTTAATTTCTTAGGATTTTACAGTTACTCTTTCTTAATATAAAGCTGTAGAGCTCTGGAAGGGAAAGAGATTTTCAGTCTCTGGTACACCCATTGTGCTGGTCTGCAAGTCAGCAGAGGGGTGGTCTGTGGATGGACAAAAGAAGGAAGTAAATAAAAGCATTCCCATACATATCTGAGAAACAAACAAACTAGGTGGGGGGGAAACAAACTTTAAAATTAACATCTGAAGTTAAGCACCAATTACATTTGGCCGCAGAGGACAAGCAAGTTGGCAGCACTACACAAACTGGCTCTTGATCTTTTTTTTCAAGATGAATGGAATAAAGAGTGATGAAAAGCACTGTTGGGCAGTATTGCTCACACTGTTGCACAAGAGTTATGGAGACTGCAACACCACCCTGTGAAATCTGGTAAGTGCCTTTGTTTAAGTGCATGGGGATAGTGCAATTGCTGATGTGTCTTTGATGTGGCACCATGCTGCATATTGTTAAATATATGGCTATCTATCTGGTCCAAAGCTACTTGTAAAAGTCTTTGATGGCAAAGACTGATAAAAATGATCTTCATCGGCCCATGCAAACCAAGATTTGTCATTCTGGTGAGTTCTGGTACCTGCCTTGCACACTCGCTGTTGCTTCAACTCTCTGCAAGAGCAGCCTTGGAAGTGTTAAATCTTTCCAGTGACCGATTCACACCCTGGGTCTAGCCTTTCTCTGAGGAGCAGCCTCTTCCCCTTTTCAGTGCTCAGAAACGAGGCTGCTGGCTTCCTGCCCATGGCTCGTTTGTCAGAAACTGGGATCCTTTCTTTTCTGGGTGCATGGCCAAAGAGCAGCGAGTGTGCCTGGCCTGGCCTGGTAATGCCCTGCCTGTCTGGGGCTGCAATGTGTTTCTCACAACTCTCATGCTGGATGATGTTTTCTTTTTTATATTTTATTTTTTGTTTTTTCCTCTTGCAGTCCTGGCAGGTACAAATCTTCTTTGTGGTTCTTTTAGCAAGCTTCTTCACAAGGAAAGGTTTTCTTCCTGATCTTGACATGCATCACCCAGAACTGAAGACATCGTGGTGTAGAGAGTGGAAGGAAAGGGGAGCAAACCCTCTGCTCTCACCCTGAGGACTGCTCACCCTCCACAACTGCCACAAACACCTCTGTGTGCTGTCCCCCTGGCTGAATTTCATGCAATATTGGTAAAGAGGACTTCAAATGGTCTTCTTTGCACATGTGTCTCATGTGGAAAGTGCTGCACCGCAGGAGCAGCTGAAGGTCTGGGACAAGTTTTTCAATAATCTACCTTGAAGCACCATTGCTTGGGCTCCTGGCAAAGTAAGTAGCTGAGTGATGGGGCCAAAAAGTGCTTCAGCACACTTAGGACTCATATATTCAGGGCTCCACACATAGCTCTTGTCTGGATCCTGACACACAGCATCTATATATGTTCAAAAGGTGACAATCTAGTTATTTTCATGTGACTAAGTTGTCTGGGCAGTCATGAAATGTAGCTGCTGCTCCAGTCTGGAAACTGAGATAGTTTGTCTCCTCACACCCTTTTCCCATGAGAAACAATGGCAAATAATTTCATTCAGCATCACCTACAATGTTCTGCCCCATACACTGCCAGACACCTCCCACAAAAAGCATCTGGGGAGCTCTCTCATAACTGCATGCTGTGATGTACAAGTTTGTCACTTGCCTGCATGATGAAGCCACCCTGAAGCTTCCTACAGCTGCAGAGAAGCTGCCTCTGAAATCTTCTCAGAAATGCCCAAGACACACCATGTGTCCATAGATGTTTTTAAGAGCTACCCATGATTCTTAAAATAATGTATGCTTTCCGGGACAAAGCCTCTGTCAGCGGAAACCAAGGGAGTGTCAAATACCCAATTAACCAAAAATGGTGTGTGAATGGAAGGAGTTACACCACTGAAGGTGGTTATGAGCTTGCTTTCACCCAGCAAAAGTTGGACAAAGCTTAATTCTACTTTGCTCTACTGGATGCTGGTGTCCCCCTCAAGCTTACGGCTTGTCTTCAACCTCTTGGCTGTAAGGACAAACCTGTTGGCAGCAGCACCACCTGCACGGTGTTTTCTGCTGGCAAGGCTGAAGAGGAAGACCTCTCTCAGTTTGGAGCTACAAGCCCCCCAGGGTTCCCTTGCAGCATGCCAAAATGAGCAGGGAAGGAAGGCATGTTGCAGTTCCCCCTCTGTCCAAGAAAGAGAGCTGTTCTCTTCCCTTTCAGTCAACAGGAGTTTTCTATGCAGAAACCCAGGAAATGTCACGGCTGCAAATTTTGGGTGGGGGAAGAGGAAGAATGTGGCCTACTAACGATTAGCACACTTCGGCTCCCTAAAGACCACAGGCAGAACTCTGGGGCAGCAGCTTTCTGCAGATGTCACTGGCAACACCAGTGAGAATTAGTGGAAAACTTTTACCAGTTTGTGAAGCAGTAGCTTGTAAATCAATTAAAAGTCCCTTGGAAAAGCAATATTTAATGAAGCTGTGCTATTATGGCTGAGAAGACAATATATTCAAGGAAAATATGAGTGAAAAGGCTAAGAAGACAGCTCACCTACATGCCACAGAAAAAATATTTGGGCAGCCTTATCTCACTAGCACACCCAAGGTAGTCTTGCAGGAGTTGTTATTCTTCAGATGCAAACTCTATTTTTAAATCATTGTGTCTTTGCAATGCAAGGATGGTCCCAGAAGTGCCTCTCTAGGGAGCTGTAACTCTCTGTATGGTAAGTTTAGGGAGGGAATGTGAGAAGGCAGATGTAGCAATGCACTGAGGAAAAAGCTATTGAAAAGTAAAGTGACCCTGTAAAACTGAGATGCTCTCTAAGAACTGGGTGCAGTTGGCAGGTCTCAGCATTGGACAGGTGGGTATGCATGTGCAGACATGAAAACAGGTATGAAACTGGACAACATTTATTTTACTTAATCCTTGGTAGAGGCACATTCCTGGCATACATGTGACACATTCATCCCCCAGCAACCCTGGATACCCTGTCATGGGGTGAAGGGCTCAAGTGCATGCAAGGTTAGTGCAATAACATGCATTTCACTAGCTGGCAACTAAGTACCACACAGCCACCTGCTCACTCCTCCCTGTCTCCTGTCATAGTGGGATGGGGAGGAGAACTGGAGAAAGGTAAAGCCCATGGGTTGAGATAAGAACAGTTAAATAATTGAAATAAAATAAAATATAATACTAAAAGAAATAATAACAGTAATAATAGGAAGAAGAGAGAAAGAGAAATAAAATTGATGCACAGTACAGTTACTCACCACTCCGTGATGCCCATCCCATCCTCAAGCAATAATTGCCAGCTCCTGCCAGGGAGAACTCCACTGTGGTCCCTGAGGGTCTGGACTAAGGCTCAGCAGTGTAATTTGTTTTGGATGGTTCTAAGCTCAGTGGAAATACATGTGTTGACTTGCAGGCATGCTTGTGCATGGGAGATTTAATGTGTTGCTTGTGTAATGACAGTGCCTACAAAGATGGTAGAGGTGTAAGAATATTTCAGAGACAGCTTGATGGCATTGCTGATTAGTAATTTGCTATGGGAACAGAAAACAGAGTACAGGCTTCTAATCCAGATGGCAACCATGTGATTTCTGAATGTTGGTTAAAGCATAGGATTGGTATAGGCATAATATTGTATTATAAGCATAGTTATCTAAAATGAAAAATCTTCTGTCAAATTGGTTATAAAGAAGTTGGTGAAAAACTGGGTGCCTACAGCCTGAGTTTATGAATTATAAGAATTGGTGGGATCAGGGATGAAGTAGATGAGTTTGGTGCTGTGTTTGGTCTGGGAACCTGTGACTACATTGTATTTTTTAGGTTCTTAAGAGAGTCTGCAATGCTCTCTCTGGGGATGTTGTTGTGTAGGTGGAGCTTGGCTGTGGTAGCATGAGTGGTGCTAATCTGGGGTGCATTATTTTACCCAGCCCATGGAAAAAATCCTCTGCTTTCTGTGCAAGGAAGGGCTGAGGATTGTTCCTCTGCTTTGTGGTAATTGTTCAAGAAACTTGGAAGCAGTTGGGTGCTTTTTGTGTGCTGTTGGCTCAGGAGAGCAAGAGAACTGAATTCAGAATTGTTGTCTCAGTACAACCTTTGTGCGCTGCAGGGCTTCCCAAACGCTGCAGCCAGGCAGCTGACCCAGCTCCGCCAGCCGCCAGGCTCCTGGCTGCCACTGCTACGTGTGCACGCATGCAAAGAGCTGCCTGTTGTGCCTGCTCCCTGACTTCCTGCGTCTGCTGTCGTGGTTTAAACCTACCAAGAAGGAGAAAAATGACTGCTACTGCTCAAACCAGGACAGTCTGCCCCACTTTTTCACTCAAATCCTGTGAAGGAAGAGGTTGCTGCATGGCCAAGGAGTAGCTCAGGCAGGGAGCTAGGGGGATATACTGGGATTTTCAGTCACGTTATCCTGACTTGGGAAGTTGTTTGTCCTCCTTTAGTATTCCAGGCAGCCATCCTGAAAAGAAGTCCTTATCCGGTACCACAGGCCAGTCGTGTTCACAAAGGTCTCTTTGTAACACTCGTGTCTGTTGCATTGTTTCTCTCGAACAAAACTCTTCTGCCAAAGTCCCGGCTGCTTGGCTCTGAACGTGCCAGGCTGGTAGTGAAAGGGGTGAATTCCTGCTCATTCCTCCTGTCCTGCCTTCTGCATCCTCCTGCCCCATAGCTTTCATCTCACTCATGCTGTGATGGGTGAGAGAATGCAGGCAAGATGTGGTGGTGCAGCCCCCTCACAGCCCATGTTTTTCACCAGCTTTCACATTACAAGGTGGGCAAAGTCCTGCTTTCCAGACGCGTCAAGCCTAGCATCCGGTCTCTGAGCAGATGATGGTGACCAGGCTTTCAAAAACGGGGCTGAATGCTCAGCCTGTGGGGAACTAAAGCACTAACCTCTTCATTACACAGGAAGGTTTTTAATGCTTGTGTGGAAGGCTGCTTGGTGTACGAACAATCTACACTGCCAGGCACGTGGGAGCATTTGACAGCTTTTTAGTGTAATGCACACGTTTCTGGCCCCTGGGGCAGGACACAGAGCTGGAACAACATGCTCTGCAATCCCAGTACTGCCAAAGGCTGTACCTGGAGTTCCTGTTGCTGGAGGCTTTACCTGAATTGCCATGCAATATTGTGAATACTGTCTGTTATTTCTAGTCAGCTAGCCCTGTACTCCTGCATGTATTCACCACTGCATTTTTCACTACCTTGGAGGAAAATCAGGAGAGGTTTTCAACCAGAATTTCTGTTCAAGTTGACTTGCCTTTCGTAATAAGAGGCTTAATAGGGAGGTAAGAGAGGTACAGAACCCTATCCCTTTCTTCCTCTCTGACTCTGCTTGTCAGGGCTGAAAGGTCCCTCTAAGGCATTGATCTGCTCTGGCAAACAGCAGTCAAATACTTGTGAGCCAGATAGAAACAGCTGCATGGTGTCATTTGTGATCCAGCCTTAATATAAAGCATGCCTAGGAACAGTTACAAATGGCTCCATAAAAAACCCAAAATACATAGCACAGGTAAGTAGCACCTCTTTTCTTATTTCGTCTTTCCTTTTATCTTATTTGCTTTCATATCTATGGTATGGAGAACACTTTCGTGTGGCAGAATTTGGCCTCAGAATATTAAACTAAGTAAATGCTTAAGCAGTGTTCTAAGTCCAAACATTTCTTTAACTGTTTGCTTACCTGGGTAGGAATACTTTTGTACTTTTACTTACCTTCATTAACCTTAGTGGCTAGTTTGGCAGGCTGGCTAGTTCTCTCTTTGATATTTAACTTGATGCAAGTAAAATTGTCCAATCTAAGAGCTGCTGATAGCAAAACCCTTTACATACTGCAACCCCTAGGCAGCACAGAATTTGCAAGGGCACAGCTGTACAGTGGAGTACCTTCTGAAGATTTCTCTGGGAAAGGGTAATGTGCCTTTTACCTTGAAGACATCAGTGCTACAGGCTGTGGTTGCCTTTGTTCCCCCCTCCAGAGCTGTTTTTTCACTACTTGCTTACATTTTCCATTTTTTAATATTTTGGATTGGTATCAGAACCCCCTTTCCTAGTTTAATTTTAAACTTGCAAATTCTTGTCTTGTTCAACAGCTACAGTTAGTAACTGTAGAAAATGCACTATTTTCCAATAGTCTGTGTGCCTTTGCTGACAACTTCAATAAATATATTGAATTTCAACCTGGATCATAATATTTTATAATCTCACATTTTATAATCTCACATTCCAGGCAGTTTCAGTTTGATTCTTCTGTCATCGTGAACTACTCATTTTTAGCAGGCTGCTGAATAGTTCCTGCTGTGTCATATCATGGTGGTTTCTCTGTAGTAGCTGCATTATAAGCCCCCAAGGAAACATATTCTGTAAAACAGGTTTGGCTCAGACTGGATGTTAAATCAAGGTTGTAAAGAAGGTTGCACTTTCTTTTCTTTCTTTCCATTCCCCCACTTCCTTCCTTTTCCTTCTTTCTGTCTCTTTCTTCCTGTTCCTTCTTCCCTTCCTCTGTCCCTCTCCTTCCTTCGTTCCTTCCTTCCTCCCTCTCTCCTTCCCTCCATCACCTTCCTTCCTCCCTCTTTCCCTCCCTCCTTCCCTTCCCTCCTTCCCTCCCTCCTTTCTTCCCTCCTTCCCTCCCTCCTTTCTTCCCTCTTTTCTTCCCTCCTTTCTTCCCTCCTTCCTTCCCTCCTTCCTTCCCTCCTTCCTTCCCTCCCTCTCTCCCTCCCTCCCTCCTTCTTTCCATCTTTCATATATCTGTTTCCTTTTGCCATATAGGAGGAGGGAATCCTCAGGAAAAAGAAAACCTTGAGGTTGTTCTCACCTACCATCAAGCAAAGTTGCTGAAATGAATTTGTACACGCAAGAAGGAAGATCAAAAGGTTAATGACAAATAAAAACCATGTCAATATACTGCTTCTGCAAGCAAATCTCAGATACATTTCAGAAACCTTTAGGAAGTGGAGTACTTTTAAGTAGACTTTTAGTGCTCCATAAGCACTATGGACTTTGATACTTGCAGTCGTTTGCTTCATGTTTACTTTATAAAACAAACAGCAGCCACTAACTGGTATCCTTAATTTTATCCTTACTAAAATTTGAAGGGGCAAATAAAATACAAATCTAGACACAACAAGCACATGTCTAACAGGTATCCACTTCATATGGTAGGGCTGGAGATTATGTCAGTGCTCCCTTAAATCAGGAGATGAGTTAATAGTGGTGGTCTCCTGCAAGGGTGCATATTCCCTGCCATCTCTGTGATGCTGTTTCCATGGTATCACTTTGGTGACAAGTCCTGAAGAGGTGGGGAGAGATCGGAGCTGAGTGTCTGCTGGTACTATCGCACATAAACATGATCTACTTAATCTTCAAATGTCAAAAGAAAATGTAGCAAAGTTGGTCTCAGCTGGCAATACCAATAGTAGGTTGGACTCTTGAAAGTTAGAGATTCAGTAAATACAAGCTTTTTTTGCCTTGTTTGCTCTTACTTAGTATCTCCATGCCCTTTTCTCACCCAACACTTTGCTTCCTGACCCAGCAATAAATTGAATGATTTTTGCTCCTATTCCAAGAAGTTCAAACAACAAATTTCAAACTCTAATAGAAAGCAAGAAATGGAACAAAGGGAATATACCAGACGGATTTTTTTTCTGTTTTTTTCTTGAGAGGAAATGTGCAGAATGGTATTTGGATAACTTAATTTATAAGGATGTAACAGAAAATGGAAGAAGGCATTTAAGCATGTTTAATGTCTGGGCAAACTTTTAACATGAAAAAATCACTCTGGCTTTCTTTGAAATTCTTGCATTGAGGTTAGGGTTTACTATTGAGGGGGAAAAAATAACCAACAAAAAGAGAAAAGAGCAATAGATGGGTTGTTTTTCCCCATCAAAAAAGGGACTAAAATATAGTCTTCATTTGGAAAGCAAATAAGAAAAAAAATGTAGACTTTGCAGGGTTGAGTAACCCTTGCTAACAGCTACTATCACTGTGCTTCATCTAAATGAGAACTGTACACTGGATTGAACTGCGTGTACAGTCTCTGCAGTTACTCTGGAAAGGAAGAGGTAAAAAGTTATGCCATCTTCGTATTTCATTGGAAGGCTGTAGCTTGTTTGGGAAAATGAGTGGTGCAGATATACCAAGTTAAAAAAGTCACACAGTGATTCCTGAAAACTTCCAACCCTGCATCCACTGCTTCAGGCCTATACATTAATGACCTGCAGTGTCAAAACAGCAAGACCCAATAGCCACCAAAGGCAGTAACTTTCTGGTCCCTGCCATTTTAGTGCCCAGCAAGTGGCTTGACAATGCAGGCATCCCATGGACATCATGGGAGGTAGCATAAGCCCTTTTCTCACCTCCCTTGTAGGGCTGTGGGACAGCTGCCCTCCTGAGAAAGCCCATTGCTGCCTAGCACAAGTCAGAGATGCTTTAACCATCTCCTTCTGTTCTGCTTTCCCACATGGGCTTTCAGTTCCCAGATGCCCAAATTGCTTCATCACTTTGCGGGTGGCAGTGTCCCCTTCATGTCCCTAAGGAGGGCACTGCACACAAAGGCTGAAGCTGGGAGGTAAATTATGGGGAAACAATGCTCCCAACTGACCCTGTCAAGCCCCAGCTTCTTCATATAGGTGAAGCATGATGGCAGACCACGCTTCAGCCAGACTTCCCCACATGAAGGCTGAAGTGGTTGTTCATCCTCCTCATGAGTTAAAGACAAGAATAAAAACTTTCAAATGAGGTTCACAAGCCTATGCAGTGTCTCAGCTTTGAGTATTGCAGTGTGCATGATGGCAAGTAGGGATTTGCTATTTATCACGGACCTTCACCCCCTAACTTCAGGTACAAAGCCAAACAATTTGAGGGACACAGCAGGGATGACAAGGTAATACCCCAAGTCATTGCAATTAATGCCTTTGGTCTGTGTCTGATAAACACTGCCCTACAGAATGGAAGGAATGGAAGAATGAACAGAAGGAAGTGGAAGAAGGAATGGAAGAATGAATGAATGAATGGAAGAATGGAAGGAATGGAAGTGCAGGATCTTGGTACTCTGGGTGCTATGAGGAGTTGCACTAACATAGTGAAGTGGCTGTGAAGTGGTGCTGGGACTGCTCCATCCCTGCCACTGCAGCCCCAAACCCCAAGCCTCTTTCACCAGCTTGCTACAGTAACAACCACTTTTCTTATGATGTCCCCTGCCCATCTAGAAACTGCTAATGAGCAGCAGGATTTCAGTTTGCCTTTGGATCCCACCACCACCTGAATGGCAACTCTGGAGCATCAGGTAGACTTGGACATGGTCATGTGTATTAGTGAGCACTAGAGCTTGTCTCTCCAAATGATGCTCCTGCCTGTTTCTGTGCATCTGGGAGGGTGGTGGGGTATTGCTGCTGATGGAGTTCTACCAGCTGGAGACCTGCAAATGAATTAACAGTTGACTGGTGGGCTTAGTTCTTATTTTTAGATTTCTGGTGCTTTAGACACAGCCGAATTACCACACAGGCTTATCAGATCTTCCGGATCTTTGCATTTTTGATTTGGTAGCATTAAGTTGATTTGTTGACTGCAGACAATCTTTTCATTCAAGACCAAGACCATACAAATGAGGTCACTGCACAGCTTCTGAGGGGAGTTGTTTATTTGGAAGAAAAAATATCTTATCAGCTCTCTGCCATAAATTAGATATTGTGTGTGCCACAAAAATTATAGTTTTTTTTTAATTATTATTCTTATTCTCTTCCATGATGCTCCTATGTCAGACAAGATGGTAATGTACATGAATTAAACTTTTTATAGTTTTCCAAGCTTCATAGCTTTGCTTTAATATACCATAGATGGAATACTTTGGGATCAAAGCACTAGAGGATATCAACAAACTCTCTCCTTTACGACAGGTGATAAATGATTTCACCATTTTTAGCAAGGGGCTGCCTTCACCTGCAAAATCAGAACTGGCAATAGTATCTAAAGTAACTGCTTGTACAGAAGGACATCAATGCTTGAGCAGTCTGAGACTGCTGTGCTGGAAAAAGATGCTCCTTAGTTACAGACTGTAGACTAGACTATTTAAATAAATGGATTTGATTTACAATAACAGGGAATCTCACTTGTAATTTTAGTATTATAGACCTTCAAAAGACATAATTTCTGTTTTCTAACAGCATCATTTTCTCCAGGAAAGTACAACATAAATGCAAATGAAATGTTCTGTGAGAACTACAAATCTCAGCTATCTCAGACAAACAAAACCAAGAAACCATGATACATTGCTTTCTTTGTCAGAAAGTTTGATTTCAATCATTTAGAGATGTTCTGTTATGAAGAAGCAAAAACATTTCATTTGGATTTCATTATTTGCTTCACTTTATTCAGCAAAATATTGTGCCATGTTGTGTCAAGCTATAACATATCTTCTTATATCATCCATAGAACCCTAAGCATGGCTGCACTGCCCCAGGCAGGTGTCCACCCAGCCAGCGCCCTGTCTCCAGCAGTAATTAATTGTCACCATGACTTCACTCCTGTGGAAGATCTGGAAGCTGCAATTCACCCCCTTTCTCAAAGGGGAGAGATCTGGATAAAGAAAGGAAGATGGGTATTTCTCCTGCCAAGTTATTTAACTGTGCTGTAAGCAGCTTTAGAAAACAGTACCGAAAATACTAGTGTCTTGTCTAAGCTACAGCTTCTAGTCCTCCAGATAGCTGAATTGGCTTGCCCTACTTCCAGTGTGGCTCTATAGCATTAACTTATATCTCAGATACAATAGAAGGGTGGTTTTGCATGACTATTAGCAGATGACAAACGCAGGAATGGGCAGCTCAGGCATGCACAGGGAGTGAAGCTGTGACAGCAGAGGCTGAGGTGCACCTATGGCATGCACAGCTCAGAGTGCCTTCATCGCACTAACAGACAGCTCTGCTGGCTGCTGCAGCTCTATCATAGTGTTGTTCACAGTTCAGTGTCACTGAAATGACTGGTCTTGCTGGTTGTGAGTTTATTTCTCTTTTGATACCTATTTTTAAGGCTGCTTGTTTTAAGCCAGAAGAACACATAAAGAACAAAATGGCAACAATATATTAGACTGAGCATCCCTTTCCTGTGTTGAACAGTAGTACAATAAACTGCAAGAACCATGTTCCCAAACTCCAGAGCTTTTTTAGAAAGCTTAGAGCACAGCCATGATTCCTTCCCAAACTTATATTGAGAAATCAACATCCTACAGCACTACATTTTAAACACTGAAAAAATACAACTGCATCATCCCATTAATTTTATTAGGTAGATCAAAATATTGAAACCACCAAATTAAATATTAACACTATGTGACTGAAAGGGTAAGTTTTATGTTGGTGTAAATTTAGGAGTCTCCCTGATAGGATTAATTCAAGCTTTCAGATTTTGCAAACTAGGGCTATGGCCTTGCCACTTTAATTGCCAGAATGGCCTTTTGAAATGGAAAGGGTGAACTTGGCAGGATGAGGCACTCAAGTTCCAGAGCATTTCTTATAGTGATTATGATCAGATCTTATAGGCTGTTAGAAGATTACAACCTCAACCTAATCTTACAAAGGGTGTAGCTACCCAGGGTCTCAGTGCAGACAAGGGAACTGTGAAGGGGCAGTTGAGGAGGGGATGAATAACAGAAGCTTTTATGAGCTTTAGACCAGTTATGACTAAGCCAGTCCACAGTCAGAGCTGTTGGCAGCCACAGCCATGTCTGTGAAGCCCAGAAACCAGGGGATCTGACAAAGACCTGTGTAATTAATTTCTCCATTCATTCATTTATTTGTTCATGTAGTGGCTGAGTTGCCAAGTGATTGGCCTAGTCCAGCAAGGAAGTATGTAACTCACAACCATAATTCCAACCAGCTTTTAGAAAAGCATCCCAAACAAGTTTCCTGTTTCTTTCCTACCAGGTTAAACAATAAAAGTAACAAGGAGTAACCAACAACACAGAAATTACTGCCATGCAAGCAATGTACTAATTAGTGGTGCTTGCTTGCATTGTGGCTGTTGAGTGAAGCTGCTGACTTTGCCTGAGATATCTGCACCAGTGATGTTAGAAAGCAGCAAACCCACTGGCTGTTCTGACCTTAAGAGCCCTGGAGCTCACCCCCAGCCTGCTGCAATGGGACAACTGGGTAGGGGCTTACAAGGATGGACAGTTGCATTTCCAAACACATACCTCAGGGTCTGGCTTGTCATCATGAGGCTGTGCCCTTGTCAGATATTCCTAGACGAGGTACTATGCCTGTGGGAAATCTCAAATCTTTCCACCCATTTTCCAAGGATTTTCAATTAATGTTGCTCACAGTAACACTGGTAAATACTTTTTCCTTCTCTGTGAGGTTTGTCTTGGAGGTAGCCAGCTGGGGTGGTCAAGGAGTGTAGCATGGACCAGCAGGAAACCCCACCTAAGCTTGCTGCATCAGCCTCTTCTAGTTAGCAGCATGCCCAGACACTTCATGCCCTTCCTGTGTCCTTCAGCCTTCAAAGATTTCTTTTAGGACCGAAAATTTTCCCTTTAATGCTTCATAGGTAATGGGAAAACCCAGTCCCCTCATCCTGGCCAACATCTTGAACTGTAGGGTGAGAGCCTGGGCAGGCTTTGGCAATCAGTGCATGGTCTGTAAAATGTCATTCAGATGTCTTTTCCTTTGCTCGTGGTGCTATGGACAGGCACATTTAGTGCACAATGCACAAAATACTGATCTCCAAGCAGGAGACTCACTCATCTCCTTGGAGGTGTCTGTGGGAAATTTAGTTTTCAGCTTATTCTCACAGTGGTGCGAGGTCAAGGATTTTTAAAAGCTTTCTTTTTCTTTCACAAAGTTTTTACCAGAATATACACACTGTGAGCATTGAGCTGCCCTTGAGCTGCCCTTGTCAGCTTGCTGGTGCTGCAGGTAGGCTCCCCATACAGGTCACCATTCAAAAGATTCTTTGCATCCTGTCCTTGTCTGCTGGGATGTATTATGATTTCAGCTCTAACAGGATCTGCCTGCACCCTCACTGTGCTATTCCCCCTGCCAAGGATGTGATTTCTGTTGCATGGAGTTGGCAGTTGTCAGCCCTGGGAGGCTGAGCCATTTCCCAAGCTCAGATTTCTAGACTTTCTTCCCTTCAGACAATATAGACTGTGTATAGAGACCAGGAAGCTTTATATAGTCAAAAGGTGGCTTTTCTTGAGAGGTTTCTTTTCCTGAGAAACACCTCTAATTTACCTCACCAGACAGTGAAATGAGAATGCTGTATGCATTCTCTGGTGTGTCAGGTGTAGTGTGTGGTATCAACTATCTTCTAAAGTCCATTCCCCTTTGGAGGAGGGGAAAATGTGCTCCGTTCACATACTGACTTCATTTACCTTATTTGTTAAGGAAGTGACATGTCCTCCTGTGGATGGATGTGGAGTGCCTTCAGGGCTGAGTTTCTCCCTGGACCACTGATTCCCAGAGCAGTGCACTTATATCCATCTTTGCAGGTCTGGTGATGAAAGACTCCATTCCCCCCGCCCCAGTGCAGAGATGAGAAGGGTGAGGTGCTTTTGTGCTCTGTTCTGCAGTTTGAAGAGAGTATCTCCACCCTCTAAAGTCCCTCAGACTTTTCTGCTACCGTTTTGACCCGAGTACATTCACCTGGAGGATGAGATCAAGGGATGTGACATGTTAAAAATCCCTGACACAGTTATGAACTCCTCTTTCATTTGCATGTGCCTCTATCTCCTTCAGTGTAGAATAGCCCTTCTCAGCCCTTCCTCTCCTTACCTTTTGTTGCCTGTAGCTTTTCTTTCAGTGCTCATAACCCTGTCAGACACCTTATCAACTTGTTCTGCTCTGTCCAGCTGAAAACTGGTTATTGCTGTTTGCCTCGGGCTGGTTGTCTTTTTATCTTGTGCACAGCATCTTTCATGGCTCCTGTGAGTAAGCCCCTTCCCTTTAATGGTGCTGTCACCAGCCTCTCTACCCGTGCTGTGCCATAAGTTAATGCTGCTTCTTTCTCAGGCAATGTAATTTGTTGCTATTCTTGCATCTTTTCCCAAATGGTGTGCATAGCTGTGTCTTGTCAAGGCATGTGTATCATACATGATCTTTCAGTGTCTTCCAGCTCAGTAGATATTTAATTTAAGGGCTCCTTTCAGAGTCTCTGACATGCTTACACCAGCCTCATTCTGTTACAGTTCACTTCCTTTGCTTGGCAAATCATAATTCCTTTCTCCAGAGTTAATTCTGCTTCCTTCAGTAGCCTGCAGTCTCTGCCCCAGACAGCATTTGCAAGGGAGGTACTTGATAGGGTCCGCTCCTGAAGCTCCTGAGGCTCCTGAAGCTGTAGCTTTGGCTCTGCCACATGAGGGCAAACTTTCCTTTTTGTACCCTCTCTCTGAAACCCTCAAATTATTTTTTTTAGCTTTTAGATTACAGGTCTTGCATTTCTACTTTTTATTTTCCTTTGCCCAGCAGATTTGAGGATTATTTGGAAACACCAAGGAATGGCTCTTGCCTCTCCTGTCTTATGCCGCAACCTCTCTTAGCCTTACTATTCTCACTCTCAATTCACCACAGTTTATAACCTCTTTCATTGTCCTATTCAGCTCCAGTGTGTTTCAGCTCTGCCAGGTCTTTCGCCACCACTGGTCTTACAGAAAGTATGTGTTTTTACATTTATTTTGCTCCCGGGGCTGTGTATTGATGTCCTTGTGACCGCAAAAGTCCCTCTTGGCTTGCTCATCACAGCCCAAGCTAGGGCCAAGGAGGACAGTGAGCCCCTTGGTTTTCTGTGACCTCTCACCCTTCTGTGCCCTGAGCAACCCCCTACAGCCAGCAGGGCCCCAGGTACTTGACCAGCTGTAGGGAGTGACTGGATTTCCTTTGGGGTCCTTGGTCATGAGCAGTGTTGGACCTGCAGAGTGTCTCTCTTTGTAGAGAGGAATCCAAATCACTCTTTTGTAAAGGTAGTAACAAGGCCGTGGTTTAAAGTGTTTTTCTCAAGTTCAAAGGTGCTTACATTTGTAACTGTATGAGTCTTTACTCTCTTTCTGTACCTAAAGTCTGCCTCTGATTTACATTTGTAGTTTGAGGCATATTCTATATAAGAAAAATGTTCTTGCTTTTATTTTGGGGAAAAAAAATCATAAAAATTTGCATAAGATGCCAGAACATCACTCAAATCAAAATACATAATAAAAACTATTTAAATTCCTATTCTGGGCTTATGGTATTGTGGAATAATTAAGTTCATATGTTCATTTCACTGAATAAGCTGCAATACTCTAAGGAAATTCAGTGAGCTTCCCTTCTGCTGTGGAGAACTGAAAGCAAAGCCCCGAGCTGTCAAGGACCAGGCAGTGATGGCACCAAATCTGGACCTGGTGCAAGGTCACAGGTTGCACCAAAAGCCACAGAGTATTGCTGTCTCATTAGGTGAGGATCCCGCTCTCTTCCTATAGTGTGAATTATTGCAATCTCCCTTCTGCAATTTTGGCATCTACCAATATAGGCATAGATTGCATAGAAGCTGGGGTCCACAGGCAGCTGTGTACAGACATGTCCTTGTGGCTCTGCTCCCACCAACTGCTGCAGCTCCAGGAGTTCACCTGAGTTCAAAGGGACTTGTGTCTGTATAAAACTAGAGACCAGCATAGATTTCAGGGCAATTAGAAAGCTGCCCACAAGGAGAGCCGAAAAAAAGTACTTTTTTTCTGGCCTGGCTTGGTAGGTGGGAGTTTCGAGTGGGGACGTTTATGAAACTGTGGCTTTGGTGAATTGGCCAAAATGACCATATGTCTGAAGAGCTAGCTGCAA